>NW_027507758.1:573136651-573274151 GCF_037356315.1 Lithobates pipiens | reverse complement strand
TTTTTTTTGCTGCAGCATGTTCTATACATGCTACAGATGCTCCACTTTACAATCAGACTAAGGGGACATCCCCGCAGGCACTAAAGGATTTTTTTTTTGTTTCACTTTAATCATTAAAGTGATTGTAAAGCTAAATTTTTTAAAACAACAAACATATACTTACCTTCACTGTGCAGCTCATTTTGCACAGAGTGGCCCTGATCCTCCTCTTCTGGAGTCCCTCGGCAGCTCTCACAGCTCCTCCTCGCATCGTATAACCCCCTAGGAGAAGCACTCTCCCAGGGGGTTACCTTGAATGCATTAAGTAGAAAAAACATGAGGGTTCACAACCCCTTTAAAAATCACAGCTCCTGAAAAAAAAATTTTTTTTTTTTTTGCCTTGATACATGTATCACGTGGCAGTACCCGGACCCCATACCCCATTTATGACCAATTACTTGCATATAAGCCTTAAAAACTGGCACTTTTAATTTCTCATATACACGGTCTAAATACAAGCTCCATGTTCCTTTTTGTTCTTGAATCTTGGGGGCACAGATAACAAATAGCAAAACTTGCTTTCTGCTCTCTGTTGGACACAACAGTTCCCACTACTCTTGCATTTTACAACTCATTCATAAAATTCAGGCCACTGAATTGAACCTGAGGGTGCAGGGAGCAGTCCAATCATATAATTAAAACAATTCACGTGACTGGACTTTTCTCCTCCTTGCCTCTTTTTTATTTTCCATTCATTAACAAAAATAAAAATAAAAAAAAATGTGGCCTTGCTTGCTTTGAAGTCTTGGTTCAAGACATGCGCCAAACACATTTGTAAAACAAAATGCCAAGTTTCATAAATATACTGACTAAGGCCAGACTGCTGCTTTAAAAATAGGCCACTTAGTGCATTTTATTTCTTCCATTCTTCCATGATCTGTACAGGAATCCAGCATGCAGCAACAACTCCCGCACTTTGCCTCTGTGCAGGCAAATCCAGTAATAAAGACCAGTCACTGCTGCCATCTCTCCTTCTGCAGAGTGACTGGTCATTTATTTGCAGACAGCCTAGTAGATAACCCAGTTTTTTTGTATTTTAGGCAAGCCCAGAGTTTAATAATAAACAAAAAAAAAAACGTGTGTGTGTGTGTGTGTGTGTGTGTGTGTGTGTGTGTGTGTGTGTGTGTGTGTGTGTGTGTGTGTACACAACCCAAATTCTAAAACATTTGGGATACATAAAACAGAATGCATTTACTCATAAACCCATATTTTATTCACAATAGAAAATGTATAAACTGATAAAAATGTACCATTTTAAGAAAAAAATAAAATAAAGTATTTTTGAAATTGATGTCAGCAACACGTCTCAAAAAAAGTTTGAACAGGGCCGTGTTTACCACAGTGTAGCATCCCCTCTTTTTTCAACAATACTCTGTAAACATCTGAGACCAACTGCTGGTGTTTTGGGGGTGAAATGTTGTCCCATTCTTGCCCGATATGGGATTCTAATGGCTCAAAAGTCCTGGGTCTTCTTTATCGTATTTTTTTGTTTCAAGATTCGCAAAATATTTTTAATTGGTGAAAAGTCTGGACTGCAGGCAGGCCAGTTAAGCACCCGGACTCTTCTACTACGAAGCCATGCGTTGTCATAGATGCGGTATGCAGGTACCATTGTCTTGCTAAAATATACAAGGCCTTCCCTGAAAAAGACGTAGTCTGGATGGGATCATATGCTCCTTTAAAACTTTAATTCAACTTTAATCTATCACTCAGCATTGATGGTGCCTTTCAAGAGTGCTGATAACAAGTGGGAAGGTTCTTCTCCTCTTTAGGAGGCCCACGATTACCAAATAGAATGTCAAATTTTGATTCGGACCACAGAAGAGTTTTTTTTTTTTTTTACTTTGCAACAGACCATTTTAAATGAGCTTTGTTTGGCCCAGAGAAAATAGCAGCAGTTCTAGATCATGTTCAGATATGGCTTCTTTGCATGATGAAGCTTTACCTTGCATTTTTAGATGGCACTAAGAACTGTGTTCACAGACAGTGATTTTTGGAAGTATTCCTGAGCCCATGCAGTGATGTCCATCACGGAATCATTCGTGTTTTTAATGCCTTCTGAGGGCCAAGGATCGCAGGCATCCAATAGTGTTTCGGCCTTGGGCACAGAGATTTCTACAGATTCTCTGAATCTTGTGATTTTATGTATTGTAGATGATGATATATTTAACCTCTCAAGATGTGCGCTATAACCAAATTACTTTGTCAGGAGGCCGTCAATAGATGTCCTCCCATTTGCACGCTCCCCATGCAGGGCACGTGCAGTGTGCGCTGTGATCACTGAGTCAATGAGACATGGTTGATCACAGATCAGAGATCCCGGCCCCTTACCACATGATCAGCTGGTAGCCAATGACAGCTGATCACATGATTAAACAGAAGATCAGTAATCGTTTTTGTTTTCTCCTCACGCTGACAGCGTGAGAAGAAAAAAAAAAGCCGATCACCGGCTTCTGTTCAAAGGACATCGGTCCTGAAGAGGCACAGCCACCTCATCTGTGCCAACCAGTACCACTTGCCAATGCCCACGAATCAGTGGCCACCAGTGCATAACAGTGCCAGCAATCAGTGCCACCTATCAATGCCCACCAGTGGTGCCAGTGTCACCTACCTGTGCCCTTCAGTGCCACCTATCAATGCCCTTCAGTGCTGCCCATAAGTGCCACCTCAGTGCCCACCAATGCCACTTATCAGTGCAGCCTATCAGTGCCGCCTCATCAGAGTACATCAGTGAAGGAGACAAATTACCTGTTTACAAAAATTAACCCTTTCCCGCCGAGCGTACGCAGATCTGCGTACTCGGTTTCCGGGGGTTATACCGGGATGATGCCCGCACCTGCAGGCATCATCCCGGTACCGTTTTTTGCAGCAGGCGATTGGCTATCCAGGCATAACAACCGATGCGGCTAAAAGACGCTCGGCTGTTATGCCGTAGGAGCGGGAGGGGACGTCCCCCCCTCCCGCCGCCTCTCGCCGCTGTTACCGGTGCTCCCGCTCGATCGGGAGCACCGATTAGTGATCCGACGCCTCCGGCTGCTGCGGAGGAACTGGAACGAAGCCGTAATCGGCTTCGTTCCAGTCTCCTCATCGTAAACACGGAAGCGACGTCATGACGTCACTTCCCGTTTACTCGGCTGCCAATGGCGCCGGTTTTAAAAAAATATCCGGTATTCAGAATCGTCGTTTTCGGCGATCTGAATACATTGAAGTGTAAAGGAGGGGTGGGGGGTCTTTTAAACCCCCATCCCTCCATAAAGAGGACCTGTCACCACCTATTACTGTCACAAGGGATGTTTACATTCCTTGTGACAGCAATAAAAGTGATCAATTTATTTATTTTTTTTTTTAAACAATTTAGTAATTTTAAAATAAATAAAAAAATAAAATAAACATTTTTTAAAGCGCCCGCCGTCCCCGCGAAGCAAAGAAAACGCATACGGAAGTCGAGCCCGCATATGTAAACGGTGTTCAAATCACACATGTGAGGTATCGCCACAATCGTCAGAGCGAGAGCAATAATTCTAGCACTAGACCTCCTCTGTAACGCTAACCTGGTAACCGTAAAAAAAATTTTAAAGCGTCGCCTATTGAGATTTTTAGGTACCGTACTTTGTCATCAATCTACAAGTGCGCGCAATTATAAAGTGTGACATGTTTGGTATCTATTTACTCGGCGTAACATTATCTTTCACATTACGCAAAAAAATTGGGCTAATTTTACTGTTTTTTTTTTTTTTTATTCATGAAAGTGTCCCTTTTCCCAAAAAGTTGCGTTTAAAACACCACTGCGCAAATACCGTGTGACATAAAATATTGCAACAATCGCCGTTTTATTCTCTAGAGTCTCTGCTAAAAAAATATATATAATGTTTGGGGGTTCCAAGTAATTTTCTAGCAAAAAATATGGATTTTAACTTGTAAACACCAAATTCCAAAAATAGGCTTAGTCATGAAAGGGTTAATAACAACATATAATATAGTTTTGTATTTTTTTATTATTCGGTCTTTAATTTTTTTTTAACAAAAAATAAAAAACCCAGAGGTGATGAAATACCACCAAAAGAAAGCTCCATTTGTGGGAAAAAAATGATAAAAATGTAATTTGGGTACAGTGTTGTATGACCGCGCAACTGTCGTTCAAAGGGGGACAGAGCTAAAAGCTGAAAATTGGTGTAAGCAGGATGGGGGTTTAGGTGCCCAGTAAGCAAGTGGTTAAAAGGTCTTTGCAATTTTGCATTAAGCATTATTCTAAAATTGACGCAGCTTTTTCCAGATTGGTGAACCTCTGCCCATCTTTACTTTTGAGACACTATGACTCTCTAAAATGCTCCTTTTATACCCAATCAAGTTACTGATCTGTTTCCAAATAACCTAATTAGTTGCAAAATGTTCTTCCAGCTCTTCCTTGTTAGTACCACTTAAGCTAGCCATACATTGTACAATTTTCTTATTCAATTTCCTTTGGATTTACTTTAGTGTTGCTGCCATCGATTACAAAATGTCCTTAATTTTTCTTAAAAATTATACATTTTCTAAGTTTAAACATTTTGTTTTTCTATTGTGAATAAAATAAGGGTTTACAACATTTTTATGTACATTTTACCCAACATTCTATTTATACTTCCAACTTAGCAGGGTACATTGAAAGTTTTAAAAAGGATCCTTATATCATTTTTTGGGGGAAGGAGGGCAGTGTGGGCAGTTGCTGTACTGTGACATGCTACACTTTAAACATGGGTGTAACAAAACAAGTTACAGCCGGTGAACTTATACTTTAAACTTTGCACTTTCATATATTCTCTGATCAACTCATAAATCAGTGAATCACAAACCGTTTGAAGAGCTATTCTTGAGCTCACTAACCTGATTGGAAGACATGTTTTCTGACTTCATCAATGAGGAGTAACTCCTGTGGAAAGAAGAGTAAGAATGTTATTGCAAAAGGCAGAGATTTTTTTATAAAAGGACCGTAAGGCTTGTGTCAATCGATGACATCAATTTGACAAAGATCATTCAGAATTCACTGACAAGTTCATTGGCCTGCAGCCAACCTCCTTCTGACCTGCTTCAAGATAGTTTTGCATGCCTATAGGCTTGTATGGGAATGCAAAAGCAGCTTGAAGTGAATAAAAGCCCACTGATACAAGTGCCTTACATTTACAGAATTTAGTTGGGTTATTGTTCGCCCTGCAGAAGATGACTGGAGAGATATCCAGGCTTTTTCCTGTTATCCAGAAATAGGGGTGGTAACTTAACTTCTTCCTAAAGGCGGCCATACATGAATCGATATTGGGCCAGTTCAGCAGGAACTGGCCGAGATTCGATCTATCGGCAGGCTGGATGTACTGAAGTTAATCCATCGATCGACTTGGGTACAACCAGCCTGTCAGATTTTTTATATGTGATCACTGCTGGTGGCTATGGGCACTAGCGGTAATCATGTTTCGCTGATCGGGAAAGCGCCTCCCCTGCCCTCTCCCCAAGGATTTAAATAAAAGCAGTACTGCAGATTTATTATTAAATATATCAAATGTGTATATCCCCTATCCTAATTTACCAACAAAAGGACACGAAAATCCCAAATGCTTCTGGCTACCATAGAAGTCATCAGGCTTACAGCCATCCAGACTGCCGTTAGCAGAAAGCCAAAGGCTAAACTGCAGCCATAAGCTGGTTTGAACTCCTTGACTGGCACGATGCATAAGATATGTCCTTGCCAGCCAAAAGGTTTGAGGTGCCAGGACACAAGTGATCCAAGCTAGCACAGGGCATATGAAGACCTCTCACAAATCTGGTAAATGGCAAGTGGCATGTCACTATAGAAGAAGCAAGGGTTATAAATGCCTGTCATTAATATCACTTCTCACAAAAGACCCATATGTCTGCAGAGCTGCTACACAGACTCTTTTTCTGGTACAATAGTTTTTATTTGGTTAAACAAAACCAATTTACTGTCTTGAGGAGAAGAAAGAAAAAAAATGATCCCAGGCAGGGGAACAAACATCAAATCATTTGTGAATAAAAACAAAACACATCTCCAATGTTTCAAAGCGAGTAGTAGAAGCATCCGGTACAAGTGGGGGCCGAGACAAGGTGAGGCAGCGGGGGTGAGATTGTCGTCCCATGGTGGGGGAGAGGGGGGGTTAGGAGGAGCGGGAAAGGAGGAAAAAAAAAAAAAAAAAAGTGTGGGTGGGGTTGGGTTAGCTGGCATGGGAAGGAATAAGGGAGCAAGGGGTGGAGCAGAATGGAGGAGGAGCAAGGGTGAGAACAAAGTAGAACAAGAAAGGAAGGAAGGAAAGAGATATGGGCCTAGGCAGGAGGTGAAGAAGAGATGATTAAGACAGCAATAGAAAAAGATGAAGGCTTAGGCCTAAAGAGAGAGAGGGAACCTGAGGGTTAGATGATACACCAACGTGGTCCTGAATACCCAAACTGGCCGGGGGCAGAGTGGGGAGAGCATAGGTCCACCAGGGATTTCATACTTTAAAAGAGGGAGTCCACTGGAAAAAAAAAAATATTAAAAGCCAGCAGCTATAAATACTACAGCTGCTGACTTTTAATAAATGGACACTCACCTGTCCCGGGGTCCAGCGACGTCGGCAGCCAAGGCCGATCAATCGCTCGGCTCTCGGCTGCTGCCACCGCCATTCTTGGTGAGGGAATCAGGAAGTTTCACTTCCCCGATCCCTACTGCTCATGCGCCAGTCGCGCAGCGCAATGGGAATTGTCTGCGCTGTCTCTGGGACCCGTGTGTGTCCCATCAGACAGCGCGCCGGGACAGGAAGAAGCATAGACTCCCATGGAAGTCTATGCCCGGAAGTGGGTGCAAATACCTGTCTTAGACAGGTACCTGCACACCCTCTCCCTGAAAGGTGCCAACTGTGACACCAGGGGGGGAGGGTTCCGATGAGCGGAAGTTCCACTTTAGGGTTAGAACTTAGAATTAGAGTCATGAAGTATACTGGTCATCTTCTTGTGCAACGAGGGTAGTCAGAAGGCTCTTCACCTCTGTAAACCCAACCAAGGGCCTTCTCCAGGCTACGGCAATAGCACACTTTGTGGCAATAAAGAGGTAGGTGGCCAATTTTTGTTGATGTGAGAAAAGGCCTGGGAAGGGGCAGTGAAGAAGTGCACGCCGGGCGTCTTTATGGAAGGGTACATGAAAAAGTATTGAGTAGGCCATAGACACTGGGCCAGAATCAAACGTGGGCAAGACCACCAAATATGGATCTTGTCTACGTGCTGGCCACACCCCCTGAAACATATATCATTATATGATGGGTTAGAATGGACTATAGGGGCCAGGACCCAATATCAGTGGAAGAGAACTTCATAGGTTGCTTCCACGGTGACCATGTTGAAGGAACATTTGGCTACGGATGACCAGGCCCTGCTCCAGTCCTCTAGATCTATAGTGACCACCAAGTCTCTTTCCCATTTAGAAACGTATGAGTGGTAGCAAAATAAACTCCCTCATTCAAGGAGGAGTAAACAGAGGAGATGATTCCCCAGGAGCCAGGTGAGTGAAGTCCGATATGTTCAAAGGTCTTCGTTTGAAAGGGAAACGAAGAGCACACTCTTTTTCAGTGCCTTAGCACTAAGCGTAGCAAAGTATATTCTCTGCTGTCGGCTCCCATTAGTATCTGTCATTAGCCTGTGTGTTAGTAACACAACCCAGAATTTACAGGGACACTCCAAGAGCCAGGAAATAAAACCCCTGGCAGTGTGCAGTATGGCATTCTAAAGCACGTTTGTGCTACTAAACACACACTGCATTTCATAAGACTTTCGCCATCTAGTGGCCATAGGACTAATTTCCTTTAAAAGTTTTTAACCACTTCAATACCGGGCACTTAAACACCTTCCTGCCCAGACCAATTTTGAGCTTTCAGCGCTGTCGCACTTTGAATGACAATTGCGCGGTCATGCTACACTGTACCCAAATGAAATTTTTATCATTTTTTTCCCACAAATAGAGCTTTCTTTTGGTGGTATTTATCACCTCTACGGTTTTTATTTTTTGCGCTACAAATAAAAAAATACCGAAAATTCTGAAAAAAAAAATGTTTTTTTTTTTGTTTCAGTTTCAAAACTTTGTAAATAAGTACGTTTTCTCCTTCACGGATGGGCACTGATGGGGCTACACTGATGGGCACTGATAAGGCGGCACTGATGGGCACCAATGAAGTGGCACTGATGAGATGGCATTGATGGACACTGATAGGCGACACTGATGGGCATGGATGGGCGGCACAGATGGGCACGGATGGGCGGCACAGATGGGCACGGGTGGGCGGCACAGATGGGCACGGGTAGGCGGCACAGATGGGCACGGGTAGGCGGCACAGATGGGCACGGGTAGGCGGCACGGGTGGGCACGGGTAGGCGGCACGGGTGGGCACGGGTAGGCGGCACGGGTGGGCACTGATAGGCGGCACGGGTGGGCACTGATAGGCGGCACGGGTGGGCACTGATAGGCGGCACGGGTGGGCACTGATAGGCGGCACGGGTGGGCACTGATAGGCGGCACGGGTGGGCACTGATAGGCGGCACGGGTGGGCACTGATAGGCGGCACGGGTGGGCACTGATAGGCGGCACAGGTGGGCACTGATAGGCGGCACAGGTGGGCACTGATAGGCGGCACAGGTGGGCACTGATAGGCGGCACAGGTGGGCACTGATAGGCGGCACAGGTGGGCACTGATAGGCGGCACAGGTGGGCACTGATAGGCGGCACAGGTGGGCACTGATAGGCGGCACAGGTGGGCACTGATAGGCGGCACAGGTGGGCACTGATAGGCGGCACAGGTGGGCACTGATAGGCGGCACAGGTGGGCACTGATAGGCGGCACAGGTGGGCACTGATAGGCGGCACAGGTGGGCACTGATAGGCGGCACAGGTGGGCACTGATAGGCGGCACAGGTGGGCACTGATAGGCGGCACAGGTGGGCACTGATAGGCGGCACAGGTGGGCACTCAGCAGCAGCACAGGTGGGCACTGATAGGCGGCACAGGTGGGCACTCAGCAGCAGCACAGGTGGGCACTCAGCAGCAGCACAGGTGGGCACTCAGCAGCAGCACAGGTGGGCACTCAGCAGCAGCACAGGTGGGCACTCAGCAGCAGCACAGGTGGGCACTCAGCAGCAGCACAGGTGGGCACTCAGCAGCAGCACAGGTGGGCACTCAGCAGCAGCACAGGTGGGCACTCAGCAGCAGCACAGGTGGGCACTCAGCAGCAGCACAGGTGGGCACTCAGCAGCAGCACAGGTGGGCACTCAGCAGCAGCACAGGTGGGCACTCAGCAGCAGCACAGGTGGGCACTCAGCAGCAGCACAGGTGGGCACTCAGCAGCAGCACAGGTGGGCACTCAGCAGCAGCACAGGTGGGCACTCAGCAGCAGCACAGGTGGGCACTCAGCAGCAGCACAGGTGGGCACTCAGCAGCAGCACAGGTGGGCACTCAGCAGCAGCACAGGTGGGCACTCAGCAGCAGCACAGGTGGGCACTCAGCAGCAGCACAGGTGGGCACTCAGCAGCAGCACAGGTGGGCACTCAGCAGCAGCACAGGTGGGCACTCAGCAGCAGCACAGGTGGGCACTCAGCAGCAGCACAGGTGGGCACTCAGCAGCAGCACAGGTGGGCACTCAGCAGCAGCACAGGTGGGCACTCAGCAGCAGCACAGGTGGGCACTCAGCAGCAGCACAGGTGGGCACTCAGCAGCAGCACAGGTGGGCACTCAGCAGCAGCACAGGTGGGCACTCAGCAGCAGCACAGGTGGGCACTCAGCAGCAGCACAGGTGGGCACTCAGCAGCAGCACAGGTGGGCACTCAGCAGCAGCACAGGTGGGCACTCAGCAGCAGCACAGGTGGGCACTCAGCAGCAGCACAGGTGGGCACTCAGCAGCAGCACAGGTGGGCACTCAGCAGCAGCACAGGTGGGCACTCAGCAGCAGCACAGGTGGGCACTCAGCAGCAGCACAGGTGGGCACTCAGCAGCAGCACAGGTGGGCACTCAGCAGCAGCACAGGTGGGCACTCAGCAGCAGCACAGGTGGGCACTCAGCAGCAGCACAGGTGGGCACTCAGCAGCAGCACAGGTGGGCACTCAGCAGCAGCACAGGTGGGCACTCAGCAGCAGCACAGGTGGGCACTCAGCAGCAGCACAGGTGGGCACTCAGCAGCAGCACAGGTGGGCACTCAGCAGCAGCACAGGTGGGCACTCAGCAGCAGCACAGGTGGGCACTCAGCAGCAGCACAGGTGGGCACTCAGCAGCAGCACAGGTGGGCACTCAGCAGCAGCACAGGTGGGCACTCAGCAGCAGCACAGGTGGGCACTCAGCAGCAGCACAGGTGGGCACTCAGCAGCAGCACAGGTGGGCACTCAGCAGCAGCACAGGTGGGCACTCAGCAGCAGCACAGGTGGGCACTCAGCAGCAGCACAGGTGGGCACTCAGCAGCAGCACAGGTGGGCACTCAGCAGCAGCACAGGTGGGCACTCAGCAGCAGCACAGGTGGGCACTCAGCAGCAGCACAGGTGGGCACTCAGCAGCAGCACAGGTGGGCACTCAGCAGCAGCACAGGTGGGCACTCAGCAGCAGCACAGGTGGGCACTCAGCAGCAGCACAGGTGGGCACTCAGCAGCAGCACAGGTGGGCACTCAGCAGCAGCACAGGTGGGCACTCAGCAGCAGCACAGGTGGGCACTCAGCAGCAGCACAGGTGGGCACTCAGCAGCAGCACAGGTGGGCACTCAGCAGCAGCACAGGTGGGCACTCAGCAGCAGCACAGGTGGGCACTCAGCAGCAGCACAGGTGGGCACTCAGCAGCAGCACAGGTGGGCACTCAGCAGCAGCACAGGTGGGCACTCAGCAGCGCAGGTGTTATACTGTACTAATGGATGCCAATCAGTGCCAAACAATAATGCATGCCAATCAGTGATGCCCATTGTGGGCACTGATTGCCATCCATTATGGGCACTGATTGGCATCCATTGTGCCTGACTGGCATCCCTGGTGGTCTAGGGAGGATTACCTCTGCTGGGCATCCCTGGTGGCGTCCCTGGTGGTCCAGTGTGGGCATCCTCGGGGGGGCTGTGCTGATAATCGATCAGCACAGACCCCCCCTGTCAGAGGAGCAGCCGATCGGCTCTCCTCTACTCGCGTCTGACAGACGCGAGTGAGGAAAAGCCGATCACCGGCTCTTCCCATTTACACTGTGATCAGCCGTGATTGGACACGGCTGATCACGTGGTAAAGAGTCCCAGTCGGAGACTCTTTACCGAGATCGTAGTTGCCGGGTGTCAGACTGACACCCCGCAACAACGATCGCCGCGATGCGCGCCCCCGGGGGGCTCATAATCCTGATCACGTCATATGACGTCCGGTTAGGATTATGAAACCACTTTGCCGCCGTCTATTTGTAATAGGGCGGGCGGCAAGTGGTTAAGTACGTTTTTTTTAGTATTTAAACCAGTGATGGCTAATTTACTTGATATAGGGAGCCTCAAGTGTGGCCCGTGACTTGACCAAAGGGCCGCACATGATATTCAGTGAATGTAAAGCTACAGAAAGCGGTCAGAGACTTAAGAAATGTAACAGGAGACAATCAGACTGCACACATCGTATGGGCAGCATTAGTAGCTTAGTGGTAAGCATTTCAGCCTTGTGGCACATCTTGGTTCAAATCCCAGCCAGGACAGCGTCTGCATGGAATTTGTGTGCGTTTGCCCCAGGTACATTGGTTTCCAAAGACATGCAGTTAGATAAATTGGCTCAGGTCCAGCTTAGCCATAGTGTTAGTGTGTGTCCAGCCATTACAACTTTAAGGCTGGGTTCAAACTATTGCAAATTGGATATGGATTTCCCTGCATCCAATTCACATGATAGGAGAGTGTGACCAGCTCTCTATAGAGTGCAGACAACTCCAGTGTGGCCACGGAGCATACAGCAGAAGAGTCCTTTGTGTCTTTGGCTCAGTTTCAGGTTCAAATTCTAGCTAAAAAGTTAGACCTGACACAGTGAATAGGGATGCACCGGACCCCTGCTGTGCCCCGCACACAGTGTGAACCCAGCCTTATAACACTTTCACATGCAGCCCCCTTTTGTCCCTAACTGCAGGTAACTGCCGGATGTGCAGATACATGTGAACAGGGACAGCTTTGCTTTGTACAGGCTAAACTGCTGCAGTTTTTCGCATACACCTGTGACTCCAACCACTGAATCCACAGTATACCACTAATGGCCCATGTGAACGAGACCTTAACAAAGAAAATGTCAAACGAGATTAGATTTAGCTCTGTCCAAAATAAAGTATACAAAAACATAAAACTTTAACCTTTTGAAAAAATAAAGCCACAAACCATTTACATCTACACAGGGTGTGTATGGGTTTTAAAATGCATTGCATTAAGGCAACCCATTCAATTCAATAGACTGCAACAGCCTGAAAATCAGACCTGCACCACTTCTTCCAATGCAGCCCACCACAATGTAAATCGTGAATTACTGTGTGTTGTGGGGAGCTGCAATGCGGGGGCGGGGGGGGGGGGTTATTTTCTGAATTGAAAATGAATGCCAATGCACTAGCAGGGGTTTCCAAACTACAGCCTTCCAGTTGTTCACGAACTACGACTCCCATCATGTATAGTCATTTCTGTGAATGTCAGAGTTTTACAATACCTCATGGGATGTGTAGTTCTGCAACAGCTGGAGGGTCCTAGTTACCACACAGCATAGGCGTGAATGGTCCCCTAAAGGCTCTCTTGCTTATTTCACACTACGAGATGAACAAGGGCACCCTAAGGCCAAGCTCAAGATGCATGCAGTTACAAAGAATGATGTACCTCAGATCCTCCATCTCTTTCTTCTTCTTCACCTCTTCCTTCTCTCTCTTCTTTACCTCCTGAATCTGAGCCTTTTTCTCATTCCTCTCCTCCCGATCTCGCGATTCCTTCTCTGCTGCCAGGTCTGGAGAACGTTCAACTTTTGTCTTTTCCAGACGATTTAGAATCTCGTTCAATTTCTTCTCCACAGTCACAGTTTTCACCTAATGAATAACACCCAACCAATGAAGACATAGTACAAAAAAATATGGCAGATGTGGGTTTCTGAAGTATTGGTTAAATCACTCACTTAAAAAAAATGCACCCATATATGACCAATCTAAGCATTCATTAGATGACGCCGATCCAAATGGCTCTGTACCCTGTGATCATTGTGATGACCAATCACGGTGATCACAAACATAAACAAAGACTCTAGTGTTTACATTAGAGATCCCTCTCCTTCCTCCTGCGGTGGAAGAAGGTAAGCGGGGATTTGTAAAGGAAGATTCATGACTCAAGGGATCCTGCCAAAAAAACAAAACAAAACAAAAAATGTTTACAGCCTTATTCCACAATGGATTCAATTCATTATTTTCCTCAAAAATTCTTCAAACAATAACTCATAATGGCAACATGAAAGAAGTTTTTTTAAATCTTGGCAAATTTATAAAAAAATATAAAAAATCACCAAGTATTCATGACCTTTGCCATGACACTCAAAATTGAGCTCAGGTGCGTCCTATTTCCACTGATCACCCTTGAGATGTTTCTACAACTTGATTGGAGTCCACCTGTGGTAAATTCAGTTGATTGGACATGATTTGGAAAGGCGCACACCTGTCTATATAAGATCCCACAGTTAACAGTGCATGTCAGAGCACAAACCAATCTATGAAGTCCAAAGAACTGTCGGTAGACCTCCGAGACAGGATTGTATCTAGGCACAGATCTGGGGAAGAGTACAGAAAAGTTTCTGCCGCATTGAACGTTCCAAAGAGCACAGTGGCCTCCATCATCCACAAATGGAAGAGGTTTGGAACCACCAGGACTCTTATAGAGCAGGCCGCTCAGCCAAACTGAGCAATCAGGGGAGAAGGGCCTTAGTCCGAGAGGTGATCAAGAACCTGATGGTTACTCAGACAGAGCTCCAGTGTTTCTGTGGAGAGAGGAGAACCTTCCAGCAGAACAACCATCTCTGTAGCACTCCACCAATCAGGCCTGTATGGTAGAGTGGCCAGACCGAAACCACTCCTCAGTAAAAGGCACATGGCAGCCCGTCTGGAGTTTGCCAAAAGGCACCTGAAGGACTCTGACCATGAGAAACAAAATTATCTGGTATGACGACACACAGATTGAACTCTTTGGCTTGCATGGCAAGGGTCAAATCTGGAGGATACCAGGCACCGCTCATTATCTGGCCAATACCATCCCTACAGTGAAGCATGGTGGTGGCAGCATCATGTTGTGGGGATGGTTTTCAAGGGCAGGAAATAGGAGACTAGTCAGGATTGAGGGAAAGATGAATGCTGCAATGTACAGAGACATCCTTGATGAAAACCTGTTCCAGAGCACTCTGGACCTCAGACTGGGGTGAAGATTCATCTTTCAACTGGACAACGACCCTAAGAACACAGCCAAGATAACAAAAGAAGTCAACTCTTTGAATGTCCCCGAGTGGCCGAGCCAGAGCCCAGACTTGAACATCCCTGGAGAGATCTAAAAATGGCTGTGCACTGACGCTCCCCATCCAACCTGATGGTATTTGAGAGGTTCTGCAAAAGAAGAATGGGAGAAACTGCCCAGAAAACAGGTGTGCCAAGCCTGTAGCATCATACTCCAAAAGTCTTGAGGCTATAATTGGTGCCAAAGGTGCTTCAACAAAGTATTGAGCAAAGGCTATGAATACTTCTGTACATGGGATTATTTTCTTTTTAATAAATATGCAAAGATTTCAAACAAACTTCTTTCACATTGCCATTATGGAATATTATTTGTAGAATCGAGAGGAAAATAATGAATTTAATCAATTTTGGAATAAGGCCGTAACAAAGTGTGAAAAAAGTGGAGCGCTGTGAATACTTTCCGGATGCACTGTATAAAACCATTACACATACCCTTTAAAATATGACTCTAGAAAAAAAAAGTTCTGGAGAACAAAGAACAGTACCAAATTCTTCTACGTTATAAACTGATCAGCTATAGAAAGAACAGGAGAACCTAAAAGCTGGCACCTGGTGGTGCTACACATAATCCTGTTTTCATTGCAGAGTGGCCTAGAAGCCTACAAACTTTTTTGGCAATCAATAGCAGTGTTCTGCTCAAAAGTCCTCCCTTGACCAAATAAGAGTTAATAGGCACGTTACAATTAAAGCTGAGCTTTAGGCTGGGTTCACTGGTACCACAAACGCTCCGACATTAGGAGCTCATGTCGCATGACTGTGAAAATCAATGTTTTCCTATGGGAGCATCTTAACTGGACTTTGAAAATGCTCCCTGCACTACTTTGGTCCGACCTTAGTCCTACTTCAGCCCATTGAATATCATTGAAGTCAGATCAAAGTAGGATCCTTGTCATAACCATCAGACTTGTGACATTCGACATGGTGATTACAGCAGCAGTAAAAAGAATTTATGTAACTCTGGGATTGTATTGATTGGTCAAAGAACAAGTCGTACTATCTCAAAGTCGGAAAAAAATCGTATCTTGTTCATTCAAGTCGGAATGGAAGTAGGACAGATGTAGCAGGGCAAAGTAGGATGATAGTAGTACAACAGTCATGTCGTATCAGTGTGAACCCAGCCTTAGCAAGAAATGTGTTTGTTTTTAAAGTGTTAGTGCACCGCTGTACTTACCTTCTAGGACAGTGATGGTGAACCTTGGCACTCCAGATGTTTTGGAACTACATTTCCCATGATGCCCATGCACTCTGCATTGTAATTGAGCATCATGGGAAATGTAGTTCTGAAACATCTGGGGTGCCAAGGTTCGCCATCACTGTTCTAGGATGCTGAACTGTCAGTGCTCTTGCAGCTAGTCCAGCAGTCTGTTGGTTTGAAATCACCACTCTTCTCCCTCCAGATGTTCCGGGATGGATCAGAGAGATGCTGATAGGTTAGCGTTGTCACAAAGAATGGTTCTGATCCATCCCGAAAGCACTGCACAAAGAAGAGGGAAAAGAGAGGGGATTTCAAATCCCTGTACTGCTGGACCAGCTGCATGGATGGACACGGATAGCTCAGCATCCCTGGAAGTGACCAGGAAGGGGAGGTTGGGGGTGGGCAGGGTGCTCGGTGTTAGTCCACCTTTACATTTGTTCTGTAAAGGCGAACAAACATTTTAAATGCAATCACCTGAATTCAATACAATGTAAGCACCTGAATTCGACTTGGAATCAGACATTCACAGTCCCTGTAAATATTACTGAAAAATCAGGCCCCCCACGCCACCACCACCACCACCACCAGACAGGGCTGTGCTGTGTGGCAGAGCTGCATTCACTTCAGGACTGGATGAGCTGAAATAAAAATCCTTTGGCATATAAAACAGCTCAGTTATATGTGTTTCATTGATTTATTTAGCAGATTTCCTGGAGTGCAGCGTTAAATATAAGTTATGTTCTAGCATGATTTATTTTGTATGTGTAACAGTGATGAATAGGATTCTGTAGAATTGCCAGCTGCCTATTAGCAAGCAGAGGACCCTGTCAACAATGAGGGATTATATGCCACCTTGTAAACAGGAAAAGGTCTAAAAAGGTTTGCTTCAGTATATAAATAATTCCATCACTGCTAAACTTTTATGTTTATGTTTCCAAAACAGAAATTACATCTTTCTGCCGTTGAAAGCCTATCTGGCCGACGTCCATGTCTGCAGTTTTCTTCAAATTACTCCATGGAGTGTACACAATATTGATGTTGTTCATCTTGCAGCCTGGGGAGAGAGAAACAGGAAGGTCAGGGTACATTGCATGACGTGCTGTGTAGGTTTATTGCTATGCTTTAAAGTGTTATCTAAACCCAAACACAAAAATATATGATCCTGCAGCTTACAAGCCCTTAGATGTGGAGGCTGCATTTTTTTTCAGGCCCTTTTCATCTAGTAATTAACACACTTCCTGCCCCTTTGAAGCTACACTTACTTCCCTACTGTATCCATGGATGACACACAGGCTGGGCTTCAAACCTGTCTGGCTTTGTTCAACTCTGCTGCATGGGGAGGATCTTAGTAGTTAACAGAATGAAGACACATTGGGGGTTATTTACGAAAGGCAAATCCACTTTGCACTACAAGAGCACTTGGAAGTTCAGTTGCTGTAGATCTAAGGGGGACATGCAAGGAAAATAAAAAACAGCATTTTAACTTGCACATGATTGGATGATAAAATCAGCAGAGCTTCCCCTTATTTCAGATCTTCTCCTTAGATCTACAGCAACTGCACTTCCAAGTGCACTTGTAGTGCAAAGTAGATTTACCTTTCATAAATAACCCCCATTGTGTTATGCTTTTAGCTCAGCTTACAGAAAGACACGGACGCTGCTATTCTGGCAGTAGTAACAGGTATTTTTCTGTACTTGCAGAAAATGTACGTTACTTAGCCAGAAAAATGAAAACAAATGCAGTCACCACATCTAAGAACTGGTAAGCTGCGGTATATTACATTATTGTTCTTTGGTTTAGCTACCTTTCAAGAAATCTGATAACAAGCAAAGCTTTTTCAACACGCATCACATAACAAGCACATACCTTGAATGCTATTAGCTTTTACAAGCTGCACACAGTCTGTCAGAACTTCCTTAGGAATGTCATCTATCGTCTGGCCCTGAAATATAAAAACATGTCTTACAGTTATGGTCAAGATTTGCCAGCATGTTTGCAGCCTGAAAGGATTTGGCTGGACTGTACCAGTGCTGTGGTGTGCTGACAATGTGCTGTAGTGCCCAAAGCTATAATAATGTATGTGGTTAGCCTTACCTTTTGTAGCCGAAGGTAAACATGGGCAGAGGAGAGTTTGTCTACGTGAAACCTGCAAGGACAGGCAAAGAAGCCATTAGTGTGGAGGACAAAACAGGCCCAGCAATGGACAGCAAAATTCTTTACTTAACCCCTTCCTGCCGCCTTCTCCTGGCCCTTCTAGATACCAGGAGGTGAAGGCAGGCTTTCAGGGTCATGTTACCATTGTGATTGGCTGCCGTAGTGGTCACATGGTCGGAACACTGCTGATCGATAGGATGTGCCACGTTCTCTCAGTGCAGTTTTGTGTTTATATTGGACCGCATTATATGTGGACTCTCCGTATTAAAGCCCACCCGTCGAGAGGCCACATATATGTGTGCGGCCTGTGGAAAGAGGTTAAATTAGGCCTGAACTCAAAAAAATAAAGATTTGCTATTTTTTTGGGTACCATCTAGATTTTGCAATTGTGCCTTAAAGAGGAAGTAAACCCTGATGAGTTTACTTCCTCTTTCATTCCCTGCAAAGGTAAAGCATAATGGACTACTATGCATCGCATAGTAGTCCATTATGTGTCACTTACCTGACACAGGAGCCAGCGATGTCACCGCTGTCCCCTGTAGTCCGGCGCATCCATCTTCTAGGTGGGTCTCGCCGCTCCACCGCTGTCATTCGGCGAAGCCGCGATGACGTCACTCCCGCGCATGCGCCGTAGACAGCGGTGCCTGTCTTTCGGCAAATATCTCCTAAACCGCGTAGGTTTAGGAGATATTTCTTGGACCTACAGGTAAGCCTTAATCTAGGCTTACCTGTAGGTCAAAGTTGGTTGTACAACCACTTTAACAAAACCTGTTTGCCTTTGTTTTGAATATCTCATGCAAAAGAACACTGCACTTCCTGTCCCTATCTAAATCTGTTCTGTAGCCTCTTAGCTGTATATCTGCAGTGTGACATCTAAGGTTGGGGAAAATCGGCTGAAAACGGTTAGTTTGGCAGGAACTGGCCGACTTTCAGCCCCTGTGTACGGTTCCACAAGCTTCTGTTGAACAGGAATGCTGGAAAACCAGCATCCGATCACTGCTTGCAGTCAATGGCTGCAAGAGCTGATCAGTATGCTCGGGGGGGGGAGGGGGGTCCCTGTCAGAATACAATAGCTCAGTGAGAGGAAAAATGCCACACTAATATTGATAGTTAGTACGGCAATCTGTATTTTTTTTTTTCACTTTCGGCCCGTTGGGTTGAATGAAAAAAATATATATAGCATGTACCCTGCTTAAGGCACAGCTGCTTCTGATTGCTAGTCTCAGGAGATGCAGAGTGAGATTTGGTGATGTTGCTACTCACTGTTCTTCTTGCTGGAGAGGAAGTTGTATTTGAGGATCTGCAAGACAAGGATCTCCCTGTTCTGCTTCATGCATTCTGAGGATCTGTGCTTCCTGCACCCCTCCTGCTACTTTGTCATTAGCCCACCAGTTATCAGACTGTCAGTCATTAGGGGGGCACCTGTGACATGAGGAAGCAACATCGTGCTATTTAACCACTTGACAACTGGGCAATTAATCCCCCCTCCTGCCCAGACCAATTTTCAGCACACAAATAGAGCTTTCTTTTGGTGGTATTTGATCACCTCTGGGTTTTTTTATTTTTGGCGCTATAAATGAAAAAAGACAGAACATTTTGAAAAAAAAATGAATTTTTCTTTGTTTCTGTGATAAAATTTTGCAAATTATTAATTTTTCTTCATTAATTTTGGCCACAATTTATACTGCTACATATCTTTGGTAAAAATAACCCACATTAGTGGATATTATTTGGTCTGTGTGAAGGTTAGAGAGTCTACAAGCTGTGGTGCAAATCATACAAAATTGATCACATCTAATGTACTGGTGGCCAATCCCATTTCTTGCAACCCGAACAAGCCAGGAAAGTATAAATACCCCCCAAATGACCCCTTTTTTGAAAGTAGACATTCCGAGGTATTTAGTAACAGGCATGGTGAGCTTTTTGACGTTGTCATTTTTTGCCACAATTCTTTTCAAAATGAAGATTTTTTATTTTATTGTATTTTTTTTTCCCACAAAATTGTCATTGTAATAGGTTATTTCTCATACTTGGCATGTGTATACCACAAATAATGCCCCAAAATAAATTCTGCTGCTACTCCTGAGTATTACGATACCACATGTGTGGGACTTTTCCACAGCCTGGCCACTTAGAGAGGCCCAACATGCAGGGAGCACCATCAGGTGTTCTAGGAGCATAAATTACACATCTAACTTGTTGACTACCTATTACACTTTTGAAGGCTCTGGAGCACCAGGTCAATGACACCGACGTGGCACTGATGACAGATGCCACATACACGTGGCACTGATGACACTGATACCTGGCATTGATGACACGTGACACTGATAACAGATGGCACATGACACTGACAGGTGGCACTGATGACAGATGGCACTGATACGTGGCACTGATGACAGATGGCACTAATATGTGGCACCGGGGACAGGTGGGCACTTTATTTGATTTTTTTCACTAACCGCTGCATCTCTGCAGCGGTTCATCTCTCCCTCCTCACATGCTGTCTGTGTGAGAAGGGAGAGCCGGCGATGAGAGATGATCTCATATGTGTACATATTAGATCATCTACCATTGGACATGCCGATCGCGCTGTAAACGGCCGCTGTGATTGGCTGTTTACAGCGATCTGTGACTGGCTGTGTGCACACGGCCAGCACAGAAGTTCCCCGATGCGTGCCCGCGGGCGCGCAGAGGGGAAGTAAATAGGACGTCCAGGGACGCCCTCCCGGCAGTTAGTGTCCACGCTGTAGCCGTCTGTTGGCTATAGCGCGGGAGCGCGAAGTGGTTAAAAGCAAGCCACCTTCACACAGAGACACACTGGGGAAATGATCAACTGTAGGAAAACCAATAGAAATACTACTGGAGACTAGTCCTTTGTTCTGTATCTCTATAAAGCTCATCTAAACCAAAACAACAAAATATGCATACATAATCGGTTAACCATTCCTTGGATGAGGAGCCTGCGTTAATTAACCACTT
This sequence comes from Lithobates pipiens, assembly GCF_037356315.1. Classification (NCBI taxonomy): domain Eukaryota; kingdom Metazoa; phylum Chordata; class Amphibia; order Anura; family Ranidae; genus Lithobates; species Lithobates pipiens. Next base: position 573,253,277 of record NW_027507758.1, on the reverse strand, counting down.
GCCGACCGCCTAACGAGGAATTTATGTCATAACTTTGACATTAAATACTGGGGTTATGGCTGCAGCTAGATGTCATAAGCTCGGTAGATTTTATTTCCCTCAGGCAGCTGACTAACTGATAAAAGTGATCCCAGTGGCGGATTCAGGATCACTTTTAGAAGTGGCAAGAGAAGTGCCCACCCTCCAGGCTTATTGATTGGTGAGCCTGGGAACCACCCGGTGTCAGCAATGTTTCTCCATAGAGATGAGCGATGGCTACCGCTCATCTCTATGTTCTTGGAGGACTAGAATGAGTTCTGGCTCTCTGGCCATGTAAAACACATACACATACAGTAACTCACAATGAGTACACCCCTCACATTTTTGTAAATATTTTATTATTTCTTTTCATGTGACAACACTGAAGAAATGACACTTTGCTACAATGTAAAGTAGTGAGTGTATAGCTTGTATAACAGTGTAAATTTGCTGTCCCATCAAAATAACACAACACACAGCCATTAATATCTAAACCACTGGCAACAAAAGTGAGTACACCTCTAAGTGAAAATGTCCAAATTGGGCCCAATTAGCCATTTTCCCTCCCCTGTGTAATGTGACTCCTTAGTGTTACAAGGCCACAGGTGTGAATGGGGAGCAGGTGTGCTATATTTGGTGTTATATATTTCCAGCACTGCCTTAACCCTCTTGGGCATGAAGTTCTCCAGAGCTTCACAGGTTGCCATTGAAGTCCTATCCACTCAATGATGACATCACTGAGCTCATGGATGTTACGGACTTTGCGTTTTTCCACCTTCCATTTGAGGATGCCCCACAGATGCTCAGTAGGGTTTAGGTCTGGAGACATGCTTGGCCAGTCCATAACCTTTACCTTCTTGGAGGTGTGTTTGGGGTCATTATGTTGGAATGTGGCCCAGTCTCCGAAGGGAAGGGATCATGCTCTGCTTCACTATGTCACAGTACATGTTGCTATTCATGGTTCCCCCAATGAACTATAGCTCCCCAGTTCCAGCAGCACTCATGCAGCCCCAGACCATGACACTCCCACCCCCATGCTTGACTGTAGGCAAAACACTCTTGTCTTTGTACTTCTAACCTGGTTGCCACCACACATGCTTGACACCATCTGAACCAAGTAAGACCACAGGACATGGTTCCAGTAATCCATGTCCTTAGGCTGCTTGTCTTCAAACTGTTTGCAGGCTTACTTGAGCATCATCTTTAGAAGAGGCTTGCTTCTGGGACAACCACGCAGACCAATTCGATGCAGTGTGTGGCATATGGTCTGAGCACTGACAGGCTGACTCTCCACCCAGTCAACCTCTGCAGCAATGCTGGCAGCACTCATACATCTATTTCCCAAAGACAACCTCTGGATATGATACCGAGCACGTGCACTCAACTTCTTTGGTTGGCCATGGTGAGGCCTGTTCTGGGTGGTACCTGTCCTGTTAAACCGCTGTATGGTCTTGGACACCGTGCTGCAGCTCAGTTTCAGGGTCTTGGCAATCTTCTTATAGCCTAGGCCATCTTCATGTAGAGCAACAATTCTTTTTTTTTTTTAAAGATCCTCAGCGAGTTCTTTGCCATGAGGTGCCATGTTGAACTTCCAGTAACCAATATGAGAGAGAGAGCGATAACACCAAATTTAACACACCTGCTCCCCATTCACACCTGAGACCTTGTAACACTATTGAGTCACATGACACCGGGAAGGGAAAATGGCAAATTGGGCCCAATTTGGACATTTTCACTTAGGGGTGTACTCACTTTTGTTTCTGGCGGTTTACATTAATGGCTGTGTGTTCAGTGTTATATATATATATAAATAAATGTAAGCTCTCCTCTACATACCATATATCCTCTGGCCAGCCATACTTTATAAGATCTTCATCTTTAAGAGAAAGAAAAAGAAAATATTATCTGAGACATGTCTGTAAGTGATAGTCACATAGAAGGGATTTTTCATGAGTAGTTAGAGATGCCAAAAGTGCCAAAGGGCCTTGTATAATCCAACAAAATTAAATGAATGGGATGCAAAATTGTACGGTACTGAATCGCAGAGGAACATAAAGCGTGTTCTCGTGCAATGCAGGTGCAACGAAATGTTTGTCACACAATTTTGTAGATTTACGAGTCTTAAAAATTTATATCTGCACAAAATTTTAAAAAAAAATGCAACTCTGTCCATTAGCAACATTGACAACTTACTTTCAAATTTGTCTTTTCCCATATATATTGTATACAGAGGAGACACAACTGCAGAAGACATAAAAGAAAATGTTATCAGTATAGCTCAGAACAAGTCATTTTATTGTAACATTCTTTCCAGCACAACTATCAATTCACTGCATTGGGGCTTAGTGGTTAGTGCTTCTGCCATCAGCACTTGGGTCCTTCGTTCTAATCTAAGCCAAGATACTATCTGCATGTTCTCCCTGTGCTTACATTGGTTTCCTACAGGTACTCTGGCTTCCATAGACTTGCTGGTAGGTTATTACAGAAATCAGGGTCACGCTGATGACGTCTCAGAATGAGAGAGCAACCTTGCACCCGTCATTTTACTATACGGCAGGCGGGAGGTGGTTATAGGACAACTAAAAGGCAATACTGGTTTTTTTTCACATTCTGCCATCTGTGTCCCATTGGGGAGATTTTGATTCACTTCGTGTCCCATAGCCAAACCAGAAAGTGAGAGGAAATCCCTGATGATCACCAGAACTAGTGTCCCTATTGGAAATATTTCCTCTCTACTCCTGTTCTTATGACAACACAAAATATTTTTAATCTTGGTCATTTTCTTTTAATCACGGTGATAACAGTATACGTAACAAATAGAGAGGGTGAATCTCCCAGGGACACAGACAGCAATATGAACTGACAGGTGTTCTAATCCCCCCCCCCCCAAAAAGAGAAAAAAAAAGTTTTACTTTAACCACATCAATATCGAGCCAATTCTGACACTTCTCTAATACACATAAAATTCTCCTTTTTTTTTGCTAGAAAATTACTTAGAACCCCCAATCATTATATATATATATTTTTTTAAACAAAGCCCCATGAGAATAAAATAGTGGGTGTTGCAATTTTTTTTAAGTCAAACCGTTTTCAAACACAATTTTTTGGGAAAAAATACACTTTTATGAATAGGAAAAAACCCAAAACAAAACAGTAAAGTTAGCTCAATTTTTTTGTATAATGTGAAAGATGATGATACCTAGCATGTCATGCTTTAAAATTGCGCATGCTCATGGAATGACGACAAACTACTGTACTTTAAATTATCCATAGGCAACGCTTTAAAAGCCTTTGCAGGTAACCAGTTTAGATTTACACAGGAGGTCTGGTACACTCGCTCTGATGTTAAGTGTGTTGCGATCACTGTTTAAATATGCGTGTGGCACTGACGTATACGTACGCCAGTAAGCACATGGTGGCAGGTGCCCCCTGATGTTTTTTTTTTTAATTATCACTTTTATTGCTGTCAAAAGGGATGTAAACATCCCTTTTGAAGGCAATAGCAATGAAGGGTACTCTTTATGGAGAGGTTGGAGGTCTATTAGAGCCCCCCCCCCCCCATTTTTCGTTTGGACTCCAATGGAGCTGATCAGACACAGATCAGGTGCTTCGCTGGCCGCTATGAGACCAGTACATAAAAAGCCGGAAGCGTAATTGATGAAATAGTCATTGCTTACCATTTCTGACATCACACAGTGGGAGGAACAGCTTCAGTGCCTCTCATGTGCCGCTAGCCACATCGATATCGGGCTTCCAGATTGTTCGGGAGAGCCCAGTAATGACTGCGGGAGGGGGGCTACATCTCCAACCATCTGCAGACCTGCAAATATCACCCAAATCGTCCGCTCTGCTCCTCCCAAGACCTCCTTCTCTCTAGCTCCCTTGTTATCCCCCCCCCCAACCCCATGCTTGCCTCCAGGACTTCTCCAGAGCCTCTCCTATCCTCTGGAACTCCCCACCCCAGTATGTATAGTCAGCTCCTACCCTATCCGCATTTAGGCGATCCCTGAAAACTCAGTTATTTAGGGAAGCCTACCCCACCTCCACCTAAGAACTGTACTCGAGACATCTCCATCAGATCAACCTGCACAGCTATTACCTTTTGCACCACCTCCCCCTCCCTTTATATCGTAAGCTCAATGAGCAGGGCCCTCTTGTATAATGTCATTTTTATGTATATTTATATAATTTATATGTAAATTATAAAAAGGTGGATAATGAGCAGTAATACTTCCATGGCACAAACGATGATTTTGCATTTACATATGAGCTTTCCACTAAAAGCAAGTGTACAGTAAATAAATGCTATTTCAATGCCGACATTACCATTGCTAGTAAAGTAGAATACCATAGCGACTCCCTGAGTGAATGATGCAAACGAATTGCAGTTCTCTCCCCTGCAGTGTACAGGGAGCCAGATAATCCAAAAGTCTGTAAAAAATAAATAAAAATTGTTTTATTAATGGTCACTTTTACTGATATAAAAGTTTTAATAAACAATTACATGGGTGGGTTAAAGAAAGCAATGCAACTGAAAGAAATGGAACAAGCATGTAGCCAGTGAAGTGTCTGCACACCTGACAGGCATAATAAGTCCTGGGTGATCGAGTTTCTATACTAATAAAGTATACATGAGGATTGGCCTTGGAGTTGCGATGTCTATGGCAAGCTACAGCTGAACACTGTACAGAGTGCTACGGGCATTAAGGGCCCTTTACATTCAGGGAGGAAGGTGTGGAATGCAGAAGAACTAAGTTCCAGACTTTTGTCCCTGACTACATGGGGCCTAAATGCTGGTAGCACTCATTATAGAGTTCAGTCGCAGCCTGCCATAGACTTTGAACGGCTGCCTGCAGTGGGGCTGAATGCTTCACCTGTCTCTCCACTAAAACACTGGAAGTGACACGCTGCACCTAGACAGCCTTGTGTGCAAGAGGCTTTAATGGTCACATGTTTTATGTATTCAGAATACTTTATTAATCCCAAGGGGGAAATTATTGAATGTATATTTTGTATTTTTTTTTTTAATTGAACTTTTATGATCATTTTGTTGTCAGTTGGCATTTTTAAAGTGGTTTTATACTCCCAATGAGGAAGTTGTACCTATAGGTAAGCCTTATTATAGGCTTACATATAGGTACTGTAAATATCTCCTAAACATGCGCCGTTTAGGAGATATTTACCTTGTAGTGCGCTGATGACGCGCATGCATGCGCTAGTGGCGCCACACAAATCTGGCCAGTCACAGAGTCACAGGTGGTCCGGAAGCAGTTAACCACTTGAATACCAGGCACTTATACACCTTCCAGCCCAGACCAATTTTCAGCTTTCTGCGCTGTCGCACTTTGAATGACAATTGCGTGGTCATGCTAAACTGTACCCAAACTATATTTTTATAATTTTGTTCCCACAAATAGATTTCTTTTGGTGGTATTTGATCACCTCTGGGATTTTTATTTTCTGCTAAACAAAAAAAAAAAAAAAAGAAAAATACTTTTTTTTGTTTCTGTTACAAAACTTTGTAAATAAGTAAATTTTCACCTTCACTGATAAGGCTGCACTGACGGGCACTGATGAGGTGGCACCAATATGCAGCACTGATGGGTACATATAGGTGGCACTGATAGGTGGCACGGATGGACCCTAATGGGTGGCACGGATGGACCCTAATGGGTGGTACTAATGGATGCCCCCCCCCCCCCCCGTCAGAGGAGCAGCCAATCGGCTCTCCTCTACTCACATCAGACAGACCCAAGTGAGGAAAAGCCAATCAACGGCTCTTCCTGTTTAAATCGTGATCAGCCGTGATTGGACACGGCTGATTACATGGTAGAGAGTTTCCGTCAGAAACTCTTTACCTAGATCGGCATTGCAGTGTGTCAATATGACACGCCACAACAACGACGGGCGCGCAGCGGCTTGATATCCCAGAGATGTCATATGACGTCCGGTCAGGATATCGCTTTGCCGATGTCATTTTGCTATATGCATAGCTCCCAACTCTCCCTGATTTTGTGCAATGTCCCCCTTTCCCCTCATTTGTCCCCCATTTTGGTCTGATATATATATACAGTTTTATATAAAATGCACTTTTATCTTTCAGTGTTTCCCAGTGCTAAACCTTTCATCCAAATTATAAATTGCTGCATTTTAAATGATGATGCAAACTTGAAAAGCCAATATAAAGGAATAGTAATTGTAGAAAAAAAAAGTCCCTTGGGGATCTAATTAACCTTTTTTTGGTTAATTCTCCTTTAACCAGTTGCCGACCGCCGCACGACGATGTACGTCGACAGCATGGCACGGGCAGGCATATGGGCGTACATGTACGTCCCTTGCATCCCGCGGGTCGGGGGCCCGATCGGGCCCCCGCCCGGTGCCTGCGGCGGTCGGTTTTCGTCCAGGAGCGATCCGGGACGAGGGGGCGGCCATTCATTCATGGCCACCCCCTCGCGATCGCTCCCGACGAATAGAAATCCCCCGTGACATCACTTCCTCTCCTGTAATGTAAACACAGGAGAGGAAGTGATGTATTCTCTCCTCCGTGTCAGTATTTTTCGTTCCGACACGGAGGAGAGCGGATCGGTGAGTTGCACCAACACTCTACACACACAGTAGAACATGCCAGGCACACTCACACCCCCCCGATCACCCCCCCCCAATTACCCCTGCCCCCCAGTCACAGTGACACCAATGTCATTTTTTTTTTTTTTTTTTTGCATTGGTGTCATTTGTGACTGTAATAACTGTTAGGGCAGTTAGGGTTAGCCCCCTTTAGTTCTAATGTACCCCCCTAACCCCCCCAATAAAGGTTTAACCCCGTGATCACCCCCCGTCGCCAGTGTCACTAAGGCTGGGTTCACATTGCAGCGGTTTATGAGAACGAATGTGATTCGTACCGCACTGCAGTGCAAATCACATCCGATCTCTGTGCGATTCGAGTTCAGCCATTCGCCGCACCCGCCGCAAATTCGCACGGGACCCTTTTTTTGGCCCGCAGCAGAATCGGATCGCATGGGTGTTCACACCATGCGATCCGAGTTTGCAGATCGCACTGCGATATGCGAACTGATCTGGGGGTGTCAGTAACATTTCACTGACACTCCCAGCAGTTCGCATAGGGCAGTGTGAACTGCCGCCGGGAGGCATGCGATGCGGGAACCCGCCGCGGATTCGCGGCGTTTCCGCATCGCTCCAGTGTGAACCCAGCCTAATAAGCGATCATTTTTCTGATCGCCGTATTAGTGTCACAGGTGACGCTAGTTAGGCAGGTAGGTATTTAGGTTCGCCGCAGCTTTTTATAGCGCCAGGGACCCCCATATACTACCGCATAAAGCCCCCTGATTGCCCCCTAGTTAACCCTTTCACCAGTGATCACCATATAACTGTTACAGGTGACGCTGGTTTGTTAGTTATTTTTTTATAGTTTCAGGGCACCCGCCATTTATTACCTAATAAAGGTTTAACCCCCTGATCACCCGGCGGGTGTCATTTGTGACTAATAACTGTTAGGGCAGTTAGGGTTAGCCCCCTTTAGTTCTAAGGAACCCCCCTAACCCCCCCAATAAAGGTTTAACCCCGTGATCACCCCCCGTCGCCAGTGTCACTAAGGCTGGGTTCACATTGCAGCGGTTTATGAGAACGGATGTGATTCGCACCGCACTGCAGTGCAAATCACATCCGATCTCTGTGCGATTCGAGTTCAGCTATACAGATAGTATGGCTGAATTCGTGTCGCACCCGCCGCAAACTCGCACGGGACCCTTTTTTTGGTCCGCAGCAGAATCGGATCGCATGGGTGTTCACACCATGCGATCCAAGTTTGCAGATCGCACTGCGATATGCGAACTGATCTGGGGGTGTCATTAACATTTCACTGACACTCCCAGCAGTTCGCATAGGGCAGTGTGAACTGCCGCCGGGAGGCATGCGATGCGGGAACCCGCCGCGGATTCGCGGCGTTTCCGCATCGCTCCAGTGTGAACCCAGCCTAATAAGCGATTATTTTTCTGATCGCCGTATTAGTGTCACAGGTGACGCTAGTTAGGCAGGTAGGTATTTAGGTTCGCCGCAGCTTTTTATAGCGCCAGGGACCCCCATATACTACCGCATAAAGCCCCCTGATTGCCCCCTAGTTAACCCTTTCACCAGTGATCACCATATAACTGTTACAGGTGACGCTGGTTGGTTAGTTATTTTTTTATAGTTTCAGGGCACCCGCCATTTATTACCTAGTCTCACTAGTGTACCCCTAAATTTAGGGGTGTCTACTTTCCAAAATGGGGTCATTTGGGGGGGGTTTGTGCCATCTTGGCATTTTATGGCCTTCAAAACTGTAACGCCCTTAGAAAGCCTGAAGGCGGTGCTTGGTTTTCGGGGCCCCGTACGCGGCTAGGCTCCCAAAAAGTCCCACATATGTGGTATCCCCGTACTCAGGAGAAGCAGCAGAATTTATTTTGGGGTGTCATTTCACATACGCCCATAGCATGTGTGAGCAATATATCATTTAGTGACAACTTTGTGTAAAAAAAAAAAAAATATTTTTTTTTTTGTCATTATTCAATCGCTTGAGGCAAAAAAAGTACCAGTTACTTACCGGTAACTGTCTTTCTGGGAAATCTTCCAGGACGGCACACCTGAGAGATGAGAGGCTCCTCCCTACAGGAAACACAATCAATCGACAGCTGTTTTAAGTCCCCACCCTTCCCCTTGATCCTCAGTTTGTAGAGAAGTAACTCCTGAACCAGGTTCACAAGGGAAATCATTCCTCATAGGTACTCACCTTCTAGTGTTCTAGAATTTTCCCTCCTCCAACGGGCGGGAAGTAGGCCTGCCGTCCTGGAAGATTTCCCAGAAAGACAGTTACCGGTAAGTAACTGGTACTTTTCTCAAGTCATCTTCCAGGACAGCACACCTGAGAGGATAAACAAGTACCTCAGGCCTACCTTAGGGTGGGGCCACTGCAAAACCCTCTTGGCGAACCTTGGCTCTGCAGTGAGCTTTACCTCCATTCCATACGCTCATATGCTTGATGAAGGCATCTTAGCTGGATCATGCGGCTGATCTGCAGGTCTGCTCCACAGATGTTCCTGCCTTTTCCGCTTCAGATGCAGTATCTAGGTGAAATGGGCTCTTAAAAATGGAATCAGAAAACATGTTAAACTTGTAGGTTAGCAATGTTGCCTATCTCACACATCTAACAACCATGGCCCATTATGCCTGTAGGTGCTACTTAGAACCACTAAAAAGATAAATAAGAGACCTGTGTAAGACAAGGACACTACATTAATCAATAAGAGGGCCTGTCTTAACACTATCCTGTTGAGGGAAATAAAACTGCTTCCTTTTTATCTTTATGTCAGCAAAAGACTAAAGGGAAGCCTACTTAAGGGAAATAGATTAACAGAAGCTTGAACCCTGGGTTTAAGGCACGCCCAATCTATGTCCTTACTTACGCCTGAGAGCCTTCTTCAGGAGATTAAAGTCCCTAGCAGGAGTAGACTACCCATATTGCTATGTCTAGTTTTGCTAAAAGGGCAAAATGAAGGCCATGCACCGAGCCGAAACCTATTCGATCGGGTATACATCTTTATACTTCATCCTTAGGCCCTAATACTCCTCTGAACAGAACTCTCCAAGTTCTTACTAAACAGGGCGAATCATTATCCCCTTCCTCCAGTGTCCCATAACCCTACAGGGCTTCAACCCTAGGAAATGGTTCTGGCATCCCTGAATGCAAGTGGTCAAGGTTTTCTGACATGTGACAGCTGCAGCCTGAACTCCTGGCCCCTCCATGGAAAAGAAGGCTGAAATACAAAAAGGTGATACATGCATTATTAATATCACAAATAAAATGATCATAGATTGTGGGCACGGCACAATAGATTTAGACAGAAAGGACACAAGCATAGACAACAATGTTGTGTGCCTGAGTGTGACTAGCTAAACCAATATATCAAATATGGGAAGAGACCCAAATCTGAACCTCAACGTAGACAAACAGTCCTCATAGTCTGGTTTTCTGATGTGCTGCCAAGACGTAAAAACATTAAGACTCAAGCAAACCCTAAATGCTGCGTATTTCTTTAGTGCAGCTAGCTAGGTCATAACTGATATATAAATACGGAAAGGACAGGAACCCCCTTTACTGTTGTGCTTTACCTATGTACAGCAAAACAAGGCTATAAAGACAGAAAGACCCAAACTTCTATGTTGTGTATTTCTGACAAACCACCACAGTTATAAGATTAATATGAACACCAACTCCCGTGTTGTGCATTTCTGCTATGCCACAGGGAAAAATATGGAACACAAGACAATCCTTTCTGTCATGCACTTCTGTAGTGTAGTTCAGATAGAACCAACACTGAGAAAGGACACAAGCAACCTGCAGCATTGTGTTTTTCTGAAACAGAAAGCACCAACAAGCTTCAATCTTGAGTATTTCTGCTGTGCAACAACATAAAAGCAGACACTGAGGAAAAAGACAGACAGCCTTTACAGCTGCAATCTTTCTGGTCTGCTGCAAAATAAAACAATAACGTCATGATGAGTATTCCTGCTGTGTAGCAAAACCTCAATCAGAAGGGACAGATAAGTTTAGGGTTCCCACACCCGTGCGACCCAACCTGCGACTTGGGACTGCAAGACGCATGAGAAGTCATATACTATGGCTTCCAATGGGTACCATTTGTGTCTGTGCGACACCAGCAGTCCCTGATTCCTGGATCCACAGACCTCAAGATTACACAGGTCGCAGGGAAAAAAAAAAAACAAATAGCAATTTTCAGGTCGAATAAGTAAGGGGTCCCCAATGCTGTGAGTCCCTGGAGGATTGCAGCCAACAAACCCCTGCTGTGTATCCCTAAGATGCAGAAAGGTAGATCCATGAGAAACACTGCTTAGCCTGATATACAAACGATAAGGCAGTAAATATAGGACATACAGGACACAAACATTCAATCTTTGTGTATGTCTGATGTGCAACAATATAACAATTCTGAATAGAGATAGCACATCCATATTGAAGCGATTTGGCCTTGCGACTCAACATGTCAAATCGCATGGCTAAAATCAGCACAACACCACTTTGTGGTGCTACATGGATTACCAAAGGCAGTATATGTACTACACCTGGCAGGGGTTCAATTTGTATTTCTACTAAGTAGCCCAACAAATTCGAACCATCAATTTTCACTGCTGCCTTTCTGATAAGGCAGTAATACAGGACACAAAACCTCACAGACCTTAATGCTGTATAAATCTGATGTGCAACAATAAAACACTATGAATAGAGATAGCACATCCATATTGAAATGATTTGTCATGCGACTCAACATGTCAAATCGCATGTTTAAACTCGGCAGCCATTGCTGTTAATAGCACTGTCTGAATCAGCACAGCGCCACGCAAATCAGGACCATCAGACTTCACTGCTGCCTTTCTGATAAGTAACCAACAAGGCAGTAAAACAGGACACAAAGCCCCACAGACAGACCTCAATCTTGTGTATGTCTGATGTGCAGCAATATAACCATTATGAGCAGAGATGTCACCAGACTCAATGATGTGCATTTCTGCTGTGCAACACAAAACCAGAAAGTACAGACCACCTTCACTGTTGTATTCTTCTGATCTGTAGCCAAACAAAGCAGTACCTTTAGTATATAAAGGACAGAAAACAAGCTTCAGTGCAGTGCATTTCTGATGTACAGCAATATAGTCCTTATTAAGCAGAGATGTCACAAATCTCAATGTGTATTTCTGCTGTGCCACAAAAACATCCCAGCAAGCACAAACCTTCACTACTGAGGTCTACTGGTGTGCAGCCAATGAGGAGTCATGGTCTATCCCTTTATGAAATAACCAACAGGCAATTTATTTCATAGGCATAGCCTGGGCTGTAGATACTAAACCTTCACCACCAGAGAAGGAACAGATCCTAAAATGGTTGGACACCCTACTATTAGTAGTAGTTGTTGTCCTACCTTACCTCCATAGACTGAGCAAACGCTAGCCAGCACATATCCAGGTGGTGCTGATTAGCAACTAAAGTCTCAATGAGCCCAGCCCTAGAGACCAATTTAAGACCTCTCTAGAAGAGGTGGTTACCAGTTTAGCCTGGGAGGTAAATAGCTATTTGCAGGCTTCAAGCAATCAATTATGTAGCTCTTGCATAGGTTTGCACAGAAAATCCTCAATTAAAAGGATGTAGGGAGCGATCTATGGTGAATCGCCTTTAGATCTGCCACTGAGTGGATTGTAGCCCAAACCAATAAAAAAAGTTTCTTCTTACCTCCTACACTATAATATAAACACAGTGTAAAGGTGGAGTGGGAGGTTGGAGCTTATGAAAGTTAACTATAGCAGGCAACCCCCAAAAGGAGGATCTGTGACAAGAGAACCCCTACTGTGCCACACAGTAGCTTGGTCTCTGCCCATCCTTGAATGTTAGGTCAGCTTTTAAACATTGTGAAGCAACTTCAGATTCCTAGCAGCTGGGCTAATAGGGCCGGTAACCTAGTGCACCTGCTGACCAGGGGAGCTTCTGAATCCACCAACCACTGCCCAATTAATAACCTGTTCAGTGGTATACCTGGCCTGTAAGTAACTTTGTATCTACCAGGTCCCCTCTGTACGCTATATTCATCCCTACTAAATGTACCACAACTGGGCATGTAGGGAGAGGCTGGCAACCTACTGCTGCGATAACCACAGTGTCTCTGCTGTAAGAGGGAGCTGTGGCTGGTGGTTTTAGCAGTGGTAGCGTCTGCGCTATTTGTATCCCGACCCCAAGTTCTGCACTGCACCAGTCAGTATATACAGGGGGAAGGGGGAGCAATGGCCTACCTACCTCTTTCTCATCTGAGGTGGTTTAGGCACACTCGTTCCTCTGCACCACCTGTCCACCATACAGCTTCTCTGATGTAAGAGGGGCTGCAGCTGGTGTTTTTAGCAGAAGCTTAAGGGCTATTTGAATCCAGACCCCAGGTGAGATCTCAAATGCCCAGGAACCCTCTGGCTGGAATTGGGGATTTTGCAGCTAATTTCCCACGGCAAAAGGAAAGTAAAGTACTCACCGTTGTCGTCTTCCTCTTTTTGCCACAGCCAGCGGGCTTGCTTTTCCATCCTTATGGTCCACACGCAAGGAGGATAGCCGCCAAAGTGCTCCCCCCCCCCCAACTGCTGTCCCCATAGGGAGGTGCTAGGTTAGGCTGTGTCCTGCACTGTACCAGTCAGTCAGTCTATATACATGGGGGGGGGCAATACCTTCCATTCCTCATTCCCATCTTCATATCTGAGGTGGTTAAGGCAGACATACACCGTAGTAAACTGGTGCCTCCTCGCTCTAGAGAAAGGAGGATGTGGGCGCCTGCTCCTACTGACTCTCAGCCTTCCCTCCTGGGTAAGAACGCCGCTGCCATTTTCCCGAAGTTTGAAAATGACGCGGGTGCTTGTTGCCACGCCCTCTCCGGCAGCCCACGCGAGCTACCGGGGACCCAGGAGTCGGGGACAAGATCCCCCTGGAAAGAACCGATGGCCAGCACCCCCGTCTGAACAGCCACCTGTACAGGTAAGGAGGGGGAGACAGGATAATGGCCCCTGAAGTTCTGGGTACACCACTGTACCCAGGGTCCTTCAGCTCTCAGGGGGGCTCTTCCAATTTCTGCTGCCCGCCCTGAGGAAAAGATAGGGGAACCCCCCAGGAAGGACAAGAATATCCTACCAGACCCAGAGGCTTCCCAGGCTTGTGGTCCGGCTCCCAGGGGGAGACCACCAGCCCCAGGCTTCGGGTCATTTGGAAAAAAACAAACAGTTTCGCTGTGTAGGGAGAAACACAATCAAAAACTGAGGATCAAGGGGAAGGGTGGGGACTTAAAACAGCTGTCGATTGATTGTGTTTCCTGTAGGGAGGAGCCTCTCATCTCTCAGGTGTGCCGTCCTGGAAGATGACTTGAGAAAATAAAATATTCAATGGGCTCAACATGCCTCTTATCAATTTCCTTAGGGGGTCTACTTTCCAAAATGGGGTCATTTGGGGGGGTTTTGTACTGCCCTGCCATTTTAGCACCTCAAGAAATAAGATAGGCAGTCGTAAACTAAAAGCTGCGTAAATTCCAGAAAACGTACCTTAGTTTGTAGATGTGACAACTTTTGCGCAAACCAATAAATATACAATTATTGACTTTTTTTTTACCAAAGACATGTGGCTGAATACATTTTGGCCTAAATGTATGACTAAAATTGAGTTTATTGGATTTTTCTAATAACAAAAAGTAGAAAATATCTTTTTTTTTTCAAAATTTGCGGTCTTTTTACCTTTATATCGCAAAAAATAAAAATCGCAGAGGCAATCAAATACCATCAAAAGAAAGCTCTATTTGTGGGAAGAAAAGGACGCAAATTTTGTTTGGGTACAACATTGCATGACCGCGCAATTACCAGTTAAAGCAGCGCAGTGCCAAAGTGTAAAAAGACCTCTGGTCATTTACCAGCAAAATGGTCCGGTCTGAAAGTGGTTAAGGAGGCGTGTCCTATGCCTACATACATTTGCTAGTAGGTGTCACTCATTCACATCTCAAAATGTTGGGAGCAAGGATGAGCTCCGGTGTGTTCGCACACTCCACGTGCAGAGCCCGCCTGGAAGTCGGCGCAGCGCCAACCACAGGCAGTGAGACATTGCCCCGATGTGCGGCTGCAAAGATCGGGAAATGTCTCACCGCCTGTGATTAGCGGATCTGCACGTGGAGTGTGCGAACGCGCCTGAGCTCATCCTTCAGGCTCATACACACGATCAGACTTTTTGACAACAAACATGCAAATTAGCTGTTTTGGGGCAACATCCGACCGTGTGTACGCTCCAACGGACAAACTTTTTGACAACATAAGTCTGACGGAGCAAAGTCCGATCGTGTGTACAGAAAACCATCAGACTTTTGTACAAACACGCATGCTCAGAACCAATGCAAAAGATCAGACAACAATACAAAGGTGGCGCTGGAGTAATTGAACGTGCTCTTTTGAAGTGTCGTCAGTACGTTGAAACGTCACTACATTCGTGTTTGTTGCCTAAAAAGTCTGATCGTGTGTATGCAATACAAACTTACGGCCAACGCCCTTTGTACAAAAGTCCACGGGAAAGTTTGTACAAAGTCCGATGGTGCGTATGAGGCTTTAGTTGGGAGGTATGGATATGGCGGACGGCACGGGGTTAAACAAGTGAAAAAAAAAAAAAAGCTCTTTTGGTGAAAAATGTTAGGAGTATGATGACTAGAGGCATTTTTATTTTGGTTGAGTGGAGAGGGATTAGAACAACTCTTGTTTTTATCTGTGACCTGTTAGTGAGATTCACCTTCTCTATTTTTTTTTTCCCCCAGTTGATCAGTTTTCAGCAAAAGTAATAGGAAGTTTGGGGTTGTTGTTACCAGAACAGGAATGCGGGGGGGGGGGGGGGGGATGTTTCCGATGGGGACACTAATTCTGGTGACAACCAGGGATTTCCCTCACTTCCTGTGTTTGCCTATGGGACAGGAAGTAAAATCTCCCCAATGGTACACAGATGGAAAAATAAACTAAAACACTAATGGGGGTTAAAATTCTTCCCTTGCTTCATCCAAAATGAAAAGGTTGTTGCCCTTTGTTGTACTTTAGGTTTACAGGAGTGATGATAGAGAGGAGATTTGTACTGGAGGACACACACCATACGATATGATCATATGACACCCCTGTGTACAGCGCTGAGTACAAGGACTACA
Organism: Lithobates pipiens; assembly: GCF_037356315.1. Classification (NCBI taxonomy): domain Eukaryota; kingdom Metazoa; phylum Chordata; class Amphibia; order Anura; family Ranidae; genus Lithobates; species Lithobates pipiens. The sequence goes on along the minus strand of NW_027507758.1, from coordinate 573,237,504 downwards.
CTGGAGACCGAATAGTAAAGGACACCGGCTGTATACATTCCTCTGTTATGTCTCCATGTAGATGGGCAGATGATATCACAGGCCATGCTGGGGCTTGTAGTCCACCACACCTCACTCTTGCAGCATGAAGAGGGCCCCCCCCCCGGGACTTGTAGTCCTCACACAGACAGAGGCCATGCTGAGACTTGTGTTTCTCCCTTCACTTATACAATGGAGGTGCACACAACTCCGGCCTGCACTCCTCCTACACCAGGCTCACCTACTCACCCACACACCGGCTCCCTCTGCTTCGCACCACTTCCTCCCCACACCGGAAATCACCACAGAGACTCACAAGGACGGTCACAGAGAACGGGCGGCGCGCCGCACACTGACACCTGCCGACCAGGAGTGGGAAGACTAACTAAAGTGAAAAGGTCGAACAGCTTTGTGAGCAATAGATGTTCTTCGCGTGTGGGAGGGAGGGGGAGCCGCCTGCCGGCCACGAGGGAAATGACAACTTCAGGGAAAAGCCCAAACAAAAAAGAGAGAGAGAGAGAGTTCGGTGGACTGTGCGAAAGCGCCACCTTGCCAGCCATGAGTGGAATGACACTTGGGGGGGAAAAGCCCAAATAAGCGGGAAGCGACGTGGTCGGTGCGAGAGCTCCACCTGCCGGCCAGCAGTGGCACGGCACCTCAAGGAAAAGTTCACTAACAGCTTGTGAGCGGCAGGTGTTCAGGGCCTCCTGTGGGCAAGGACTGAAATGTATAGCTCCCAACTGTCCCTGATTTGGAGGGACTGTCACTGATTTGGAGCAATGTCTCTCTGTCCCTCATTCCTCCTCATTTGTCCCTCATTTTGGTATGATCTATATAGTTGTATATAAAATGCACTTTTTATATATCACGCCTGATTTCTAAATTGCTGCATTTGTAAATTCTAAAAGCCAATATATAAAGGAATAGTAGTGGTAAAAAAAAGCACTTGTGGGTTTAACCAATCTTGTGTTTTTGTACAATTCTCCTTTAAGGGGGCGTGGCAAGGGGTGTGTCATATGCCTGCATTATTTTGCTGATAGGTGTCCCTCATTCCCATCTCAAAAAGTTGGGAGGTATGCAAATGGAAACCTCAAGCAGGGCTGGTGCAAGGATTTTTGACACCCTTGGGGAAACTTCATTTTTCCTCCCCCATTGGCTCCACCCCTGACTCCACCCCCTTTTCCCTAACCATGTATACCCCACCTTTTTAATGAAGTGCCCATCAAATGCAGCCCACTAGCACCCATCAATGCAGCCTACCAGCACCCATCATTGCAGCCTACCAGCGCCCATCAATGCAGCCTCACCAGCGCCCATCAATGCAGCCTCACCAGCGCCCATCAATGCAGCCTACCAGTGCCCATCAATGCAGCCTGCCAGCACACATCAATGCAGCCTACCAGCGCCTATCAATGCAGCCTACCAGTTCTCATCAATGCAGCCTATCAGCGCCCAGTATTGCAGCCTACCAGCACCCATCAATGCAGCCCACCAGCACCCATCAATGCAGCTTACTAGTGCTCATCAATGCAGCCTACCAGCGCCCAGCATTGCAGCCTACCAGCACCCATCAATGCAGCCTCACCAGCACCCATCAATGCAGCCTCACCAGCGCCCATCAGTGTAGCCTACCAGCACCCATCAATGCAGCCTCACCAGCGCCCATCAATGCAGCCTACCACTGCCCATCAATGCAGCCTCACCAGCGCCCATCAGTGCAGCCTACCATGGCCCATCGGTGCAGCCTCACCAGCGCCCATCAATGCAGCCTACCACTGCCCATCAATTCAGTCTCACCAGTGCCCATCAATGCAGCCCACCACCACCCATCAATGCAGCCTACCAGCGCCCATCAATGCAGCCTCACCAGCACCCATCAAAGTAGCCTCACCAGCGCCCATCAATGAGCCCATCAAATTCAGCCTCACCAGCGCCCATCAATGAGCCCATCAAATGCAGTCTCACCAGCACCCGTCAATGCAGCCTACCAGTGCCCATCAATGAATGGTTGCTTGCTTCTATTCATTTGAGAGTTGAGACACAGACACAGTCTGACACTATAGGGGTTATTTACTAAAGGAAACTGCACTTTGCACTGCAAGTGCACTTGGAAGTGCAGTCACTGTAGAGCCGAGGGGGACATGCAAGGAAAATAAAAAACAGCATTTTAGCTTGCACATGATTGGATGATAAAATCAGCAGAGCTTCCACTCATTTCAGATCTACACCTTAGATTTAGAGCAACTGCACTTCCAAGTGCACTTTCAAGTGCACTTGCAGTGCAAAGTGTATTTGCCTTTCGTAAATAACCTCCAATGCGCGAACGTATCGGCGGCTGCCTTCTGATGCTGAGACTTAGTTTCTTGCTGCAGAAAGAAGAGAGTAGGAACACCAATGGCGGGGTGCCCTAGGCAGCATGCGCTCTAGGCGGCTGCCTAATTTGCCTAGTGGTAGCACCTCAAGGGACAGCCAGATGTTAGAACAGCTGTGCATGTAGGGTGTGCTTGAGAGGAAACGCCACCTGCCGGGCAGGAATGGATGGGCTGCTCCTTGAGGTTGTCATCCCACTCCTGGCCGACCGGCTGGCGCCTGCGCAAAGAGCACCCAAGGCTGGAACAGCAGCCAACATGCGCTAAGTATTCTGCAAAGGGGTGCCACCTGCTGGCCAGGAATGGAACGGCTGCTTCTTGAGGTTGTCATTCCACTCTCGGCCAACAGGTGGCACCCATGCACAAAACACCCCAGGGCTGGGACAGCAGCCACCACAGCTGTCAGCACTAAGTGTTTTGCAAAGGGGCGCCACTTGCTGGCCAGGAATGGAACCGCTGCTCCTTGAGGTTGTCATTCCTCTCCTGGACGGCAGGTGGCGTCCGCGTACAGAACACCTAGGGCTGGGAGGACAGCAGCCACCACAGCTGTGAGCGCTATGTGTTCTGCGAAGGGAGGCCACCTGCTGGCCAGGAACAGAATGGCAACTTAGGGAAAAAGTAAAAACAACAGTGAGTGCTGAGTGTTTGGTGCAGGGAGCGCCAGGAGTGAAATTACACCTCTGGGAACGTGCTCACAGCGGTTCAAACATTTTTTTAACGAGCTGCCATAATTGGCCGGCAGGTGGCACCCCTCCCAGTATACTCAACACTCATAGTTGTTCGGACTACTCTTTGAAGTGTCATTTAATTTCTGGCTGGCAGATGGCGCACCTGCACAGAACACTCAGAGCTCACAACTGTTCTGACTTCCATGAGGTGCAGTTAAAGTCCAGACCGGAAGGTAGTGCACTCTCACAGCACACCCTCCACGCACAGTTGTTCAGATTATTTGCTGAAGTGTCATTCCATGCCAGACCGGCAGGTGGCGCACCAATACAGAACACTCAAAGCTGCTATGACTTTTCCCTGAGCTGCAATTCCATTTCTGTTTGTCAGGTGGCGCCACTGTACGGAACACCCAGAGCTCACAGCTGTTAGGTACGTTTCCCTGAGCTGCCATCCCACTGCTGGCCGGCAGGTGGTGCCCCCCTCACAACATATCCACCACAGTTGCTCAGACTATTTCATGAAGTGTAATTCCATTCCTGGTCTGGCAGGTGGCACACCTGTACAGGACACTCAACTTCAAAGCTGTTATGGCTTTTTCCTAAACCGCAATTCAATTTCCTGGTCTGCAGGTGGCGCACCTGTACAGAACACTCAAATCTGTTATGACTTTTCCCTGAGCTTCAATTCCATTCCTGGCTGGCAGGTGGCGCACCTGTAAACATTTAAAGCTGCTATGGCTTTTCCCTGAGCTGCAATTCAATTCCTAGTCGGCAGTAGGGATGAGCTTCGTGTTCGAGTCGAACGCATGTTCGACTCGAACGCATGTTCGACTCGAACATCGGTCGTTCGTGTGTTCGCCGAATTCCGAACGTTTGGGCCGTTCGCTGCAAAATTCGTGTGACCCACAATGCACTGCGATGGCGCAATGCATTGCTGTCTCACGATTGGCCAAGCATGCACTGTGACCCCGCATGCTTGGCCAATCGCAGCGCCAGCAGCGAGGAGAGCAATGGTTGGACACAGGCATCCTGCCTGTGGCCAATCATAGCTCAGCCTGTGTAGTGCACGCCCCACACTATATAAAGCCGCCTTTCAGGCGGCCTCGTGTAGTGTTTGTTAGCATCTGAAGCAGTGGGTGTTCTGTGTACCTTCAACACAGTTACACACCAATCGTTTTTGGCTGATTTACTATTTTGCTCTTGTGTAGTGGTTACTGTCTGTGCCCTGACCGCAGTATACACCACTATATTCACCTCACCTATATAGCTAGTGATCTAGCTTTAATAATAGAGCTTGCAGTCAGTAGTGTTAGTGCGTGCTGTCTGCGTGCTCTGTACCCAGTACATACCACTATATACACCTACATAGCTGTTCTCTATTTGAGCCCGATTGTCATCTGCAGGAGTTATTGGAAGTTGTGTGTGCTTCCAGCACAGCACAGTATACATCTGTATATACCCCTTTATCTCTGCTGTTTTCTGGTTATTGTCTGCGTGCCCTGACCGCAGTATACACCGTCATATTCACCTCACCTATATAGCTAGTGGTCCATCTTTAACAATAGAGCTTGCAGTCAGTAGTGTCACTCAGGAGATAGTGCGTGCTGTGTGCGTGCTCTGTACCCAGTACATACCGCTATTATCCACCTACATAGCTGTTCTCTATTTGGGCCCGATTGTCATCTGCGGGAGTTATTGGAAGTTGTGTGTGCCTCCAGCACAGCACAGTATACATCTGTATATACCCCTTTAACTCTGCTGTTCTATAAAAAAGGCATCTGCAGGAGTTAGTGGGTGTTGTGTGCCTCCAGCACAATATAAACTACCCAACCACTGTTTTACCCAACTCCCTTCAGGCCATTACCATGTCTGGAAGGCCAGCAAGGAGAGGCAGACAGGCGCGAGCCGATAAAAGAGGGCAAGCAGGCTCTGTGTCTAGAGACAACAGTGCTGGTCGTGGACGCGGTGCATTGTCATCAGCACGTGGCCATGGGACATGCTTGTCCTTCTTTTCTGCAGCTGGACATGTTGAACCGCAACATGCCAACGACTTGGTAGAGTGGATGACCAAGTCCTCTTCATCCTCCTCATCCTCTCTCACCCAGTCTCAGGGTAGTAGAAAAGCAGCTGCCAACACATCGTCGTCCCTCCTCTCAATGTCATCATCAGTGACTCCTTCCCTAGACCCACCACGTCCTCCTGAGGAGTCTCCTGAACTCTTTGAGCACAGTGTTGGGTACATGCTCCAGGAGGATGCCCAGTGTTTGGTGGGCTCTGATGATGACACTCAGCTAGAGGAAGGCAGTAGCGTGAGCGCAGAGAGAGAGGATGCTCAAGAAGCACAGCAATCTGGCAGTCATGTTCCACAAGCTGCAGCATACTGCCAGGTTTGCTACAGTGATGAAGAGGGAGGGGATGATGAGGGCACTGACTCCACGTGGGTGCCTGGAAGGAGGGAGGAGGAGGAGGAGGAGGCACATGTCCAATGAGGCAAGATGCCCTCCGGGGGCCAGCTTAGGGGCAGCACACCGACGGAATCACACCGCAGAGCTCCGCCTGCGCAGAGCGCTTCCTCTGCGCGTTATTCTAAAAGTTCTTTGGTGTGGGCCTTTTTTGAGACGAGTGCATCAGATCGCACCGCTGCTATTTGCAACATATGTCTCAAGCGTATCTCACGTGGCCAAAACATCAGCCGCTTGGGCACCACATGCTTGACCAGACATATGTTGACCTGCCATGCAGCTCGTTGGCAAGCGTACCTCAAAGACCCACACCAAAGAACAAAGCGGACCTCTCCTTGCTCCTCATCAGCTGGCATCTCCAACCCCACTAGACCTTCAGTCCTCTCTGAAACCTGCTCTGAGAGGAATGAAGGTGTAGAATTAGGTGTGTCACAGCCAAGTGCTTCCGGGAACTCTGCTAGTGGTACATCCACATCCGATTATAGCAGGCAAATGTCCCTGCCCCAGCTGCTGGACCGGCGGAAGAAGTTTACTCCCAGCCATCCACATGCCCAGCGGTTGAATGCTAGCTTGGCTAAATTGCTAGCACTTCAACTGCTGCCTTTTCAGTTGGTAGACTCGGCCCCCTTCCGTGAGTTTGTACAATGTGCGGTTCCTCAGTGGCAGGTCCCCAAACGCCACTTTTTCTCACGGAAGGCGATTCCGGCTCTCTACCGGCATGTGGAAGGCAATGTCCTTGCCTCGCTGGACAGGGCGGTCAGCGGTAAGGTGCATATTACCGCTGACTCATGGTCCAGCAGGCATGGACAGGGACGTTACCTGTCTTTCACGGCCCATTGGGTCACCCTTCTGGCTGCTGGGAAGGATGCAGGACAAGGTGCAGTAGTGTTGGAGGTTGTTCCGCCACCACGCCTCCAAAATGCTACTATTGGTTGTGACACACCTCTCTCCTCCACCCCCTCCTCTTCTTCTTCCTCCATGGCCTCTTCCAGTGCTCTGTCCTCAGAACCAGCGGTGCTCCGTAGGCGTTGCAGGGGCTACGCAAGTACGCAGGCAAAACAATGCCATGCCGTGCTTGCGCTGGTTTGTTTGGGGGACAGGAGCCACACTGGGGCGGATGTTTTGTCAGCTCTGCAGGGGCAGGCCGAGAGGTGGTTGACGCCACGCCAGCTTAAGCCAGGAATGGTGGTTTGCGACAATGGCACCAACCTCCTCTCCGCCCTCCGACAGGGACAACTGACCCATGTGCCCTGTGTAGCTCACGTCCTTAACCTGGTGGTGCAGCGGTTCTTGGGCAGGTACCCCGGCTTACAGGATGTCCTGAAACAGGCCAGGAGAGTCTGTGTGCATTTCCGCCGATCATTTAATGCCTGTGCTCGGCTGGCTGAGCTCCAAAAGGAGTTGAACCTGCCCAAGAACCGCCTTATATGTGACATGCCCACCAGATGGAACTCAACATTGGCCATGCTGCAGCGGCTGCACACGCAGCAGAGGGCCATCAATGAGTACCTGTGCGACTACGGCACCAGGACAGGGTCAGGGGAGCTTGGTTTTTTCTCACCACGCCAGTGGGGCATGATCAGGGATGCATGCACTGTCCTGTCACCGTTTGAGGAGGCCACAAGGATGGTGAGCAGTGACAGTGCATGCATCAGTGACACTGTACCTCTTGTCCACCTCTTGGAGCATACGCTGCGTGGAATAATGGACAGGGCACTTGAGGCAGAACAGAGGCAGGAAGAGGAGGACTTCCTTGCCTCTCAAGGCCCCCTTTATCCAGACAGTGTTCCTGCTGTGCCACCCATCACACAGGAAGAGGGTGAGGAGGAGGAAGAGGAGGAGGAGGATGATTGTGTCAGCATGGAGGTGGAGGCTGGCACTCAGCATCAGCAGCAGCAGTCTTATAGGGATGATTTACAGTCCCAAGAAACACGTGGACTTGTACGTGGCTGGGAGGAGGTAGCTGCGGATCATGTTGTCCTTAGTGACCCAGAGGACTCCGGACCGAATGCCTCAGCTAACCTACGCTGCATGGCCTCCCTGATCCTGCAAAGCCTGCGGAAGGATCCTCGTATTCTTCGGATCAAGGAGAGGGACCATTACTGGCTGGCCACTCTCCTTGATCCATGGTACAAGGGTAAGGTTGCCGACCTTATCTTGCCATCGCAGAGGGAGCAGAGGATGAGACATCTCCGGGAGGCCTTGCAGAAAGCTCTGTGCAACGCGTTCCCAGAGACTGGGAGGTCACAAACTCCTGGTCCTGGACAACGTGTTGCTGAGGCATCAGTCAGAAGGAGCGGTGGAGAAGGTGGCCGTCTGACTGATGCTTTCAGACAATTTTTTAGTCCGCAGCCCCAAGGTATGATTGGTTCCAGCACCCATCGCCAGCGTCTAATTTACATGGTGCAGGAATACCTAGGGGCAAGGTCAGACTTGGACACCTTTCCCACTGAAAATCCTCTGGCTTACTGGGTCTTGAGGATGGATCACTGGCCAGAGCTTGCACAGTATGCAATTGAGCTACTGGCCTGTCCTGCATCCAGCGTTCTTTCGGAACGCACCTTCAGTGCTGCTGGTGGCTTCGTTACCGATCACAGGGTGCGCCTATCCACCAAATCAGTTGATCGACTGACCTTCATCAAGATGAATCAGTCTTGGATCACCCACAGCTACCAAGCACCTGAAGCTGATGTAACCGAATAATTTTTTTTGAAATACCACATCCCTTCAAGACTGCCTATGCTGATGCTGAGTGACTGTCCTGTTATGTTGATTGTCTATCCTTTTCCTCCTCCGCTGATATGTTGGAAGAACATTTTTGGTTCTGGGTGATGCCAGCAGCCCAATTTTTCTGCCCCTGTTTAACAGGGGCGTTTAAGTACAATTTTTGATGCAATGCTTTGCAGCAGGGCTAATTCCTGCAATAAAACTAGAGTATATGGCAGAGGTTGCAGTGTGATGGCACCAGTGCCTAAGGCCCAATTTTTCTGCCCCTGTTTAACAGGGGCGTTTAAGTACAATTTTTGATGCAATGCTTTGCAGCAGGGCTAATTCCTGCAATAAAACTAGAGTGTATGGCAGAGGTTGCAGTGTGATGGCACCAGTGCCTAAGGCCCAATTTTTCTGCCCCTGTTTAACAGGGGCGTTTAAGTACAATTTTTGATGCAATGCTTTGCAGCAGGGCTAATTCCTGCAATAAAACTAGAGTATATGGCAGAGGTTGCAGTGTGATGGCACCAGTGCCTAAGGCCCAATTTTTCTGCCCCTGTTTAACAGGGACATGTAATTACAATTCTTGATATAATATTTCACAGGAGGGCCCCTTCCTGTGCCCACCCAGAGTAACGGTGAGGACTTATAGTGTTGTGGCACCAGCACCACAACCACCAAAGGTCAATTTTTCTACCACTGTTCAACAATGGCATGTAATTACAATTCTTGATATAATCGTTCACAGTAGGGCGCTCCAGCGCCCACCAAGAGTCACTTTGAGGGCTTACAATGTTGTTGCAAAACCAACACCTTGTTCCGCCATTTCTGCAGAGCATATAGGGCAGGCCCCTACTTTCAAACATCCAATTTACAAACATCTCCTACTTGCAAACGGAAGGAGACAACAGCAAGTGAGATGAAAAAAGATGGACGACAAAACAAATTATACAGGGGTGATAACCCTTCCCTATGTTTTCCAAAAAGCTTAAAAATAGTTTTTTTGACTGGAGCTACACTTTAAAAATGTACCAGTTGAAAATTACAAACAGATTCAACTTAACACAACAAACCTTCACAGTCCCTGTCTTGTTTGCACCGCCTGTATACTGCTGTTCTGAGTATATAGGGCCTGGGGGCCACACGCATTTCCTTTTTTTTAATATGGGTACGGGGTTCCCCTTAATATGCGTACGAAACCCAAAGGGGCTGGTAATGGGCAGGGAGGGCTACCCATGCCATTTTTCTGAATGATTTTCAACCATATTGCAGGAACCAGATATAAGATTAAAACCGCAAGCAGTTTTAAATGGTGTTATTTCCGTTTAATGTCATTTTGTGCAGGGACTGTTCTAAACACGGGAAACACGTGGCACTTCACAGGCATACTACAGACACCCCCCAGGCACCATATTTAAAGGAATATTTCACTTTTTTTTTCACTTTAATCGTCATTAAAATCAGTGCTCCCGCCAAAACGGTAGTTTTTAAAACTTTTTTTTGCAGTGACCCATGTCCCCTGAGGCAGGAGGCAGGTCGCCAAACCCTTTTTAGGACAGTATCTTGCATATTAGCCGTTAAAATTAGCACTTTCCAATTCGAACGTTCGAGTCCCATAGACTTCAATGGGGTTCTAACGTTCGTACCGAACGCGGGGGTCGTTCGCAAGTTCTGGTGCGAACCGAACCGGGGGGTGTTCGGCTCATCCCTAGTCGGCAGGTGACACAATGTACAGAACACTCAAAGCTGTTTTAACTTTTCCCTGAGCTGCAGTTTCATTCCTGCCCACACACTTACCACTCACAGGTGTTCTGGCTCCAGGCACCTGGAAATAACTCATCCCTTCCGGGGTCATTAGTCGTAGCAGGGATCGGGGAATGAATGAATGTTACCTGAGTTCCTCCTGCTTTCACCAGGGATGTCATTTCCCACAGTCCTGGACCCCCCATTTGATTGGAGACCCCAGGAACCACCATGGGTGTCACTGGCACTGCCGAGGAGGGAGGGGGCCCTCTAGAGCCCTCCAATCACTTCTACCGGAAAGCTCTTTCCAAGCTCTAAAAACCTCAGCAGCAGTAAGCTTGATTTAACCACTTATCTACCATGCCATTTATAAACGTACCTTGGTAAACAAGTGGTTAAGTAACACACACAGTTCAGGGGTCAGGATTAAGTAACGAGCAGCATTACCTGAGGATGTCCATTTCCCACTGGCGGACCCCTCACTACTGGGACTGTTCATGGGAAACGGGGATCAATGGCAACCTTACATTACCGCTTAAGGACCGCCCCACGTACATATATTGCGGTAGGGTGGCCCTTAAGTGCAAAATTCCGTACCTGTAAGTGATTTTCTTCTTCGACTCTGGGGCAGACTAGTGCCACCGGAGCCCCGTTCCGCTGTGATTGGACACTGTGTAAAATTGGCTGTGGCTAATATACAATATTATATTCAAAACATCCAGTGACGCAATTAATAAACCTATAACAGACGCAAATCTTCATATACAATGAATAACAAACGTTCATATAAGTTCATTTTTTTTAAATTGCGAGCCTCGATTGTGCTTTTGTTCACCCTTGTGGGCCTTAAATGACGTATAGCGAATCCCACCTCCGTTCACCACTGCGCTCACCTTAAATTTAGAACTGTCTCCTGGTCTAAAAACACCTTCCCCTGCGCTTTCACACAAATTTCCAACAGATCGGCGGCTTCCGTTCCACTCGCACCACTAGTCCTCCACAGTACTATGTCACCCGACTCCACCCAACGCGTATCGTCACAGCCACGTGACTTCCTCAGGGGGCCATTGGGAGAAGTTTAAAGAGGATCCATTTAAAGCAGAAAGAGCCATACCAGCATAATTGAGCCCAGAGAGGGGAGAAGGAGGACAGAAGGAATTTGAGCAGCTGATGAGCCAGTCAGTGATGAAGGAAGGTCTTTATATATACAGGAAGGAATGTGGGTGTATACAGCTATATATACACCCACTTTCTTTCCTGTATATAGAGACCTTCCTCCACTTCTCCAACAGACTTCTTCCCTCAGGCTGATCTCTCAGCTAAAGAAGACAGAGGAGGAGAGAACACAGGAGCCCGGGAGTCATCATCACCTGCCATGCTGTAAGTGACTGAGGACACTGTCACTACATGCAGACCTAACCTGGTACTATATCACCCTAGCCTGGCACTATATCACCCTAAACTGGCCCTATATCACCCTAACCTGGCACTATATCACCCTACCAGGCACTATGTTACCCTAGCCTGGCAATACATCACCCTAACCTGGCACTATATCACCCTAGCCTGGCACTATATCACCCTAACCTGGCACTATATCATCTAATCTGGCAATATATCAGCCTAACCTGGCACTATATCATCCTAACCAGGCACTATATCACCCTAACCTGGCACTATATCACCCTAACCTGGCACTATATCACCTAACCTGGCTCTATATCATCCTAACCTGACACTATATTATCCTAACCTGGCACTATATCGCCCTAGCCTGGCACTACATCACCCTAAACTGGCACTATATCAACCAACCTGGCACTGTATTACCCTAACCTGGCACTATATCACCCAACCAGGCACTATGTTACCCTAGCCTGGCAATACATCACCCTAACCTGGCTCTATATCATCCTAACCTGGCACTATATTATCCTAACCTGGCACTATATCACCCTAGCCTGACACTATATAACCCTAAACTGGCACTATATCAACCAACCTGGCACTATATCAACCAATGTCAGGGCAGGGCTCAGCCCTTCCTTCTCTGAGCTGGCCACATAGCTGTCGGCTATTTGCCAGCTCCTATCTCTCCACAGTGTCTCACCTGTTGATGATATCCTGCTCATTGGTCCTGCCTACTTAAGCCGTTCAGCCCAGATGATCTTTGCCTTTGCCTTGTTCAACATCACAGAGACTATCTCCTGCATTCCTGTTAAAGACTTGCTTGGCTAACATTCCTTCTGGCTCCAGATGGCAAATTCCACTACGCTGATCTCTGGCTTCCTGACTTTCTGGCCTGTCTGACTATCCATTCCGGTTACCGAACTTTGGCTATGTTTTGACTACCTTTGTTCTATTTACTATTATTATTAACCACTTGACATCCGGACCATAGCCGAATGACGGCTACAGCGTGGACCTGAATTTCCAGGAAGCAGTCATATGACGTTCTCCCCTTTGCACGCTCCCCAAACGCCATGATCACAGAGTCACTGAGACTCGGGTGATCACAGATCCGAGTAAGGGGCCGATCCCAGCCCCTTACCACTTGATCAGCGGTCAGCCAATGACAGCTGATCATGTGTGTAAACAAAAGCTTAGTAATAATTTTTTTTCGATCACCAGCTTATGTGCAAGGGACATCGGTCCCCAAGAGGAAGGAGGCACATCTACCTCATCTGTACCAATCAGTACCCCCTGCCATTGCCACCTGACAGTGCCCTCCAGTGCCACCTATCAATGCCCATGAGAGCCACCTATCAATGCCCACCAGTGCCACCTATCAATGCCTAACAGTGGTGCCAATTAGTGCCTCATCAGTGCCACCTAGCTGCACTACCTATCAGTGTAACCTACCAGTGCCGATCAGTGCCCATCGCTGCCACCTATCAGTGCCATCTATTAATTCCACTTCTCATTGCCCACCAGTGCCACCTATCAGTGCCCACCAGTGCCACCTTATTGGTGCCCATCAGTGCAGCCCATCGGTGCCCCTCAGTGCAGCCCATTGGTGCCCATCAGTACAGCCCATCAGTGCCACCTATCGGTGCCCATCAGTGCAGCCTCATCAGCGTACATCAATGAAGGCGAAAAATTACCTGTTTGCAACATTTTATAACAAAATATAAAAATATATATATTTTTTTTTAATTCGGTCTTTTGAATTTTTGAACCACAGAGGTGATAAAATACACAAAAAGAAAGCTCTATTTGTGGGAAAAAAATGATAAAAATTTCATTTGGGTACAATATTGTATGACCGCGCAAGTGTCATTCAAAGTGCGACAGCACTGAAAGCTGAAAATTGGTCTGGGCAGGAGGGGGGTTTAAGTACCAGTAAGCGAGTGGTTAAACAAGTGTGTTTTAACTGTACTTTTAACTGTACTTCTGTCTCAGTCTGATTCATGGTTTCTGACAGTAGGCGAAGGCCATAAATTCAGCAGTCAATCCACTTGTTGGTAATATTTTTCCAGATTGGATGACAAGATCACTGCATGGATCAGTTTGCCATAGCATTACAAACTCTCCTGAGTCACACGGCTCACCAGGCTGTTCCTGGTGCTGCGCCAGTCTCTGTGCAGGCACCTACCTTGAGTATTACCTCTATAAGAGGTATGTCTAGTTCTGCTCCGCTTAACCAGTGATTTGGGGACAATCCAGTCCAATGCAGAGAGTTTCTCAACCAGGTTGAGATTTACTTTGAGATGCTGCCAACCTGGCACTATATCACCCTAACCTGGCACTATATAAACCAATGTCAGGGCTGGGCTCAGCCCTTCTTTCTCTGAGCTGGCCGCTCAGCTGTTGGCTATTGCCAGCCCCTATCTCTCCACAGTGACTCACCTGTTGATGATATCCTGCTTGTCAGTCCTGCCTACTTAAGCCGTCCAGTCCAGATGATCTCTGCCTTCACCTTGGTCACATCTCTAGAGACACTCTCCTGTGTTCCTATTAAAGACTTGCTTGGCTGACATTTCTTCTGGCTCCATATCCTGCTTGCTGTTCTACTATGCTCATCTCTGGCTACCTGACGTTTTGGCTTGTCTGACTATCTGTTCCAGTTCCTGAACTCTGGCTATGTTTTGACTATGTTTACTCTGTTTACCTTTTTTTATTATTATTAAACAAGTGTGATTTAACTGTACGTCTGTCTCGGTCATGGTTTCTGACAGCAGCTCTGCAAGTCTCTGCCTATGAAGAGAGGGGGTGTGTGCCTTTCCTCCAATCAGCTGTCTCACAGTGTATGGCAAGACTCCCCTCCCCCTGCTGGAACAGGAAGAGAAAATTCTAACAGGATGTGCACTTTCTAAACAGTATATCAAGCGTAAGACAGCAGATATACAAGTAAAACTTATGTAGGGAGATTTGTTTTATCTCTGTATATCACCTGAGGCTGTTCATTTCACTGGGTATAGGAGAGGGTTTACATCTACTTTAACCACTTCAGCCCCGAAAGAATTTACCCCCTTCCTGACCAGAGCACGTTTTGCGATTCGGCACTGCATCGCTTTAACTGACAATTCCGCGTGGCTCCCAAACAAAATTGACGTCCAATCCCGGACATACCGTACTCTTTCCAGGCTGGACTATGCCCTGGGGACGCTTGATCTGGCCCCCTATATCCAGACTGTTTCTTATCTACCTCAGACAATATCTGACCATTCTGCCTTGTGGGTTGAACTATTATTAGGCCATAGGCCCTCTTTTCGGTTGTGGAGACTCAGTCCCCTCTGGATCTCTGCCCCTGAATTCTAGGAGCCCGTACGGAGGGATATGTCCCACTATTGGGGGGACAATGCTGGATCCGCTTCCTCTGGCCCCACATTAAGGCATCTGTGCAGGGCTCCTACATCTCTAATATTGCCAAACATAGAAAGTCCTCTCAGGCTGCTCTTCTGGCCTTGGAGTCCTCCCTGGAGACCGCTAGGGCCCAATATTCTGCTCTAACCACTCCGGACTCCCATGGAGTCTTGGTGGGGGCGCATAGGGCCCTGGACCTCCATAGGGTGGACGCAACGTGGAAGCAGCAGCTGTATTTGTCGGCCAGGTTGCATAGTGGTAGAGTATAGGTAGAGTACATAGAGTATAGTGGTAAAATAATAGCAAATAGTGGTAAAATAGCAAAATATTGGCCTATCTCTCCCGCACGGAATAGACTGACAGGACTATACCGCAAATCCAACTACCTGACGGCTCTGTCACGTCTGATCCCCTGACCATAAACCAGACTTTAAGTTCTTTTATGAAAACCTTTATTCAACAAAGCCCCCCCCCCCCCGAACGCGAGTCGTTGGGGTTTTTTGAATCCCTCCAGTTCCCCGTGTTGGAGGTCTCACATATCACTATTTTAGACAAACCTCTGACAACTGAAGAAATCACTGATGACATTTATCCTCACCCCCAATAAAACTCCAGGGTTGGACGGTCTGCCCGTCGAATGGTACAAGAATTAGGCTGAAGAATTGGCACAGAAATTGCACTCTCAGTTTGGATGGGCACTGGAGGAGGGCAAACTTCCCTCCTCCATGTGTGAAGCCCTGATTGTAGTAATACCCATACCCGATAAGGATAAACTTTTGTGTGGGTCTTACTGTCCAATCTCACTACTGAATAGCGATGTTAAGGTGTTAGCTAAAATTCTAGCTCTGAGACTGCAGAAGGTCATTCTCCAACCCGTTCATAGGGACCAGACTGGGTTCATGCCTGGAAAGAGTACATATGATATTTGTCGTCTTTACCTGCATATTCACAGGGCTGCCACTGACCGAAAAAGTGGACTAGTGTTATCTTTGGACGTGTTAAAAGCCTTTGATACAGTTAACTGGTTCTTTCTTTGGGAAACTATGCATTGTATGGGCTTCAGCTCCCAATTCATCAAGTGGGTCTGTTTGCTCTATACCAACCCTAGGATCAGGATAGGTACCAATAAGGACGTTTGTAATGTGTTTATTTTACAAAGGGGAACTAGGCAGGGTTGCCCGCTCTCACCCCTTCTGTTTGCACTGGCCATAGAGTGACTTGCTTTGGCGGTGCGGCAGACAGCAAAGGTAGGTGGCATCTGCTGTGGGGAGCTGTCTGAAAAGATCTCCCTATATGCAGATGATGCCCCAATTTATCTGGATGGCTCAGAGCAATCCTTTTGGGTGCTGTGGAGGAGTTTAGGAAGGTCTCCGGGCTACGTGTTGGCTGGGATAAATCTGTGGCATTCCCTATAGGCCCCAAACTTGACTATACCTATCTATCTAAATCCAAATTGACCATCCAACCAACATTCAAATATCTGGGGATCTATATTAACGCAGACCTATCTATTTTTGAATCCCTTAACACTACCCCGATTATAACACACATGGAGACCAGGAGACCTGTACTTGGGCCTCCTTACCACTAAATTTAATTGGTCGTGTGACCAATAAAATTATATACTTACCCAAATTTCTTTATGTTTTCCGGGCATCCCCAGTTTTTTTGTTCAAAAAACTTTTTAACAAAATGTATTTGCTTTTATACTCCTTCCTCTGGCAGGGGTAAAACCCAAGAATTGCTAGGGCCTCTTTCCAGGCCGCTAAGATTGATGGGGGGGTTAGCCTGCCCTAATCTAAGACACTACTTTATAGCATCACAGCTTGCATACATTTATGACTGGTTCCTGGAGGCCTCCTTGTCCTGTTTCACCACACTATTGAATGCACTTTCTGGCCCCGGGGGCCTCACTTATTGACACACTACATGGGTCTATACCTAAACGTTGCTCCCGTGGCTCACCGATAGACGTTAGCTGGCTAGCCTGGCATGAAGAAAATAAGTTGATCACAAACTCAGGTGGGGTGTCCCCCAAAGCCCCTCTATGGCACAACCCTAACTTCTTACAGTTCCTGTGTCACCCAGATTCCCTGTGGTGGACACGACTCGGTGTCACCCGTGCCTCCCACATTTTTGTAAATGATGCATTTATTTACTTAGAAGATTTGAAGGCACGGCGTAGAGTGACAAATAAATTATTTTTAAAATATCTTTTACTACGTCATGCCATCCAGGCACAATTCACTGGTCTGAGTCTGACCCAGGAGCTCACTGAATTACCTATGGATGTGCTACTGTCATACCCGGATATTGAAAAACTGGTCACGACTATCTATTCACGCCTGCAAGCTGCTAGGGTTAGACCCTTCCAAATTGCTCAGCAGAAATGGGAAATGGAAATTCCTGGGCTGTCTGAGGAGGGGTGGGAGGAGGCCTCAGAGGTCTGCTTTATGGATCTTATTGGGTCCAACGACCAATATGTACAGTTTAAATTTATACATCAGCTGCACTATACTCCTGCCAGGCTCGCTCGCATTGGGTTATGCTTCCGCTGCCTCCTGCTTCAGGTGTGGCTCCACTGATGTTGGATACATGCATATGTTTTGGTCCGGCCCAGCCTTGTCAACATTCTGGAAGAACTTATTCTCTTTTTTTGAAGACACCTTACATTTACCAGTACCTCGCACTCCAGAAGTCCGACTGTTGGGGGTGCTAAACAACTTCCTACACAAGACCCATACTCGAACTCTTGCCCACATAGTACTGTTTTATGCTAGGAAATTAAATATGCTGCAATGGAAAAATGCTTCTGCTCCAGATGTTCAGATGTTTTACCATATGATAAATAAGGTTATACCCATCTTTAAACTCATCTATAATGGAAGGGCCTCTCCCAAAAAGTGTACCAAGATTTGGCAACCTTGGCTTGATATTGCTGATTCCTTCTGGAACGACAACCCACTCTCTCAGCAATAGGGGGCTTCTGCCCCCCCCCGATGGGATTGTGGAGTCTGTAGGCTGTTGAGAGCCCTATTGTTGGCTCTGTGCTCCTGCAGCCTGGTCGGAGGTGTGGGGGGCGATGAGGTTGGAATGGCTTTTCCACTTGTAGTAATTGTGTGTATGTGTGGGTCTGTATGTGTGTGTATGGATGTACTGAAAAATGATTGTATCTCTACTGCTTATTGCACTATGACTTACTGAAGTTGGGCCCTATGTGGTCCACATATATTAACCTGGTATACCTTTTGTTTAAGTTTTGCTCCGTTGAGGAATCGGGATTTACGGCACTCAGTCATTACTAGTTAGTCTTGTTCGACTACTGTTTATGTAATGTGACTTAATCACAAGATGTACCCATTAATATGTGCCTGTACAATAATTCTTTGTAAAAAATAAATAAATAGATAAATATCAGAATACCGCTACCCATCAGAAAATCTAATGGAAGTGACGTTCTGTTGTGGCCATCTTGGTACACGTCCGCAGTAACCCTACAATCAGAAAGTGGTAAGCGGACATCTTTTTTCACCCACCAAAGTCTTGCATTTCACGCTTATTTTTACCACTAAACTCAGCTTATATAGTGAAATACAGTGTTTTGCAATCCAGCTCACTGTTTTGATGTTGAATTTTAAAATGAGCTGTGTTCTGTCAGATTAGCAAACCTGTGAGATTAGCAGGCTTGCAGATGCATTTAAAATTCAACATCAAAACAGTTTGATGGATTTCAAAATACTGTATTTCACTATATAAGCTGAGTTTACTGGTAAAAAAAAAGTGTGAAATGGAAGACTCCGTGGGTGTAAAAAGATGTCTGCTTGCCAACTTTTAACTATAGGCTTACTGCGGGCGCGTGCGGGGTGTACCAAGATGGCCGTGACAGAATGTCACTTCAGTTGCATTTTCTGATGGGTAGAGGTATTTTGATAGAACACAGCCCATGGGACACCCCTGAGGTAGTGCAAGAACCTACCTGATTGGATACAGAGGGATTGGATAGATGGTGTGTCCTACTATTATGTCGTTTTGGTAAATCTAAATGAGATTGTACAGAGATTGTACAATCAGATTATATAGTATACACCTAAAATTACCCAGTTGCACTTTCAATTTCATTAATTGTTAACAGCACACCAAACACAGAAGCAAACACACATTTTTTCCACATGGAAAAACGGGTGACAAATGCAGTAAAAAGCTTACGAAAATGTCCCAAGAGCTAATTTGCCACGTGTAGCTCAGTCTGTGGAAATCAATGGGCTGCATTATGTGTGTCGCTGGAAAAATGAGCCAAAAAACATGCGCTCCCACTGTTCTAGGTGTGAATGGGGCCTAAAAGTGAAATTGGTGCATTTACACAAGAACAATGAGGCTCCATTCACATCTGTGTGTTTCCAAATGCATGGCAAACCACGCGCTTTGCCATTTGTTTCAGAAATGCTGCAAATTTGCATCGTGTTTGTGTTGTCATTACATGTTAAATGCTCCTCAACTGCAACAAACGCACCAAAAACTGCGGTAACGCATCATGCTCCGCTCCAAAAAACAATCTGGAGCTTCTCTGGGACGACTGTCGTGTGATTGTCATGCGTAGGGCAGCCTATTTAAGTGAATGGGCTGCCCTATGCGCGAGGAGTGAAAACGCTCCAAAACACCCAAAACAAACGCATACGGGAATGTGTAATCAGGAAGGCGCTGATCAGTGACATGTCACACAGAGCCCCCCCCCCACAGTTAGAATCACTCCCTAGGACACACTTAACCCCTACAGCGCCACCTAGTGGTTAACCCCTTCACTGCCAGTGACAATTTTACAGTAATCAATGCAATTTTTTAGCATTGATCGTTGTATTAATGCCAATGGTCCCAAAAATGTGGGACCATAATGTTGCAGTCGTGACAAAAATCGCTGATCGCCGCCATTACTAGTAAAAAAAAAAATTATTAATAAAAATGCCATAAAACTATACCCTATTTTGTAGACGTTATAACTTTTGCACAAATCAATCAATATGCGCTTATTGGGATTTTTTTTTTTACCAAAAATATGTAAAAGAATATGTATCGGCCTAAACTGAGGAAAAAAATGTTTTTTATATATTTTTTGGCGGTATTTATTATAGAAAAAGGTAAAAAAGAATGCGTTTTTTTCAAAATTGTTGCTATTTTTTTGTTTATAGCGCAAAAAATAAAACCGCAGAGATGATCAAATACCACTAAAAGAAAGATCTATTTATGGGAAAAAAAGGACATCGATTTTGCTTGGGAGCCACATTGCACAACAGCGCAATTGTCAGTTAAAGCGGCGCAATGCCGAATTGCAAAAAGTGCTCTGGTCAGGAAGGGGGTAAATTCTTCCGGGGCTGAAGTGGTCAATAAAAGAACAAACCCATCAAGCATCACAAACAGTATACAAGCAATAGTGAAAGGTCTTGTTCATATGGGGAGTATCAATGCATACCCCACATGGAAAGTAGTTACACAAATTAAAGTACTTTTTGCGATTCAGCACTGCGTCACTTTAACTGACAAGTGTGCGGTCGTGCGATGTTGCACCCAAACAAATTTGACGTCCTTTTTTTCCCACAAACGGAGCTTTCTTTTAGTGGTATTTGATCACCTCTGCGTTTTTTATTTTTTGCGCTATAAACAAAAAAAGAGTGACAATTTAAAAAAAAAAAAATTTTTTTTTACTTTTTGCTATAATAAATATCCCCAAAAAATATATAAAAAAACGATTTTTTTCCTCAGTTTAGGTCGATATGTATTCTTCTAGGTATTTTTGGTAAAAAAAATTGCAATAAACGTATATTGATTGGTTTGCACAAAAGTTAAAGCGTCTACATAATAGGGGATAATTTTATGGCATTTTTATTATAATTTTTTTGTTATTAGTAATGGCGGCGATCTGCAATATTTATTGGGACTGCAACATTGTGGTGGACACAACGGGCGCTTTTGACACTATTTTGGGACCATTGTCATTTATACAGCGATCAGTGTTATAAAAATGCACTGATTACTGCATAAATGACACTGGTAGGGAAGGGGTTAACCACTAAGGGGCGCTGTAGGGGTTAAGTGTGTCCTAGGGTGTGATTCTAGCTGTGGGAGGATGGGCTTGCCTCCTTGCTTTCTGGATAGTTGAGCACATCAGTGATGCCTAACAATGCCATCATATGCCGTATATCAGTGCCACGTATCAGTGCCCAGCAGTGCTGCCTATCAGTGCCACTCATAAGTACCCATCAGTGCAGCCTATCAGAGCCCACCAGTGCCACCCATGAGTGCCCATCAGTGCTGCCTATCAATGCCCATTAATGCTGCATATCAGTGCCACCCATCAGTGCCGCCTACCAGTGCCCATCAGTGCCGCCTATCAGTGCCCATCAGTGCTGCCTTATCATTGTCCATGAGTGAAGGAGATAACGTACTTATTTTCAAAATTTTATAACAGAAAAAAAATATATATTCTAAAAAATACTATTTTTATTAATGCTTTTGTGCTTAACTGGGTACTGTAAGGCCGCGTACACACGCGCGGACTGTTCGCCCAACCTTGTTCGTCAAACAGTTTCGGCAAACAGTCCGCTCAAAATTTGCATGAGCGGACTTGCCCACACACGAGCGGACTGTTTCAGCGAACTGTTTGCCAAACAGTTCGCTCAACTTTTGAAATGAACGGACTCGCCCACGTAAGGCGGAGGCAAGTCCGCCCATTTCGAGCGCGTGTACAGGTAGGCGGGGCCCGCGACGGAGACGTCGCGGGCTCCGCCGCCTGGAATGGGCTTAAAGGGGAACCCCAACGCCGAAAAAAATCGGCGTGGGGGTTCCCCCAAAGTCCACACCAGACCCTTGTCCGAGCACGCTACCCGGCCGGCCAGGAAAGGGGGCCGAGCGAGCGCGCCCCCCCTCCTGAGCCGTACCAGGCCGCGTGCCCTCAACATGGGGGGTGCCTTGGGGAAGGGGGGGCCGCGTGGCCCCCCCACCCCAAAGCACCTTGTCCCCATGTTGATGAGGACAAGGGCCTCTTCCCGACAACCCTGGCCGTTGGTTGTCGGGGTCTGCGGGCGGGGGGCTTATCGGAATCCGGGAGCCCCCTTTAATAAGGGGGCCCCCGGATACCGGCCCCCCACCCTATGTGAATGAGTATGGGGTACAATGTACCCCTACCCATTCACCTGTGAAATAAAGTACAAAAAAAAACACAACACAGGGAAAAAATATTTTATTGCACAGCTCCGGGGGTCTTCCGTCTTCGGGGGTCTTGTCCCCCTCTTCGGTTCTTCTGCCGGGCCACCGCGCCTTCTTATAGCTTTTTTGCAGGCGGTGGCCCGGTCTTCTGTCGCCGTCTTCCGTTCTTCTGCCGCCACCTTCGGTTCTTCTGCCGGGCCACCGCGCCTTCTTATAGCTCTTTTGCAGGCGGTGGCCCGGTCTTCTGTCGCCGCTGTCGCCGCCGCCGCCTTCCGTTCTTGTTCTTCTTCTTGTTCTTCTTCTTCTTCTCCTGGAGATGTTGACTCGACAAGCTCTCCGGCCACAATGCCAGGGACGCGCTCCGCTGCCACTTATATAGTGACAATGGGGCGGTGTCACATGGTATATGTCACATGGGTTGGTCACATGGTGACCCCACCCCCTTACAATGTCATAGTCCCCATGTGACATCAACCCATGTGACCAACCCATGTGACATATACCATGTGACACCGCCCCATTGTCACTATATAAGTGGCAGCGGAGCGCGTCCCTGCCATTGTGGCCGGAGAGCTCGTCGAGTCAACATCTCCAGGAGAAGAAGAAGAAGAACAAGAAGAAGAACAAGAACGGAAGGCGGCGGCGGCGACAGCGGCGACAGAAGACCGGGCCACCGCCTGCAAAAGAGCTATAAGAAGGCGCGGTGGCCCGGCAGAAGAACCGAAGGCGGCGGCAGAAGAATGGAAGACGGCGACAGAAGACCGGGCCACCGCCTGCAAAAGAGCTATAAGAAGGCGCGGTGGCCCGGCAGAAGAACCGAAGAGGGGGACAAGACCCCCGAAGACGGAAGACCCCCGGAGCTGTGCAATAAAATATTTTTTCCCTGTGTTGTGTTTTTTTTTGTACTTTATTTCACAGGTGAATGGGTAGGGGTACATTGTACCCCATACTCATTCACATAGGGTGGGGGGCCGGTATCCGGGGGCCCCCTTATTAAAGGGGGCTCCCGGATTCCGATAAGCCCCCCGCCCGCAGACCCCGACAACCAACGGCCAGGGTTGTCGGGAAGAGGCCCTTGTCCTCATCAACATGGGGACAAGGTGCTTTGGGGTGGGGGGGGGCGCGTGGCCCCCCCTTCCCCAAGGCACCCCCCCATGTTGAGGGCACGCGGCCTGGTACGGCTCAGGAGGGGGGGCGCGCTCGCTCGCCCCCCTTTCCTGGCCGGCCGGGTAGCGTGCTCGGACAAGGGTCTGGTGTGGACTTTGGGGGAACCCCCACGCCGATTTTTTTCGGCGTTGGGGTTCCCCTTTAAGCCCATTCCAGGCGGCGGAGCCCGCGACGTCTCCGTCGCGGGCCCCGCCTACCTGCACACGCGCTCGAAATGAGCAGACTTTCCTCCGAGCGGGAACAGTTTGCTCATTTCGAAAGTAGCCTACACACGGGCGGACTGTTCGCTCAAACACAGTTTCAGCAGACAGTTTTTCGGAATTTCCGAAAGACTTTGTCCGTCAAACTGTCCGCTGAAACTGTCTGCTGAAAGCCCACACACGAGCGGACTGTCCGCCCAAACACTGTTCAGCGGACAAAGTTGGGCGAACAGTCCGCCCGTGTGTACGCGGCCTAATAGTCTATTCCACTTTGGGAGATTTAGGGCAAATATGTTTGTTGGAGTAGCCCTTGCTCAATCCCCTCCTTCCTTGTCATTGTTCAATTGCTTGGTAACACAAATTGGTAATCAGCCAATCACATGGCAGCAACTCAATGCATTTAGGCATCTAGACGTGGTGAAGATGACTCACTGAAGTTCAAACCGAGCATCAGAATGGGGGAAGAAAGGAGATTTAAGTGACTTTGAACGTGGCATGGTTGTTGGTGCCAGACGGGCTGGTCTGAGTATTTCAAAAACTGCTGATCTACTGGGATTTTCATGCAAAACCATCACTAGGGTTTACAGAGAATGGTCCGAAAAAGAGAAAATATCCAGTGAGCAGCAGTTCTGTGGACAAAATGCCTTGTTGATGTGAGAGGTCAGAGGAGAATGGACAGAATAGTTCAAGATGATAGGTAGTAATGCCATGTACACACAAGCGGAATGTCTGACAGAAAAAGTCAGACGGAAGCTTTTCATCATACATTCCGATCGTGTGTATGCCTCATCTGACTTTCTTTTTTTTTTTGAAAATTCTGACGGACCTGGAAATAGAACATGTTCCGACGGACCAAAAACGACAGAAATGCTCTGAAGCAATTACGGGTCAGAAGCTATTGGCTACTGGCTATTGAACTTCCTTTTTCTAGTCCTGTCGTACGTGCTGTACGTCACCGCGTTCTTGACGGTCGGACTTTGGTGTGATCGTGTGTACGCAAGACAATTTCAGAGGAATTCTGTCAGAAATTCCATCGGAAAAACCTTCAGAGTTTATTCTGACGGGAAAACCAGTCGTGTGTACAGGGCATAACTCAAATAACCACACATTACAACCAAGGTATGCAGAATACCATCTCTGAATGCAGAACACATCGAACCTTGAAGCAGATGGGCTACAGCAACAGAAGACCACATCTGTCAGCTAAGAACAGGAAACTGAGGCTACAATTCACACAGACTCACCAAAATGGGACAATAGAAGATTGAAAAACGTTGCCTGGTCTGATGAGTCTCAATTTCAGCTGCGATGTTTAGATGGTAGAGTCAGAAGTTTGCGTAAAACAACATGAAGGTATGGATTCACCCTGCCTTGTATCAATGGTTCAGGCTGGTAGTGGTGATATAATAGTGTAGGTGGATATTTTCTTGGCACACTTTGGGCCCCTTAGTACCAATTGAGCATTGTTTAATAATATAGTGCAGCCATTCTCAACCAGGGTTCCGTGGAACCCTAGGGTTCCTCCAGAGGTTGCTAGGGGTTCCTTCAGCATTGGGCCATTTCTAAGTTCCCACCAACACCAATGATCTTTTTAGTTATCTGTAAGGAGCTAATTCTTCCCAATGACCACAAGTGTAAGGACCATTCTTCCCACTGACCATCACACTAATGTATCATGAGTTGTAGATTTCTAATTTTTAGCAGGGGTTCCCCGAGACCGGAGAACTATTTCAAGGGTTCCTCTGTGTTGAAAAGGTTGAGAAAGGCTGATATAGTGTATTATTTATAGAGTATTGTTGCTGCCCATGTCCATCCCTTTATGACTACAGTGTACCCATCTTCTGATGGCTCCTTCCAGCAGGATAATGAACCAAGTTACAAAGCTCAAAA
Source organism: Lithobates pipiens (assembly GCF_037356315.1). Taxonomy (NCBI): domain Eukaryota; kingdom Metazoa; phylum Chordata; class Amphibia; order Anura; family Ranidae; genus Lithobates; species Lithobates pipiens. Next base: position 573,212,275 of record NW_027507758.1, on the reverse strand, counting down.
CATCTCACCAATGATTTCTTGACCATGAAAATGAGGTCACTGCACTCCAATGGCCCCCGCAGTCATCAGATCTCAATCCAATAGAGCACCTTTGAGATGTGGTGGAACGGGAGATTCACAACAGGAGACAACAAATCTGCAGCAACAGCATGATTCTACCATGTCAACATGGACCAAAATGTCTGAGAAATGTTGTGGAATCTATGCCACGATGAATTAAGGCAGTTCTGAAGGCAAAAGGGGGTGCAAACCGATACTAACAAGGTGTACCTAATAAAGTGGACGATGTCACATGGATCCAACCCAAGATCATCATTATTTTTTAATTATAATAAATATACAGTTACAAATAAAATGTATTATGATATGAATCTGATTACTCTGAAATATGTTTCTGATCTCAATATTTTATTGGAAATTAGAAATATCTGATATATCCAATAACAAATTTCACTTACGTAAATCAATGGTTGAGCATATTGTAGACTCATTAAAGCGAGAAGCGAGCCAACAGGGCCGCATCTCCAGAATAGGGAGCAGGAGGTAATGGTTGGGACCAATCTAGTATAGAACTGGGCTGTCTCAGAGCCATATCCGAAAAGGTACGCCATGTGTCTGTCCATAGAAGAGGCCGGGGAACCTGCATATTCTGGGCCCTCTCCCTGGGACCCCGTGGTCGGAGAGAACTGGGGCAGCCCACCTCTGTGCATTGCTGTCAGCTGCTCCTGGGACTGGGAAGAGAATGGTTCTGGCATCTGGGTGTCCTGTGGGGTGACAGAGGCATTTGGTGAGGCTGCCACCGAGTGAGGGGAGGCTGAGCTGCAAGATGACTGTGCCACCTGTCCATGCTTCTTCTTCTGATCTGGTGCCATCTTGGGAGAGGGGGCCTGGTGTGCTGTAGGTGCCTGGTGCTCCGAGTGGGTCATGGGAGGATAGTGCTGCTGTTTTTCGTTTTTTTTTTGTTGGCTGTCCCTGCTGCCCTCTGCTGCATCGTATGGTCCAGTGCCCGGGAAAGCGCTTACTGCACCCAGATCGCTAATTGCAGCTGTGAAAGTCTGGCGGCTACCGGAGCTTGGTAAGAACATGTCGGCACCCAGCGCCACCCGCATGCGCACACTAACATTGTCCAGTGATGTAATCTACATCACGGCATCCAGTAATGTAAATCCATGTCAGTCACGAAGACCTGTTACGTGATGGCCTTTGCATGCCATATTGCCATATCAAAGGATAGATCCCAGGCACTCCACACATACACACCACTGGGGATCCTGGGTGACATCATTGACCAAAAATGATGATATTTAGTCAAAGACATTACTCGGGGTCCCTAGTTGTCTGTTTTCATCACCACACAAGGATCTGTATTTTCGCTTAAGTAAGGTGGGTAAGCAAGCCAGGAATTGGGTCATCATAATCATGCTGAAAGTTATGAGGCCTGGTCTGGTACACAAAGAAGGGAGATTACTCACTACCCACCTTTTCCTGGCCATCCAGGTTTCTAGCCTGGATCAGGGTCTATGTGAAATTTTAAGAGGAAATACACACCATTTTGTACCATTTTTTTCAAAAAGATTACACTTAGTGCTCATGCACACGGACGTTTTAAAAAACTGGCTGCAAAGCTAGCTCCGAAGCCTGGAAAAATTGTTGTTAAAAACGTGATTTTTACCGCGTTTTGTATTGGCGTTTTTGCGCGTTTTTTAGCGTTAGCGTTAAGTAGCGTTTTTTAAGAAACACATCTCTTGGCTATAGCACTCAGAAAACAAAGAAAATATGTTGCGCGTTTTTGCGCGTTTTTGCGCGTTTATGCGCGTTTTCCCGCGATTCGCGTTTTTACAGCTCTAGCTCCACGCCACGGAACGCACTGGTCCTGGGTTTTTTTTACAGCTTAAAAACGCCTATGCCATTTGCAGCTCAAAAACGCCTAGGTGGGCATGAAGCCATAGACTAACATGGACAGCCGTTTTTAAGCTGCAAAAAAAGCTCAAAAAAGTGGCTGTAAAAACGTCCGTGTGCATGAGGCCTTAAACTGCAATGAATCAGTTTTGGGTGCTGCTGCTGTATGTAAGCCAAATGAACTACATTATAAACAAATCCCTAATCCCTGCACGACAGACTAAATTTTAATCTTAACCACTTAAGGACCGGGCCTCTTTTTTAGATGTGTTGTTTACAAGTTAAAAACTTTTTGTTTTGTGTCTGTGTATTTGTATTGGATTATGCCCTCTATGGCAGTGCCCAGTTCCCAAAACCCATGTTTCAACAATAATAGCATGTTGAAATAGCCTTGAAAATGTACAATAAAATAATAACTAGTTTCAACTTTGGCTTTTAATGTTAACTTTGGAGCTCGTGGACTTCATGTTTGGTTTGCCAATTTTTTACTCAATCAAAAAAGAAAAAAAAAGGTTTTGGCTTTATATACCATAAAACCCCTTTCACACTGGGCGTTTTTCAGGCGTTTTCAGGCTTTTTCGTGGCGCTTTAGCGTTAAAAAAAGCACCTGTAAAGTGCTTGAAAGAAGCCTCATCTGCAATCCCAATGTGAAAGCCCGAGTGCTTTAAGAGCCCTTTCACACTGCTAGCGCCCGAAAAACGCTCGTAAAGCACTGTTTAAACTAGCGGAGCTTTACCAGCGTTTTTCGAGCACTAGTGGGCCACTTTTAACCCCTGCTAGTGGCCAAATAAAGGGATAAAAGCGCCCACAAAGCTCTGCTACCAAAAGCGCTTTGCAGGCGCTTTTCGGGCGCTTTTCAGGCGTTTTGCAGGTGCTTCCCATTGATTTCAATGGGAAGGGGCGCTTTAGTTCCAAAAGCGCTGCAAAGAAGCTGCTTGCAGGAATTTTTTGGACGCCCTGCCAGCGCAGCGCCTCAGTGTGAAAGCACTCGGGCTTTCAAATTGGGATTGCAGTTGCGGCTTCTTTCAGGCGCTTTACAGGCGCTTTTTTTTTTAAGCTAAAGCGCCTGAAAAACGCCCCAGTGTGAAATGGATCTCAATGTGAAAGCACTCGGGCTTTCACATTGGGATTGCAGATGAGGCTTCTTTCAAGCGCTTTACAGTCGCTTTTTTTTAACGCTAACGTAACAACAATAACTTAAAAGTGTGATCATCAAAATAGATTTACTATTATACAGACAAGCATCCCCAGCAGGTGTTATAGTATTACATAGCATCCATGATATAGATACCTAGTCAAATGTTCTCATCATTTTCTCCTCTTTATTTGAATGAAGTTTGATCAGGTCAATGTTTTACCATTTACATCATTTGTTTAGCTAAGTGAAGTTCCCTCAGTAAATACAGGACACTTTTGGTACTTTTTTTAAGAACAGCTGATCTACAGGACTGGAAAAATGGCCAATTCTACAGAGGGAGAATGTGGTTTTCCTTCTGAAGTAGAATTTTGGATCTCCATGTCCATGACTGGAATGTTCATTCTGGCTGCACTATCGATTCAATCGTTTATTGTGGCTGTGAATGCCATTGACTGGCTTAAGGGAAGGTCAGTGACGCCTACTGACCAAATTGTCACCTCTCTCGGGATCTCAAGGATTTTCGGTCTTATGTGTTACTATTTACAAATCCTTTCATATAGTTGTTCTGCAGAATTACGTGTAGTATATTTTGTATTGACATTATTCACTGGGTTAACATCGGGTTTTTCCAGCATCTTGTTATCCGCCCTGCTTTCCATCTTCTTCTGCTTAAAGATCTCCAATTTCAACAACATCTTCTTCTTACGTCTAAAGACCATTATACCTCAGAGAGTCTTTTCCCTTATTATTACTGCCGTGCTGTTTTCATTTGGTTATGGCCTTACATATTTTTTTGTCACTTTTCAGATAGATTTCAAACATTTATCTTATTCCGACCTTCTCAAAGACGACCAAAATTTTCAGCAAAAATTGTATTTCAATTCTGTTTGGAATATTGTTCTTCTTTTCATATTCTTTGCATCTTCAGTCCTTCTTGTTATTTCGCTGGGTTTCCACATTAGCCAGATGAAAACTCATAGGAATATAATGAGCAGTACATACACCTATCAAAAGATGATAATATATACAGCTGTGTCTTTCTTCCTATGTGTTTTGTCTAGTATAGTAAATCTAAAACTATAGTGCAATTTGTACTACTAAAAATAATATGAAAAACACCAGAGCAAAATGTAATAATGCATTAAAGTGTTTATTCACCAATGCCAGAAGTCTGCCAAGCAAAATAGGTGAGTTGGAAGCTGTGGTGCATCAGGAGAGCTATGATGTAATCGGTATTGCTGAAACTTGGCTTCAATCCTCACATGACTGGGCTATTAATATTCCTGGCTATGCACTCTTTCGGAGAGACAGGGTAAAAAGGAAAGGTGGCGGGGTCTGTCTCTATGTGAGAAGTGATCTCAAAGCAAGTGTGAAAGAGGACCTGGTGGATGGAGAGTGTGATGAGTCCGAAGCATTATGGGTGGAACTGCATTTAGATGGGTGTAGTTCAAAGTTAATCGTTGGAGTTTGTTATAGACCACCCAATGTGAATGAGGAGGTGGAGACTCAGCTCCTTGCACAGATGGAAAGGGCTGCAAGGGCAGGGACAGTGATAATAATGGGGGATTTTAACTACCCAGAAATTGACTGGAGTAATGGCACTGCTGGGACAGTTAAAGGGCAAAAAATGATAAACCTATTACAGGACAATTTTATGGTCCAGTTTATTGAGGCCCCAACTAGGAATGAAGCTCTGTTGGACCTGGTAATCTCAAACCATGCGGAGCTTATTACTAATGTCCAGATAAAGGAACACCTGGGTAGCAGTGATCATAACATGATTTCCTTTGATGTTAGCGCTAAACAAGAAATACATACGGGTAAGATAAAAACACTTAACTTCAAGAGAGCTAATTTTCCAAGGATGAGGGCTACTCTCCAGGACTTAGACTGGGAGAGAATATTCGCTTCAATGGGCACAGAACAGAAATGGGAATTCTTCAAAAAGACTGTTGGGGACCTCACTGCAAAGTATATTCCCATGGGCAATAAGTTTAAAAGGCTAAAAACAAAACCTATGTGGCTCACGGCCAAAGTTAAAAAAGCTATAAACTGTAAGAGAAGAGCTTTTAAAAAATATAAAAATGAAGGATCACTAGTGTCATTTAAATGTTACAAAGAAATTAACAGTATATGTAAAAAGGAAATCAAGGATGCAAAAATTCAAAACGAACGACAGATTGCAAAAGATAGTAGGACAAACCCCAAAAAATTCTTCAAATATATTAATAGTAAAAAGGTCAAGTCTGAGCATGTAGGCCCTTTACAAAACAATCTAGAGTTGGTGACTGGGGACAAAGAGAAGGCTAATTTATTAAACACTTTCTTCAGCTCTGTGTACACAAAAGAGCATGGGGGAGCTCATGTCCATAATGGGGGTGGTAGTGACACAGCCCCAAATGATCCACAATGGCTCAAAAGGGATATGGTCCAGAAATACTTAGACAGAATAAAGGTGGATAAAGCACCTGGACCTGATGGCATCCACCCACGGATCCTAAAAGAATTGAGCTCTGTAATTTCAGAGCCATTGTATCTAATTTTTAGGGACTCATTAATGACGGGAATAGTCCCACTGGATTGGCGCAGGGCGAACGTGGTGCCTATATTTAAAAAGGGATCAAAGTCTTTACCAAGTAACTATAGACCTGTTAGCTTAACTTCTATAGCTGGGAAGATACTGGAGCGTTTAATAAAAGACCACATCGACGAGTTCTTGCTGAACAAAAACACTTTAAGCAACAGACAGCATGGATTCATGAAAGACAGAAGTTGTCAGACAAATCTGATTTCTTTTTATGAGGAGGTAAGTAAAACCTTGGACAGAGGGGTGGCGGTGGACATGGTATACTTGGATTTTGCAAAAGCATTCGATACAGTTCCGCACACACGGCTCATGTGTAAGGTAAAGTCTACAGGTTTGGAAATATCAGTTTGTAAATGGATAGAAAATTGGCTAGAAGACAGAATTCAAAGAGTCGTGGTTAATGACTCTTACTCTGAATGGTCTAAGGTTATGAGTGGTGTACCCCAAGGTTCAGTGTTGGGACCCTTACTTTTTAACATCCTTATAAATGATATTGGGTCTGGCATCAAAAGTAATATTTCTGTCTTTGCAGATGACACCAAGATATGCAGTGGAATAACGTCTTTACAGGATGTCTCCAATTTACAAGCCAACCTCAATACACTGTCTAATTGGGCGACTATGTGGCAGATGAGGTTTAATGTTGATAAATGTAAAGTTATGCACTTGGGGCCTAAGAATATGCATGCATCATACATGCTAGGGGGAGTACAACTGGGGGAATCCATAGTGGAGAAGGATCTGGGGGTTTTGGTAGACCATAAGCTCAATAACAACATGCAATGCCAAGCTGCTGTTTGCAAAGCGAGCAAAGTCCTTTCTTGTATTAAGAGAGGTATGGACTCCAGAGAAAGAGATATAATTTTGCCCCTGTTCAAATCATTAGTAAGACCTCACCTGGAATATGCCGTTCAGTTTTGGGCACCAGTTCTCAAAAAGGATATCGGGGAACTGGAGAAAGTGCAGAGAAGGGCAACCAAACTGATAAGAGGCATGGAGGAACTCAGCTATGAGGAGAGATTAGAGGAACTAAATTTATTCACTCTTGAGAAGAGGATATTAAGGGGGGATATGATCAACATGTTCAAATATATTAGGGGTCCATATAGTGAACTTGGTGTTGAGTTGTTCTCTGTACGGTCAACCCAGAGGACACGGGGGCACTCTTTACGTCTAGAGGAAAAGAGATTTCAGCTTCAAGTACGGAAAGGTTTCTTCACAGTTAGAGCAGTGAAAATGTGGAATAGACTCCCGCCAGAGGTGGTTCTGGCCAGTTCAGTAGATTGCTTTAAGAAAGGCTTGGATACTTTCCTGATGGTACATAATATAACTAGGTACTAACATAGGTAAAGTTGATCCAGGGAAAATCCGATCGCCTATTGGGGGATCAGGAAGGAATTTTTTTCCCCTGCTGTAGTAAATTGGAGCATGCGCTGCTGTTTTTTTTTTCCGCCTTCCTCTGGATCAATTGTGGGCATAAAATTGGGTATCTGGATTGTACGATTATTTTTTATTTTATTTATTTGTTTTTAAGGTTGAACTGGATGGACTTGTGTCTTTTTTCAACCTGACTAACTATGTAACTATGTAACTATGTAACTATGTAACTTAACAGTATGGCAAGAATGAATTTGGCCTGCTGTGGATGTTTGTTATTTGGAACGTTTTTCCAGTACTGCACTCTGTTTCCATAATTTATGTAACAATCAAACTGCGGAATCAGTTTTTTAAGATTGTCGATTATGGAATGGATTGCTTGTACAGGAGAAAAGCGTCTAAAGCTGACACCAGAGAGTCAGTGGAGATTACCCATTTGTAGGTGAAAAAAAGACAATAAACATATGACTAATTATTTAAAGCATAACATATTTTTTATGTTTAGGCATAGTTACAAAGGTTGACTAAAGACACCAGTCCATCCTGAGTGTCTACAATTGTCCCTATCCCTGTACATTGCACACTCACATCGGTCCCCACCCTCAAGGAGCCCACAATCCAAGGTCCCCATTCATATACTACGGCCAATTTTTGGACAGAAGCCTATTAATCTACCTGCATGTCTTTGGAGTGTGGGAGGAAACCGGAGTGCCCAGAGGAAACCCATGCAGGCACAGGGAGAACATGCAAACTCCAGGCAGATAGTGTTGTGGTTGGGATTTGAACTAGTGACCCATTTTACTGCTAGGTGAGAGTGCTAACCACTACACCACTGTACCGCCAAGGCATGGCAAGTTAATGTATAAAAAAATAAGATGAGAAAAAAATGTCTTAAGGAAGCAGGGAAGAACCGAGGACCCTTGGCCTGAGGAGCAAACACAACCAACTGACACTTTCAGGCTAGGGAACGATCTGTATTGGGTTACATGACATCTCAAAGCCTGGAAGTTGGTGCTGTACACACGGTAGGATATTCCGACGGAAAATGTCCGATCGGACCGTGTTGTCGGATAATCCGACCGTGTGTGGGCTCCATCGGACTGTTTCCGTCTGAATATCCGACAGACAAAGTTTCAGAGTTTGGCTATAAAATTTTCTGACAACTTGATCCAATCGGACTCTGTCCAATCGCTTGTAAGACAAAGTGACGCACATGCTCCGATCAAATTCCGAGACCAAAGCTATTGGCTACTAGCCTGAACGTAGTCCCGTCGTAATTAAATTACATCATCACGTTACAAATGATCGGATTTTCCGACAACTTTGTCCGACCGCGTGTATGCAACACCAGTTTCGGACAAAATCTTGTTGTCGGAATGTCCGACCGTGTGTACAAGGGCTTAGACATTCCCCTCGCAAATACTGAGAATGCAGACCTGTATGTGGGGATTGTTACTATGTAATACCCAGTATGTGGTAATGACTGTGGATTTCATTGTATCAGATTAGTGAAGTATCTCTACTCAGGACCTTAAGTCCAATATTCGCTATATTACCAAAAGTATTGGTACGCATGCCTTTACATGCATATTAACTTTAATGGCTTCCCAGTCTTAGTCCGTAGAGTTCTATATTGAGTTGGCTCAACCTTTGCAGCTATAACAACTTAAACTCTTCTGGGGAGGCTGTCCACAAGGTTTAGGAGTGTGTTAATGGGAAAGTTTGACCATTCTTCCAGAAGGGCTTTGGTGTGGTCAGGCCAGGTGCGTACCAAGTGGTTGGTGAGACCGGTGCCCGCCAGGGGCCCAGGCCGGGGGGGCGCCAATTTGCACTGTTCTTCACTTCAGCACAGGCACAACAGCGGTGGACTGGCGGTGCCGAGCACTGCTGCTTGCTGCTGGGCTAGTGGGCTGGCCCAGTGGCGTACTAAGTGGGGGGTGGGCCGTCCTGGGTGCCACACACTAGGGGGTATCAGGCCGGTGCCCCCCTCCCCTCCGCGACTGAAGCGGAGACAGCGGGCGGGTTTGAGCAGCGGCACAGAGCGCGGGCGCGATGAAAGGCAGTGGTAGCTAACACACACAGGGAGAGCCTGGCTTTGCCAAGGGGGGGGGGGGGGAGCTGCAAGCCACACCCGAGTGATACCCATCAGCACACCTGGGACTCGGCCACAACAATCCCCTTCTCTCGTGGCCACCCCGCGGCTCTGATAAGTCTTGACTGTCTCACACAGCCGAGCAGAGTGAAGCCACCTCCCCCTCCTCCGTTATGATTACATGTGCTGACTGTGCATGTCCTACGCTGATCATCTGAGCCGAGGTACATTATGGGTCTGAAGGGGGTGTCTGCACTGTAGGGGGGGGGGCTCTGTACTGTAGAAGGGGGGTCTGCTTTGTAGGGGGGGTTTGTACTGTAGGAAGGGGGTCTGCGCTGTAGAGGGGTCTATACTGTAGGGCGGGTTGAACTGTAGATGGGGTCTGTATTGTAGGGGGAGGTCTGCACTGTAAGGGGGGTCTGTATTGTAGGGGGAGGTCTGTATTGTAGGGGGAGGGGACTGTATTGTAGGGGGGTCTGTATTGTAGGGGGGATCTGTTTTGTGGTGGGAGTCTGAACTGTAAGAGGGTATGTATTGTAGGGGTGTCTGCACTGTAGAGGGGGGTCTGCACTGTAGAGGGGGGTTGTACTGAATGAGGGGGGATGCCTGGGAGGCACTGATACAGATTCTCACCAAGGGCGCTGGAGACCCTAGGTACACCTCTGGGTCAGGCACTGATGTTGGACTAAAAGGCCTGGTTCTATCAGGTTGAGGTCAGGACTCTGTGCAGGCCAGTCAAGTTCCTCCAGCCCAAACTCCCTCGTCCATGTTTTTATGGACCTTGCTTTAAAGAGTTGAAGATGTTATAGCTGCAAAGGGTGGACCAACTCAATGTTGAACCCTACGGACTAAGACTGGGATCCCATTAAAGTTCATGTGCGTGTAAAGGTAGGCGTTCCAAAAAATTTGGTAATATAGTGAATTATATCAGTATGGGCCCACTGAGAAAATGCCCCTCTTTGCCCCCCCCCCCCCCATTGGACGTTTGAAAAAGTGGTTGAATATACACAATTTTTTTTGTAAGTCCATTAAAAATTGGCCACATAGTTTGGCAACTCCCTCCATTACTAAACCCACACTAGAACCTACAGTTCTATAAGTGGAATTTCATCTATAACTTTTTATATACCGCCTACCTTCTTTGTGTGCTTGTCATTTATTTTTCCTATATGTGTGATTTATAACATAAATGTTTGTACTATGTTGTCTGCTGTTTTTTTCTTTTTTTTTCTTTTGCCCTGTAAAAAAAAAAAAAACGTAATAAAAACAACTTTAAAAGGAAAGTGCATTTTCATTGAGCACAAACTTTATTTTAATACCATAGTGTTAACCACTTGATCGGCACTTTACCCAAATAAAATTGATGTTCTTTTTTTTTCCCACAAATAGAGCTTTCTTTTGGTGGTATTTGATCACCTCTGAGCTTTTTATTTTTTACACTATAAACAAGATAAGACAATTTTGAAAAAAAAAACAATATTTTCCCCAGGCTGCGATAGTTAGCCAGCCCTCAAAAACTTTTGCACAAAACAATCAATATACGCTTATTGGGATTTTTTTTTACCAAAAACATGTAGTAACAGTGCCTTGAAAAAGTATTCATGCCCCTTTTATATATTTTTCTCATTTTGTCACATTACAACCAAAAACATAAATGGATTTTATTGCAATTTTATGTGATAGACCAACACAAAGTGGCACATAATTGTGAAATGGAAGGAAATTTTTTTTTTTACAAATAAATATGTGAAAAGCGTGGCGTGTATTAGTATTCAGCTCCCCTGAGTCAATACTTTGTAGAACCACCTTTCACTGCAATTACAGCTGCAAGTCTATTTGGGGATGTCTCTACCAGCTTTGCACATCTAAAAAGTGACATTTTTGCCTATTCCTCTTTGCAAAATAGCTCAAGCTCTGCCATATTGGATGGAGAGCGTCTGTGAACAGCAATTTTCAAGTCTTGCCACAGATTCTCAATTGTGTTTAGGTCTGGACTTTGATTGGGCCATTCTGACACATGAATAGGCCTTTATCTAAACCAAAGATATGCAATTAGCGGACCCCTAGCTGTTGCAAAACTACAAGTCCCATCATTCCTCTGGGTGTTAGGATTGTGGCTGTCAGTCTTGCTATGCCTCATGGAACGTGTAGTTCTGCAACAGCTGGCGGTCCACTAATTGCATATCCCTGATCTAAACCATTCCATTGTAGCTCTGGCTGTATGTTTAGGGTTGTTGTCCCACTGAAAGGTGAACCTCCACCCCGGCCTCAAGTCTTTTGCAGACTGTAAAAGGTTTCCTTCTAAGATTGCCCTGTATTTGGTCCCATCCATCTTCCCATCAACTCTGAGCAGCTTCACTATCCCTGCAGAAAAAAAGCATCCCAACAACATGATGCTGCCATCACCATGTTTCACGGTGGGGATGGTGTGTTCAGAGTGATGTGCAGTGTATGTTTTCCACTACACATAGCTGTAGCACCCTCTACCTTAGATAGGTAGGTGCTAGTGTAGTGTTTTTGTGTAAGCTGCCAGTGCAGGTATATTTAAGCAGGCCTATGCTGTAAGCTAGAAACAAAAAAGAGGGGGAGGGGACAAAGATGTGTCCCCGGAAGGCAACCTTCGGGAGAATCAACCACTGTAAAATTATGACAAATTTAAAGCGTTATTGGTGAAATACAAATCACTGGTTAATCCAGGGATTAATACAAGGGTGTCTAACAAACACACCTGTAGTTGAAAACTTTCCTGCAATGCAGAAATTGCATTATTAAATACACTGTGGTTATACATAACATGATAATAAATTAAAAAGCACTGATCATGTAACCCGCTACTCCCAACCAGAACTCCACTCCCAAAAAATGGTGGACAAAAGTAGTAAAATATAATGTCATTCGCCACGTGGCTCCTTAATTAATAAATAATGCTTTCATTCAGTGTCAAAACATTGTCTGGGATAGATATATGAACATTCCTGCTATCGTCAAATATGAAAAACGATCACACAATAGGCTGAAAAAATTCCCCGTTAATTCAGTGTAGGCAGAATTTGTTCATAATGAAAGCAGCCTTTGATAATAGCTGAGGAACAGGCATTAATACCAAAGAGGTTACCTTTCCAACAATTAAGCATTTAAAGAAAACATTTTTGACTTGTGCAACAGTAAGAAAACGTGACCAGATGGTAGCAGTTGCTCAGATTGAGCTTGATTGTTGGTGGTGGAAATGCAACAGTTCCAATGCAATCAAGTAAAGCCATGTTAACTGGAGATACCAAGATCTCCAAGTATCCAGCGTTACCTTCAACAAACTATATTTGAAAATCACTTGTCCAGGTAGTGTGGAGGGCTGAAGAGATCACAATGGTCTATATAATATTCCAAAAGACGTAGCCAGTTCAATAAAGATTGCATATGTTAGTCTCTGCTATAACTATTTAGTTGTGCAATAGGGATGAGCCAAACACCCCCCGGTTCGGTACTCACCAGAACCTGCGAATGGACCGAAAATTTGCGCAAACTTTAGAACCCCATTAAAGTTTATGGGATTCGAACATTCAAAATCAAAAGTGCTAATTTTAAAGGCTAATATGCACGTTACTGTCCTAAAAAGGGTTTGAGGACCTGGGTCCTGCCCCAGGGGACATGTACCAATTCAAAAAAAGTTAAACTAAAAAAAATAAAAATAATGCTTAAAGTGAAAAAAAAAAGTGAACTATTCCTTTAAATATCGTGCCTGGGGGTTGTCTATAGTAAGCCTGTGAAGTGGCGCATGTTTCCTGTGTTTAGAACAATCCCTGCACAAAATTACATTTCTAATGGGAAAAAAGTATTTTAAAACTGCTTGCGGTTTTAATGTAATGTCTGGTTCTGGCAATATGGATGAAAATCATTGAGAAAAATGGCATAGGTAGTCCCCCGCTCATTACCAGCCCCTTTGGTTCGTGTACGGATATTAAGGGGAACCCCGTACCCAAATAAAAAAAATGAAAGAAGTCGGGCCCCCAGGCCCTATATACTCACGAACAGCAGTATACAGGTGGTGCAAACAAGATAGGGACTGTGTAGGTTTGTTTTGTTAAGTAGAATCTGTTTGTAATTTTTAACTGGTACATTTTTAAAGTGTAGCTCCAGTCAAAAAATATATTTTTAAGCTTTTTGGAAAACATAGGGAAGGGTTATCAAACCTTTAACATTTATATTTCCATCTGCGCACCTCTTCAGAAGATTTCACCTCACTTTCTGTCCCAATGACCAATGTTTTTTTTAACACAAGGATTGGTATAAAGCATCAGTGGAGAGAGGAGACACGTTTTTCCCATATCAACTCTTACAGGAGAGAATTTCCCTTCCCAGGAGTAGATTTCATCTCACTTCCTGTTGTCTCCTTCCGTTTGCAAGTAGGAGATGTTTGTAAGTTGGATGTTTGAAAGTAGGGGCCTGCCCTATATTCTCTGCAGAAATGTGGGCCTAAGGTGTTGGTGTTGCCACAAGTTAACACTGTAAGCCCTCAAAGTGATTCTTGGTGGGTGCTGGAGCGCCCTGCTGTGAACTATTATATCAAGAATTGTAATTACATGCCATTGTTGAACAGTGATAGAAAAATTGGGCCTTTGGTGGTGGTGGTGCCACAACACTATAAGTTTTCACAGTTACTCTCGGTGGGCGCTGGAACGGGCCATGCTGTGAAATATTATATCAAGAATTGTAATTACATGCACCTGTTAAACAGGGGCTGAAAAATTGGGCCTTAGACACTGGTGCCACAACACTGCAACACCTCACAGAAACTCTAGTTGGAGAGCAGGAATGAGCCCTGCTACAAAGTATTGCATCAAAAAATGTATTACAAGCCCCTGTTAAACAAGGGCTGAAAGATTGGGCCTTAGGCACTGGTGCTGGTGCCACAACACTGCAACCCCTCACAGATACTCTAGTTGGAGCGCAGGAATGAGCCCTGCTGCAAAGTATTGCATCAAAAATTTTAATTACACGCCCCTGTTAAACAGGGTGTAAGCCTGCAGTTTTTTCTATACCTCGCTGCAAGTCCCTGTAGATTATACAGACCAGGAGAGGAGGCTGTCGTGGAAACATTGATGCTGCTTACACACCAGCAATCTGTGAGTGCAACCCCTGCTTTTTAATCAATTAATTTTTTTAATAAACGATAATATACCAGGGCTGGTGTGCGCTCTCTCTTGCTTTATACTTTTTAGATACATGTCTGCCACCCAGTGGACTTTTGAGAGAGCTGCAACACCCAGAGCGAAGTGAATATACAAATATTCAGATGTCTTCGTGTTGAAATGGATAGGTGGGGACAGCGCTAATCTTGGTTCAGGTTGTATACTTGGATTACCCTGTTAAACAGGGGCTGAAAAATTGGGCCTTAGCCACTGGTGGCAGCGCCCAGAACCAAAAATGTTCTTCCAAGCTATCAGCAGGATCATTGAGGAGGAAGAGGATAGTCAGTCAGCATAACAGGATAGTCACTTGGCATCAGCATAGGCAGTCTTGAAAGGATGTGACATTTCAAAAAAAAAATATTCGGTTACATCAGCTTCAGTAGCTCAGTAGCTCAATTGCATACTGTGCAAGTTCTGGCCAATGATCTATCCTCAAGACCCAGTAACCCAAAAGATTTTCGGTGGGAAAAGTGTTCAAGTCTGATTCCTGCACCATGTAAATCAGATGCTGCCGATGGTTGCTGGCACCGATTATACCTTGGGGCTGCGGACTAAAAAATTGTCTGAACGCATCGGTCAGACGGCCACCTTCTCCACCGCTCCTTCTGTGACTGACCGAAGCCACAGGAACACGTTGTCCAGGACCAGGAGTTTGTAACCTCCCAGTCTCTGGGAACGCATTGCACAGACCTTTATGCAAGGCCTCCTGAATATGTCTCATCCTCTGCTCCCTCTGCAATGGCAAGATAAGGTCCGCAGCCTTACCCTTGTACCGTGGAACAAGGAGAGTTACCAGCCAGTAATGATCCCTCTCCTTCATCCACTGAATACTAGGATCCTTCCGCAGGCTTTGCAGGATCGGGGAGGCCATGCAGTGTAGGTTAGCTGAGGCATTTGGTCCGGAGTCCTCTGGGTCACTAAGGATGACATGATCTGCAACTACCTCCTCCCAGCCACGTACAAGTCCACGGGTTTCTTGGGGCTGTAAATCATCCCTAAAAGACTGCTGCTGATGCTGAGTGCCAGGCTCCACCTCCGTGCTGACACAATCCTCCTCCTCGTCCTCATCCTGTGTGATCCCTTTCCATTATTCCATGCAGCGTGTGCTCCAACAGGTGGACAAGAGGTACAATGTCACTGATGCATGCACTGTCACTGCTCACCATCCTTGTGGCCTCCTCAAATGGTGACAGAACAGTGCATGCATCCCTGATCATGGCCCACTGGCATGGGAAAAAAAAACGAGCTCCCCTGACCCTGTCCTGGTGCCGTAGTCGCACAGGTACTCATTGATGGCCCTCTGCTTGATGCAGCTGCTGCAGAATGGCCAACGTTGAGTTCCAGCTGGTGGGCATGTCACAGATTGGGCGGTTCTTGGGCAGGTTCAGTTCCTTTTGGAACTCAGCCAGCCGAGCACTGGCATTATATGACCGGCGGAAATGCACACAGACTTTCCTGGCCTGCCTCAGAACATCCTGTAAGCACGGGTACCCGTCCAAGAACTGCACCACCAAGTTAAGGACGTGAGCCCCACAGGGCACATGGGTCAGTTGTCCCTGTTGGAGAGTGGAGAGGAAGTTGGTGCCATTGTCGCAAACCACCATTCCTGGCTTAAGCTGGCGTGGCGTCAACCACCTCTCAGGCTGCCTCTGCAGAGCTGACAGAATATCTGCCCCAGTGTGGCTCCTGTCCCCCAAGCACACCAACGCAAGCACGGCATGGCATCTTTTTGCCTGCCTACTTGCGTAGCTCCATGAGCGCTTATGGAGCACCACTGGTTCCGAGGACAAAGCACAGGAAGAGGCCCTGGAGGAAGAAGAAGAGGAGGGGGTGGAGGAGAAAGGTGTGTCACAACCAGTAGTAGCATTTTGGAGGCGTGGTGGTGGAACAACCTCCAACACTACTGCACCTTGTCCTGCATCCTTCCCAGCTGCCAGAAGAGTCACCCAATGCGCCGTAAAAGATAGATAATGTCTCTGTCCATGCCTGCTGGACCATAAGTCAGCGGTAATATGCACCTTACCGCTGACCGCCCTGTCCAGCGGGGCATGGACATTGCCTTCCACATGCCGGAATCACCTTCCGTGAGAAAAAGTGGCGTTTGGGAACCTGCCACTGAGGAACCATACATTGCACAAACTCACGGAAGGGGGCTGAGTCTACCAACTGAAAAGGCAGCAGTTTTTTTAGCCAAGCTAGCATTCAACTGCTGGGCATGTGGATGGCTGGGAGTGAACTTCTCTCGACGGTCCAGCAGCTGGAGCAGGGAAATTTGCCTGCTACAATCGGACGTCGGTGTACCGCTAACAGATTGCCTGCAAGTACTTGGCTGTGACACACCTAATTCTACACCTTCATTCCTCTCAGTGCAGGTTTGAGAGAGGACTGAAGGTATAGTGGGGTTGGAGATCCCAGTTGATGATGAGCAAGGAGAGGTCCGCTTTGTTCTTTGGTGTGGGTCTTTAAGGTACGCTTGCCACCAAACTGCATGTCAGGTCAACATATGTCTAGTCAAGCATGTGGTGCCCAAGCGGCTGATGTTTTGGCCACGCGAGATACGCTTGAGACATATGTTGCAAATAGCAGCGGTGCGATCTGATGCACTCATCTCAAAAAGGCACGCACCAAAGAACCTTTGGAATTATGCGCAGAGGCAGCACCCTGCACAGGCGGAGCTCGGTGGTGTGATTCAGTCGATGTGCTGCCCTTAAGCTGGCCCCTGGAGGGGAGGGCATCCTGCCTCGTTGGAAAGGTGCCTCCTCCTCCTCCCCCTCCTGGCAGTATGCTGCAGCTGGTGGAACGTGACTGCCAGATTGCTGTCCTTCTTGGGCATTCCCTCTCTCTGGGCTCACGCTACTGCCTTCCTCTAGCTGGGTATCATCATCAGAGCCTTAAAAACGCTGGGCATCCTCCTGGAGCATGTACCCAACACTGTGCTCAAACAGTTCGGGGGACTCCTCAGGAGCACATGGTGAGTCTAGGGAAGGAGTGACTGATGCCATTGAGACGAGGGAAAAGGCCGCGTTGGCTGCTTTGCCAGTAACCTGAGCTTGCGTGAGAGGATGAGGAGGATGAGGAGGGCTTAGTCATCCACTCAAGTCTTCGGCATGTTGCGGCTCAACACGTCCAGCTGCCGAAAGAAAAGGACAAGCGTGTCCCATGGCCACGTGCTGATCTCGATGCACCGCGTCCACGACCATCACTGTTGCCTGTAGACACAGAGCCTGCTTGCCCTCTTTTATTGGCTCATGACTGTCTGCCTCTCCTTGTTGGCCTTCCAGACATACTAATTGCCTGCAGGGAGAAGAGAACACCAGCAATTGGGGTAGCTTTAGGTGCACAGTGAGCAAATGACACAGTACACCGACTGTAATTACTGCAGCTGCCTGCGGTATAGGATCAGTAGAACACAAGCAATTGGGGTAGCTTTAGGTCTTTAGGTACACACTGTGCAGATGGCACAGTACACCGACTGTAATTACTGCAGCTGCCTGCCTCTGGTATAGGATCTGAAGAACATGAGCAATTGGGGTAGCTTCAGGTGTACACTGTGCAGATGGTACAATACACCGACTGTAACTGCTGCAGCTGCCTGTGGTATAGGACCAAAAGAACACGAGCAATTGGGGTAGCTTCAGGTGTACACTGTGCATGTGGCACAATACACCGTCTGTAACTGCTGCAGCTGCCTGTGGTATAGGACCAGAACAACACCAGCAATTGGGGTAGCTTCATGCGTACACTGTGCAGGGGGCACAATACACCAACTGTAACTGCTGCAGCTGCCTGTGGTATAGGACCAGAAGAACACGAGCAATTGGGGTAGCTTCAGGTGTACACTGTGCATGTGGCACAATACACCGTCTGTAACTGCTGCAGCTGCCTGTGGTATAGGACCAGAACAACACCAGCAATTGGGGTAGCTTCATGCATACACTGTGCAGGGGGCACAATACACCAACTGTAACTGCTGCAGCTGCCTGTGGTATAGGACCAGAAGAACATGAGCAATTGGGGTAGCTTCAGGTGTACACTGTGCAGGTGGCACAATACACCGACTGTAACTGCTGCAGCTGCCTGTGGTATAGGACCAGAACAACACGATCAATTGGGGTAACTTCAGGTGTACACTGTGCAGGGGGCACAATATACTGACTGTAACTGCTGCAGCTGCCTGTGGTATAGGACCAGAACAACACCAGCAATTGGGGTAGTTTCAGGTGTACACTGTGCATGTGGCACAATACACCGTCTGTAACTGCTGCAGCTGCCTGTGGTATAGGACCAGAACAACACCAGCAATTGGGGTAGCTTCATGCGTACACTGTGCAGGGGGCACAATACACCAACTGTAACTGCTGCAGCTGCCTGTGGTATAGGACCAGAAGAACACGAGCAATTGGGGTAGCTTCAGGTGTACACTGTGCATGTGGCACAATACACCATCTGTAACTGCTGCAGCTGCCTGTGGTATAGGACCAGAACAACACCAGCAATTGGGGTAGCTTCATGCATACACTGTGCAGGGGGCACAATACACCAACTGTAACTGCTGCAGCTGCCTGTGGTATAGGACCAGAAGAACATGAGCAATTGGGGTAGCTTCAGGTGTACACTGTGCAGGTGGCACAATACACCGACTGTAACTGCTGCAGCTGCCTGTGGTATAGGACCAGAACAACAGGATCAATTGGGGTAACTTCAGGTGTACACTGTGCAGGGGGCACAATATACTGACTGTAACTGCTGCAGCTGCCTGTGGTATAGGACCAGAACAACACCAGCAATTGGGGTAGTTTCAGGTGTACACTGTGCAGGGGGCACAATACACTGACTGTAACTGCTGCTGCTGCCTGTGGTATAGGACCAGAACAACACCAGCAATTGGGGTGGCTTCAGGTGTACACTGTGCAGGGGGCAAAATACACCGACTATAATTGCAATAGCTTCAAAGGAAATGAAGACACTGTATCTCCGTCTATCTCTCTCTATGAGCCACAACACACTATGCAAGGCCGCCGCACAGGTGCACTTATATAGTGTGGGGCATGTACTAAACCCCCTGAGCCATAATTGCCACAGGCATCCTGCCTGTGCCCAATTATGGCTCTCTTCGCTGATGGCGCTGTGATTGGCCAAGCATGCGGGTCATAGTGCATACTTGGCCAATCATCAGCCAGCAATGCACTGCGATGCCGCAGTGCATTATGGGCCGTGAGCTTCTGCTCTTCCCGCTATATATAATGATCTCTGGGATGTGTCCTGCAATAGTTGGACTGATGCACTCTAGGTCATGTGGCACTCCAGTTTGCATAACCATTTACCTTTGCCTGTCCCTAATCTCCCTTGGACGCACAGCCAGGCTAACTTGTCCGCAAGTTCCACAGTCGCTATGCCCTGTGATGCGATTGAGATGGTCACTAAACCTGAAAATACTATTCAGTCAGCCTCTGCACCAGTTATGCCATTCTAGCCCATGCCCAGTGAGCTTCCTGCTTCTTTTTCAGGACCTTCTGTAACCTGGCCTCACCCTACTGCTACTTTGTCCGTTCAAACCCATTTAAGAGGCTCAATCCATCCTTTGGATAGACTGCCTCATTCGGCCAGATGGGGTTTTCAATCTTTTACTCAGGGCTCTCTGCATTCTGTTTGTGTTTCAGCTATCTAGCTTGACTCTTGTGACACGTTACCTTCTAACCAACCTGACCTCAGGGATCCACTGACTTCTGCCCAGTCTGGTGGTCCTGTGCTGGATGTCCAGCTCATCTTTTAGGGTCTGGGGGACCTTGCTCAGACTCCTGATGGTCTTATGCCCTTACCCATTCCTAAAAAGCCTTTAGTCCTCAACAAGTCCTCTCATCCTCTCCTTACCTTGGTTACGGTCTCTGAGGACAATCTAAAATACAAGGTTAGTCAAGTTTTGGATTCCCGGCTCTGTAAAGGCATTCTTCAATACCTCGTACATTGGAAAGGGTTTGGTCCTGGATCACTGTATCTGAGGTATTTGCTCTTCGTCTGTTGAGGAGGTTCTATCTGGAGTTTCCCTTTAAGCCTGGACCCAGGCGGGGGAGGGGGGAGGCCTCGTAAGGGGAGGGGGGGTACTGTCATGGTTATGCAGTAATCTTCCTCTGTTTGCTTACCTCTCCTCATGTGTTCAGACTAAGAGGCCAGCCACTTCCACCTGGTGGTTTTTATAACCTCTCCTCTAAGTATGGCTCCACCCCAGGCCCTATCAGGGAACCCTATATTAACCTGTGCACTGCAAGCCAGCGGTGCTGATCAACCATTGTGTATTCATTGTGTGTTTGGCTTCCTGTTTCCTGCTTCCTGCTTGCAGTGTGCTCTACATTTGTCTCTGTTACCGACCTTGGCGTGTTCTCAACTATTCCTGTCTGCTTGTGACCTTGACCTTTTGTCATGTTCCCGACCATCCCTATCTGCCTGTGAACCTGAACCTTTGGTGTGTACTCTGTTGTTCTGTCTGCTAGTTGCCCTGACCTCTGCCTTATCCCCTTACTAGCCTTGTCATTCCAGCCTGCTGCTTCCTTCTCCTGTAGTCTACTGTGAGCGTGAGCTGTGAGACCCTAGGGACTGCGACCTGGAACCAGACTGCATCAAAGTCCATCCTCACCACTGGAGGCTCTGGTGAACACCTGCTGGCTCTTAGACTCCGCGCCCTGGGGAATCTATGCTCTAACTCCTACTAGGATCTGTGTTAGCGATCCAGTAGACCTGTGTCCTGAATCTCCCTGGGTACAATCCGCAACAGTCAGTCCTAAGGTCCACTACCTAGCAGTGCACTTCCGACACCTGGTCTTAAGTGACCTGACAGCCGGCCAATGGCTGTTTACCACCATCGGTGATGAGCAGTGTTCCTGGGAACACGCCGCCACCATCGTGCACGGGCAGTGTGCTCCCAATCATGCGCACGTGGCATGCAAAATGGGGGAGGTACCACCGGTGATCGTTCGTGACTTCATCACGACCGATCACATGGTAAACAGCCATGCCCAATGGCTGTTCATCCCCCTCGGTGGAGAACGGGGACTCCGTGACATACCACCACCGAAGGAACAGGAATGCGCGTGCACGATCGTGCGCTTTCCCTGTTTAAATGGGAGGCCATCATATGACGCCTTTTTTTATAACAATATACCAAATTTTGAAGATGCACACAAATTGGGATTCCAAATGGGTAATGTCAACATGTGCTATCTCCCATCATGGGGAATCAATGGATGTGTTTTGTGGGTGCAATCCCTTCCTCTCACCTACTAGTGTTATGAGGAAGGGGTTGCACCCACAAAACACATACATTGAGATGCCCTGATGGAAGATAGCACATGTTGACGCACTGTGTACATCTTCAAAATTTGGCTTTTAAAATATAAAAAAATGTTTTTTTTAGTCCAACAAATGGGAAAATGGATGGGATTTGAAAGCAATTTATATTCTCCCCAACACATCTATCATGTTCTTCATTTGTTGTTCCATAACATTCAATTTCTTCCTTATGATGTCTGTTTCACCATTACACAGCATGATGTCATGGATGAGCCTTTGGGCGCTGTCACTTGTGAAGCTTGCTGTTCAACAACCATCACATCACTTAAAAATTGGTTAAAAAAGTATTATAAATATGCAGGCATACATAGACTACCTGATGCTGGGGTGTCAGACACTCACCTGTTTGGGTGTCAATCTCATCCACTTCCTCCACCTCTCCTTCCTCAAGATCCTCAGGGGTTCTAGGGCTGATTTCCCCTTCGTGGTGATGTGGGGGGTCCCTGGTGTCCTCTGAGTGGTGTCCTTTGAGTCTTTTCTCCCCTATGAGAATGAAACAAAAGGTATACTTAGCACACAGATATTTGAGTCCAGAAATAGGAATATGAAACATTGCTTTGAAGTGGTGTACAATTGTCTGGGAAGAGATCCAAGTTCAAGACATGATTAAAATACCCTTTTAACCAAACTGCAATACCTTTTTTGGCCAAGTTTCACAGCTGGAGACACCCCAAGTATACCCTGGAGCCCCTGTGTGGGTTACCCTGAAAAATATTCTCTGGTGGTCCACACTAGTGCTCCTGAGTCCAGATGTGTAAACAGCTGCTGAGTGTCATCTCCTTACATTACACTGAATCGAGTTTGCTATTCATTCTAGTTTCAAAGACATCTAGACAAAAATGTCCTAAACTTCTTTTAATGAGACAAAATAGCAGACAAAAATGTTGTTTAA
The DNA here is from genome assembly GCF_037356315.1 of Lithobates pipiens. Taxonomy (NCBI): domain Eukaryota; kingdom Metazoa; phylum Chordata; class Amphibia; order Anura; family Ranidae; genus Lithobates; species Lithobates pipiens. The sequence goes on along the minus strand of NW_027507758.1, from coordinate 573,189,760 downwards.
ACCATGTATGAACTAAATACAACGTATATATTTTGAAACAATGTTTCCAACGAATGATTACTGTTTCCACGAACATGAAAATAGCCATTTAAAACTGTACAACAGTAAAGAGAAGCACGGATTAAGAATGCAATGATATAAGGAGTGCTGGACATGACAGTGTGGATGAGGGACACAGAGGGTTAAGCTTTATGGGTGGAGCTGAGGAAAAAGGTTTGCAGGAAGCAAGTTCAGTGTAGGGGAGGGGTCATATAAAAGGGAGGGGTGTGGCTTTAGGGGATCATTCGGATCCCAGCATGACACAGAGGAGGCAGTTTTTCTCTGCTCCTCTGTAATGGCCGACCTGGATGGGATTTTCAAGAGGCTGAGACGGGCGGCGGAGGCGCACGGAGCGGAGTGGCTGCGGGACCGAGCGGGGACCTGGAGGACGCCGCGGAGGATGTCGGTGATGCAGGTGAGGCGCCGCTGCGTGCGCGGAGGTCTCGGCCTCCGGCGCGTTTTTTCCCCGGGGCCTACACCTTGTCCACCTCGTGACTGTCGGAGCCCGGGGGCCGACCGCTCGGTCCCCCCGGCGAAGAGGAAGGTGCCTGGCTCTCCCTGGTCCGGGTGGTCGTTGCGCCGCCGACCGGAGGGGGGCAGGGCCTCGCGGTGAAATGGCGCCGGCTCCGGGTCGGGCCGGCACCCGGGAACGGGGGGGGGGAACGGGCGGGGGGCTCTGGGTCCAGCCGCCTTGGGGGTGCAGCGGAAGGGGGGGATCCTCGGACTGGGGGTTCCAGCATGGGGACACGCACGGTGGGGGGGCAGGGTTTGGCACGGGGGGGGTCGCTGCTCCCGGGATGGGGTGGGTGGGATGCAGAGAGCCACCGAGGTGCCTGGCAGGGCTGGTCTTGGACACCAGCATGCCGGGGGTGGTCGGGGGCCACAGGCACTGCGGGATGCGCCTGAACGCGCTGACCAGGAGGTCTGCAAATCGCCAAGGGGGATGGCGGCGCCCCCGGCGTGCACCGCGGAGGACAAGTCCGAGGGTGAGCTGTCGCAGGAGGAGGAATTTTCACATGCAGCGCACGGAACCATGACTGTCGGCAAGGCCCCGGTGCGGCCAGGTAAGTCACGTGATCCTTCGGTTCTGACGGAAGCCTTGGGGGGATTTGCTGGGGGACCCGGTATCCCGGAACGGCAAGGGGATGGGGGCAGAGGGCCGGTCGGCGGGGGTGGGGCATGTCGCCCTGGGGGGGGGCCCACGGACAGCTGCAGGACCTTCTTGGAGGGGCTACGGGCCCTGGTGGGTAAGTTTGCCGGGGGTTCGGGGGCGCCGCAAGTGGGTCCCTGGATGGCTGCGGGCCCAGGGTCGGGGGGAGGGGGGTCCGGGGCCACGCCGGTGGTGGACCCCCCGACCGCTGCGGCTTCTGGGGGGGTGGTAGACATGGGGCCTGGGGGCACGGGGGTCCCCCCAGTGGTCACGGAACCCTGGGCGTGGACCGATGTGGTCAGGGTTGCGGATGCTGCCCGGTGCGAAGTATATGTTGATTCGAGGGCCCGGTGGGGGCGTGCCTGAAGCAGGAGGTGCGGGAGAATATTGGCATGGGTGAGTATGTAGAGATTTTCTCTTTGCTCCCCCTTGAGAAGTTCAACTTGGATAGGGTCAAGCCGGACAGTTCCAAACGAACGACGAGGAGAAGCGTAGGTATCGGCTGATTTTGCGCACTTTCTCCAATTGGCTTCAGGCGTTCGCTGGCTTAGCTAGCGTGATTGGGGAGAAGAACCCCGAGCATTGCTCGGCGTTGTTCTGCTATATGGACGCGATTGGAGAGGCTTATCGTGTGTATGGGGGGGGTGGCATGGCTGCGTTATGACAAACAGTCCGGGCAGCGGTAAGCGGTGCGGCCGGAACTACGCTGGGACCGCAAGGACATCAGCCTCTGGATGAGGCTTATGTCTGCGGCTCGGACTCCTGCTCCGTTTCTTCAGGGGGGGGCGGGAGTGTGTTGTCCTCAGGGCTGCCGGCCGGGAAAAAGTGGGGTGTGTGCTGGCCCTTTAACGGGGGGCTTGTAAATTCGGGAGAGCATGCTGATTTAAGCACGAGTGCTCTGGCTGCGGCGGCGCCCTCGCACTGTCCCGCTGTTTCAGGAAAGGAAAGCGTTCCGGCGATGTTGCTCACGAAAGGGATGACGCCGGTAACCCTGGGAAGGATTCTTCCTTTCCTAAGTAAGTATCCGGATGGTGAGGCGGCGCTGGGGTTGATTTCGGAGTTTCGGGACGGTTTCAGGATTCCTTGTTCATTGGCGGAGGTGCCGCCAGTGGCCCGGAACTTGCGATCGGCTTTGGTATACCCTGGGGGTGGTAGGCGAAAACTTGGGCAAGGAAGTGGCGTTGGGCCGGATGGGTGGGCCTTTCGAAGTGCAACCGTGGGGCGACCTGGTGGTGTCCCCGCTGGGTGTAGTTCCTGAGAAAGAGCCAGGGAAATTTCGCTTGATTCATCACTTGTCCTTTCCTAAAGGGGGGTCGGTCAATGACTTCATCGGCCCTGATGCGTGTACGGTCTCATACACGTCTTTTGATGCGGCGGTGAGGTGGGTCAGGCTTTCTGGATGCGGGGCTCTTATGGCCTAGGCTGATGTGGGGTGCCATTGGTGGGGCCAGTTCTATATGTGTAAGTGCCTGCACATGGGTTGTTCCATTTCCTGCGCCTACTTTGAGGCGTTTAGCTCATTTTGGAGTGGGTGGTGAGTGACGTTTCAGGCCTGGAGTCGGTCATCCACTATTTGGACGACTTTCTGTGCGTGGGCCCCGCCTGCCTCCAGTGTGGGTGCGATTTTTCTGTCTACGTTGCAGCACATTGCAGGTAAGTTCGGGGTACCGTTGGCGGGGGATGACACAGAGGGACCAGTTACGGACTTGAGTTTTTTGGGGATAGTGATCGATTCGAGGGCAATGGAGTGTCGATTGCCCGAGCATAAATTACTTGATCTGAAAATGGAATTGATGGAGATGCAAGGATAGTAGAAGGTCCGGTTGAGGGCCCTGCAGTCTCTGTTGGGCTAGCTAAATTTTGCTTGCCGGATCATCCCTATGGGGGTGGGTGTTCTGCAGACGGCTGTCGGCAGCCTCGGCCGGGGTGAGTGTGCCTAACCATTTTGTGCGTCTGCGGGAAGGAACACAGGGAAGACTTGCGGGCGTGGCTTGAATTCCTAGCCTCTTGTAACGGGCGGGACATGTGGATGTCGGGGCCAGTGAGCAATTTCGATGTGGAATTGGTCGCTGCCGCGGCTGGGTCGGCGGGTTATGGGGCGTATTTTCGGGGACAGTGGAGTGCTGAACCTTGGCCGCGATCTTGAGAGGTAGCGGGGTTGTTGGGCAACCTGGTTCTGCTCGAACTATTCCTGGTGGTGTTGGTATTGGAGCTGTGGGGGGAGGAGTTCCGTAATATGAAGTTGCGCATTAGTTGAGACGACATGGGGGTGGTTCAGGTCCTCAACCATTTGGCTGCTACGGCAGCTGGTGTTTCGGTGCTTACGGCTCAATGTTTACGTTTCGGCAGTGCACATACCTGGGGTGGAGAATTCTTTGGCTAACTCGCTCTCTCGTTTTCAGTGGGACGAGTTCCGGGATCTGGCGCAGAGAACGGAGGAGTCGAGGGCGTCTTGCCCTGGGTGGATGTGGGGGATGCCCTTGTAGTCGCCGCAGGTTGGATTCAGGGGTCTTTGCGTGAGTCCACGTGGGCGGCCTATTCTGGGGTGTGGTCAGAATGGTTGGGTTGGAGCGGTTGGTCGGGGCTCCGACCAGCGCTGGTTGGTGCTGTATTGGGTGGCACGGAACATTGAGATGGGATTGGCACCTGCGTCTATTGATCGGAAATTGGCGGGGTTGGCATTTTTGTTTAAGCTGTGGGGAGAGCCGGACGGGAATGTGGATTTTTGGGTGCGGCAAACCTTGAAGGGGTATAGGAGGGAGCGGAAAGGTCGGGATGCGCGCAGGCTGGTGGAGTGTGATAACTTGGTGGCGATTTGTTCCCGGCTTGTGGAAGTTTGTTCTTCCGCTTACAAGGCCATCCTGTTCACAGCGGCTTTTTCGTTGGCGTTTTATGGGGCGTTTGGGACTGGGGAGTTGGTGTGTCGGTCTAAACGGGTTGCTGAGGGGCTGTTGGATCAGGATGTACAGGTGGCTGCTGATCGGGTGAGTATACGGTGGCGGAGGTCCAAGCCTGACCAGCTGGGCAGGGGAGTGGTGATTATACTGTTTGCCTTGTCGGGCTCGGCAGTGGGCCCTGTGGTGGCGGTAAGGGCCTTTCGGGCGGTGCGGCTGGAGGGGGGGGGCCTTTCTTGCTGCATGCGGGGGGCTCTTTTCTCTCTAGGTTGCAATTCGTGTCAGTTTTCAACGGTGCCTGCGGACTGTGGGTTTGGACGACCGGGAGTACTCGTCGCACTCCTTCCGTATTGGGGCGGCCACTGAGGCTGCCCGATGTGGGCTGGCTGAGGCGATTGTTTGCCGGATCAGTCATTGGGAATCTAAGGGGTTCCGTTCGTATGTCCGGCCGCAGTTGATCCTGGGGTGAGCTGGGGCACGGCTGGGAGTGTTTTGCAGTATGGGGTTGGGAGTTACAGGTGTTATGGTATATTACGTTGGTTGGTTGTTATATGTTCTGTGTTATGTTTTTCATTCCAGATGGAGGTTCCTCACGCCTCGTTTTGGATCCTAGGGCACTCGGACGTGTGCTGGGGGGCCGGCAGGCGGGCCATTGGGAATTCCCGGGGGGAGGCTAGGTTGATGTGGTTGGGATTCCCGGGCATGCGGTGGGAGCGTGTGATGAAGGAAGTTGAGCGCTTTGCAATGAGGGACAGGCCCCCGGATGTGTTGGTCATTTACGCAGGGGGCAACGACCTGGGCATACGGAAGAAAAGGGACATCTTAGCTGATGTTAGGGCGGATGTTTTGCGCTTACGAGTCCGCTTCCCGGGTACCATCTTGGTTTGGTCGGACATTGTGGGCAGATCGGTGTGGAGGTGGGCTAGGTCCATGGTAAGCATCAACAAAACCAGGATGGGGGTCGGACGTGGGTTTTGACCTTTGGTCATTGGGTCTGCAGGAGGGTATACAAAATAGCTCTTAGGGTGTGGGGTGGCCCTCAAGGTTGAGGGGGTCACCCTTTCGGGCTGTGGCGGTGTGTTTTCTGGTGGTTTCTGACGGTAGACAGGTACTCAGAAGGGATCTGAGGGTGTGGGGGGCTCATCTAACGATCGTCCCCTCTGGGTATTCCTGAACGTTGGAGGGAATACGGTTATGTTCACTGGCGGAAGTTGTCTCCGACCGGTCACAGGTGGAGGCCTTTGGGAAGTTGGTCAGGTGTACCGCAGTGATTTGGTATTGGCTTAAGTGGGGTCACCGTCAGAGATCACCAGAATGGGCAGTTAATGTTATTTAATGTGGTTTAATGGTAATAAAGTTATTTATATATCTATATATATTTAGATATTTTCATATTTACAAGTTATTGGAGTGAATTTTGAGTTATGTTTAATAAAGGCTGTTGTGGCCAGTTTACTCCAACCTATGGTGTGGTCTCGTTTCTAATAGGGGAAGGTATGGGTAAGGAATAATATAAGGGGAACATTCAGACTACACTAGTCAAGAGAAGCACGGATTAAGAATGCAATGATATAAGGAGTGCTGGACATGACAGTGTGGATGAGGGACACAGAGGGTTAAGCTTTATGGGTGGAGCTGAGGAAAAAGGTTTGCAGGAAGCAAGTTCAGTGTAGGGGAGGGGTCATATAAAAGGGAGGGGTGTGGCTTTAGGGGATCATTCGGATCCCAGCATGACACAGAGGAGGCAGTTTTTCCCGCCCTCCCGCCCTAATGTTATGTGTTTGTTTTGTTGTGTCGTTTGTTGCTGGTCTTTTCTTCTTTTGCAGGTTTCGTCGGTTGTCACGGCAGCTGAAGGTTTTCCTGTGTTGGCGGTGTGTTTTCTGGTAGTTTCTGACGGTAGACAGGTACTCAGAAGGGATCTGAGGGTGTGGGGGGCTCATCTAACGATCGGCCCCTCTGGGTATTCCTGAACGTTGGAGGGAATACGGTTATGTTCACTGGCGGAAGTTGTCTCCGACCGGTCACAGGTGGAGGCCTTTGGGAAGTTGGTCAGGTGTACCGCAGTGATTTGGTATTGGCTTAAGTGGGGTCACCGTCAGAGATCACCAGAATGGGCAGTTAATGTTATTTAATGTGGTTTAATGGTAATAAAGTTATTTATATATCTATATATATTTAGATATTTTCATATTTACAAGTTATTGGAGTGAATTTTGAGTTATGTTTAATAAAGGCTGTTGTGGCCAGTTTACTCCAACCTATGGTGTGGTCTCGTTTCTAATAGGGGAAGGTATGGGTAAGGAATAATATAAGGGGAACATTCAGACTACACTAGTCAAGAAAAGCACATGGAGCAGCATGCAAGTTAATAATCAGAATAGGAACACACGACTAGTACTTACTTTTTTAAAGCACTTTATTCTTCTGTACTGATCCTCCTCCCTCAGTTTAAGGTCGAACCAGCATTTCCTTAATTGGTCTTTGGAGCATCGTACCCCAAAATTCTGATGCAGAGTCTTCACAACTTTTGACATGATTTTGGCCTTGCGCAAATTCGGATGGGTGTGTGGTCCTTGCTTCCCATCATAATCGTTCCTCCGCAAGATATCCACCATCTTCAGCATTTCTTCAAAGGCAATATTGGAGGCCTTAAATCTCCTCTTTCCGGGTTTTGGGATTCAAGCTTTCCTCGTTACTTGAATAATTAACCTGCTGTGTCTCCGCCATGTTGCTCCTACTGCGCACCGTAGAGAGAAGGGGTGGGGAATATTTGTGAAAAAGAACACCAGGGGCGGGGGACGCAGTCAGAGTTCCACGCATACGCAGTGTATATAAAGCTAACACGCATGTGCCATACGTGTGCGGAGGAAAGAGGAACGGAAGTTACGAGAGTCTGAAACAAAGGTAATTTTTTTAACAATTTGCAAACATCAGTGGCCTATACTGCTTAAAGATTGAGGCCTATGTTGGGATAAGATTATGAGAGTTTAGGCTAACATTAGTGTTTTTGTCTTGTGTGTTGTCTTTTACAGAAAATATGAATAATAAGTTTAAGGACCCTGAATTTTTGTTCCAATTTATTGACAAGTACAGTGAGATGAGGAATCTGTGGGAGGTGAAACACAGGTTTTATTACAACAAACAAGTAAGGAAGGCAACGCTGGAGCAACTTCTGGCATTTGTGCAGACTTGGATCCCAGAAGCAACCCTGAAGATTTTGGAAATTAAATTGGGATCTTGAGGAACATGTACAGAAAGGAGCACAATAATATTCAGGCTTCCCTCAGATCAGGAGCATCAGCATATGATGTATATGTACCCAAGACATGGTACTTCCAAAAACTGTGTTTTCTTGATGACCAGACTGCAGTCAAAGAATCTCTTTCGACGCTTCCCTCTACCCTACCCAGCAGCCTTCCCTCCACTCTTCCCTCCACCCCAGCAGAGGCTAACGAGGAACAATCTGGGCCTTCTATCCAGGAAGAAGCGGATGCACCCAGCTGGAGCCAGGTATATTATTTTTCTACATATGTAGTGTCCTAATATTAATGATGTTAACTAGATTTTATAATTGATTACCTATTAATGATTTCATCCAAATAATGATGTATACATATCAATTGACAGTAGTGGCCAAAAATGTTTGTCATCAGCTTGAAAAAAATGCTGGGCTCAGAATGATACTCTTTTATATGTATTAACAATGAATTTGCAAGTCATGACCTAAAAATTGTGTGTGATTGATGAACCAAAAACGAAAACTATGTCCCTTTTTTATACACAGGATGAGGCTGTGCCCTGTGTCAGCCAGGAGGTGGCCGGGCCCAGTAGGAGCCACACCCAATCACAGGTGCCCCCCTCTGCATTCAAACAAAAAGGCCCAGGAAGAGGACGGTGACAGAGGAGGCATCACTGCACCTCATTAGGGAAGCTACAAATGTCCTCAGGAGCCCCCCGACCTTGAAGAGGCCTATGGCTGCTATATGGCCACCAGATTGCTAGAATTGGGGAAGGGCCAACACCTCCTCTGTGAGAGAATTATTTTTGATGCCTTTCAGAAGGGGCAGAGGGGCCAGCTAACTGAGACCAGCCAGATATCTGAGCAAGCCCCTCCTCTTCCTCCTGCTACAAGTCCATCACCAGAGCCAGGGGCGGGCTGGGCCGGGGGGCAGGGATGCAATTTCCCCCCAGGCTGCTCTCTAAATCCCAGTAAAAAGACTGATGTGTTGCCAGCTGAAAACTGAGCATGTGCAGTTGGCCGAGTGTTACTGCTCGGGTGACTCCGGAGGGAGGCTGGCAGGGCTGGATAACAGCCCAGAAGCATGCAGGAACGTTAGCACTGTGATTGGACATCTGTCATGTCACAGTGCTGTTCCCTGCTTCTGAGCTGGCAGTCTGTGTCCATGCAGAGTGACTGAGCACAGCCAAATGGAATAGGGTGGATCCGCTCTGCCTCCTCCAGCCCCCTTTCTCACTGTGCCCGCCCACACTCCGGGCAGCCTGTGTGCTGCGTCTGTGAATCGGACGTGTGGGCGGGAACATTAAAATTGAGATCCGTCGGTGATCTGCATGGGAAGCTCTGGAAGCTGATAACCGAGCCTTCTGTCTGCTGGGTCCTTCCAAGTGAGTGAGCTGTGACCGGCCTCTCCCTTCTCTCTCCCAAATTCCCCTCCCCCTCTCTCTCTGCAGATAAGAAGCTTTCTTTCAGCAGCCTTGTGCAGTACCTGCTCCTATTTATTATGTGCTGGGCTCACACTGGTCTGCTGCAGTGTTGGTTATCTCACGGTCTTCCTGCATGTCCCATAGACTTCTATTAGTTTGCACATTTTTGCTGCATTTTCTGAAAGTGCACAAAAACGGCTGCATCTTTGATGAGCTATAAAAAAACTGCAGCAAAAACGCACAACCTAAAATAAGCCTATGGGACTGCGGCTAAGGAAAACTGTGTACATAAGCACTGCGGCTAAACTACAGCACACCAGTGTGCACCCAAAGGCTTGTACACACTTGCAGGCACTGCCACTCTGCTGAAAAGTGATCAATGCTCAGGTCGCTTTTGCTCATGCTCAGCAGCTCCAACCAGAGCTGTCAGTTTTTTTTTTTTTTGTTCAACTCACTGGATTGAGAAAAAAAAATAGTGGTGTGTACAAGGCTTTACTATGTTGTTAAAGGAATCAAGCAATTTTCTTGAGGAGTGGTCTCTCTGTGTGGACAATTTGGAGCAATGTCTCTCTCCGTCTGGTGGCTGGTACTCAAAATATATTTTGCAAACTAAAAAACAAAAAAAACTAAAAAAATACTGAAAAATAGCCTCACCCTATTAAATGCAGCCTCGATGTGCCCCATCAAATGCAGCCAATGTTACCCCCCGTCGGCATTTACCCAGCACATCACCTTGCCCGCTATTCATTTGCTTTTCTAACACACCTGGGTGGGCTCTGAGCACAATGCTCTGCGCTCAGAGTCCACCCTATTTTGAAGCCTATTAGAGCCTATGGTCAAGCTGCCTGAGGTGAGGTTGAGAGAAGTGAATGAATTAGAACATGCGTGTGTCATGGGAGCATGAGCCAGCAGCAGAGGAGGAGATCACATCCTTAAATCTCAGCCAGGGTTCATGCTGGTACTTGTAGTACTTTAATTTTTGGGATGTAACACCCCAAAAGTGAAGGACTAAAGGTCCCAGCATGAACCCCTCAGAGCTCAGGATGTGTCACACACCCCTGCCCTCCCCAACTAGTGAAGGACTACAGGGCACAGCATGAACCCGTGGGATCTAAGCGGACACATCCTTAGATCTCAAGGGTTAATGCTGGGACTTGTAGTTTGTCTAGTTGCGGGGGGGGGGGGGGTCAGGTCCTCAGCTCTGAAGGATTCATACAGGGACTTGCTTGCGGTTTAGTTCCTGGAGGGCATGGTGGTACAAGTCCCCCACAAGCCCTGGAGTACCACATTGTCCTCCTTGCACGCCCCACCTTTGTGATCATAAAAAACCTTAGAGACTGTTTTCCCGATCCACCACTTTGCCACCACCGGTTCTATGGGCCACTTGACTGGACTTGCCCCCCAGGCCTAAGGCTGCCAGCCCTCCCCTGAGAGCCACAGCCTCCAAGGAAGGCTGCAGGGAAGGCTGCAGGGCAACGTGGAGGGAAGGCTTCAGCCAAGAGAAGAAAGTGATGACCTGGGTTCAGTCTGGTCTGACAGAAGACGCAGGCTGGTGTAGTACCACAACCTGGGGACATATATTTCATCTGCTGCTGGTCTTGATCTCTGAGATTCCTGCACCAGATTGCGCCCCCTATGATATGGACTCCTCAAGATCCCAATTTTCTTTTCCACAGACCAGATGTGTGCCCTGGGGCCAAAAGGCTTCACAAATTCCAGCAGTTTCTCGAGCGTTGCCTTCATCTTTATTTTGTTAACCAGAATAAATGGATATTTTATTTTCTGAAAATACTTGCCTATGTGTTTTTATTCAAATACATTTCTAAAAGACAATGTCAAATTAACAAGGGACGCCAACCTTGAGGTTCCAAAAATATATATAATGTTATTGTGGTAACTTGACACACAAAAAAAATAACAAAAAATATATAGATCACAAGAAAATTATTTTTAAAAATCCTAAAAAAATATCTTGATGAAATCAAAAATTATAAAAGATGACTCTAAAAAAAAAAAAAAAAAAAAATGTGAACATTATTATGGAGATCAGGCTTTTAAAAAATGCAATATTATTCATGAGATCAGGAGAAATAATCCAGAAATCTGTTTGTGTGAATATGCAAATAAAGATTGTTGCACTAACTCAAAAAAATATAAATAAAAAATAAAATAAAATAAATAAAATGGCAGCTCGCACTATATTGCAGGGAACAATATGTACAATAAAAACAAAATGCGGTGCACAAAGCAAAAAATATAAACGCATTTAAAGTAACGCATTCATGTGTAAAAGTCCAAAACAGGTACTGACAGTTCAGTGAATCCACAACAGATCTCCCTCTACCTCATTCTGCAGAGATAAGGATAGTAGGGGTCCCATCACCATCACTCAACACGACAGACCCTTACCATCAGTGCAACGATAATGCAGAAATAGAAAAACCACTTTGCTCCACTACTCCTCACAAGCAGTACACTGGAACCAGAAATCTCTCCAATCATGAACAGGTATTAAGATTCGCATGTAGTTCAGCAGTCATGTGGATATAGAAAAATAACAACACTCATTGCGCAGATATCTTAAAAAACGATGCCCAATTTATTAAGAAAAAACAATTCCACTCACATTTAAGTTGATTAAAATAGGCAAAACAACTGAAGCGTCCAGCGCTTCAGTGATAGTCGCTGTAGTGCAGTCTGTCCAGGTCCCACGTTAAGCCAGGCTCTGCCCAATGTTTCGTCACTCAAAGTGCATCATCAGGGGCATTGTGTGAATATGAGCAGCAAAACAACTTCGTTCTTCTAGCATTATAAGGAAGACAATAATGCGCTGCATTAAATGATCACAGAATTTGCGGCATGAGGAATGTGCTAGCTCCAATAGTAACACTAGTTTTGCCTGACTGAGCGCTTCCATCTTATACTTGCTTCAGAGCATGCGTCGTTTTTGTTCCGTCGGAACAGCATACAGATGAGCATTTTTCTCGACAGGAACTGGTTCTGGCAGAAAGATTTGAAACATGTTCTATTTCTAGGTCCATCAGAATTTTGGAAAAAAAAGTCAGAGGAAGCCCACACACGAGGAGGAGAGGTGCGGCATGGCACACAGAGGCTGCAGAAGGCAAAGAGACAGGATCTTGGGGAGATAATTCTATTGGAATCTGCAAAGAGGAACTAATACTCTCTGAATACTGTGTGCCGGACATCTGTGATCCTCAATTAAGTAATTTAAAACGCTTGTTGAGCCTGGTGCGAGAGTGCTAGGCAATCCATCTGGTGAGTGCTCCATCTACAGGGGGTCACTGTTGGTGTGGTGAAGGATTTTCATCGTTTGGGGACACTCATAAGAAAGCACAGAGGAGAAGGGTGTGCTGATTGTCTATTCATCACTACTTACTGCTTTTCTTTGGGACACTTCTATTTGAGGACTTGTTCTTTTTTATAGAAAATTGTTTTGTTATATAAAAAATTGTTTTTTTCCTTTTTATGCTAAAAACACATGTGAAGTTGTGGTACACACATTTGCATATTATTTTTTTCGCATATTTTTTGAATATACTGTGTTTTTTGAGGGATATGGACACATTTCAATTTGCTATTTAATAGTATTTACTTCTGCACATACACTTATCGAGTGATTTAAGGTCACTTGTTTTTTGATTTATATGCTTGGTTTTTTTTCTCTTTTTTTGCATATATAAAAATACTTACTAGCTGTGCACACATAGTCCCACCACATGGCCACTGACATAACACATGTATGAAGTGAATCTGGGATCGACAACTACAAGCATTCTTTTTTTATCTGTGAAATTTTGACAATTCAGGACTCAGGAGCACATGAAGACAATGGAGGAGAGGAAAGGTCAGGGAAGGCTATGAAGAGGGTGCAGGAGATGATCACCAGCACCGTGATATAGAGCACTGACACCAGTACCATGATAGAGTGCACTGACACCAGCACCGAGATAGAGTGCACTGACACCAGCCCTGTGATAGAGTGCACTGACACCTGCACCGTGATATAGAGCATTGACACCAGCACTGTGATAGAGTGCACTGACACCAGCACCGTGATATACAGCACTGACACCAGCACTGTGATAGAGTGCACTGACACCAGCACCGTGATATACAGCACTGACACCAGCACCGTGATAGAGTGCACTGACACCAGCCCCGTGATATAGAGCACTGACACCAGCACCGTGATAGAGTGCACTGACCCCAGCACCGTGATATAGAGCACTGACACCAGCACCATGATAGAGTACACTGACACCAGCACCGTGATAGAGTGCACTGACACCAGCACCGAGATAGAGTGCACTGACACCAGCACCGTGATAGAGTGCACTGACCCCAGCACCGTGATATAGAGCACTGACACCAGCACCGTGATATAGAGCAGTGACACCAGCACCGTGATATAGAGCACTGACACCAGCACCGTGATAGAGTGCACTGACACCAGCACTGTGATATAGAGCACTGACACCAGCACCGTGATATAGAGCACTGACACCAGCACCGTGATATAGAGCACTGACACCAGCACCGTGATAGAGTGCACTTACACCAGCACCGTGATATAGAGCACTGACACCAGCACCGTGATAGAGTGCACTGACACCAGCACCGTGGTATAGAGCACTGACACCAGCACCGTGATATAGAGCACTGACACCAGCACCGTGATATAGAGCACTGACACCAGCACCGTGATATAGTGCACTGACACCAGCACCGTGATATAGAGCACTGACACCAGCACCGTGATAGAGAGCACTGATACCAGCAACTCGCTGCTGGGCCCCAAAAATATGACACCGCTCAACCTCTTCAAACAGGTGGGTACGGGCATATAGTACGGTGTGCTTTTTTTGTACAAGGAAGTGAGCCAAATGTAGAAAAAAGGTCTGTGTGCTCGATTAAATAAATTGTTTCGAGAGATATACATGGTCTACTGGTCACATGTGTTGAATTCCTCCATCCATGCCTCATTCATTTTTATAAATGTGAGGTAGTCAACACTGTCGTGAGCTAGGCGAGTGCGCTTATCGGTCACGATCCCCCCTGCTGCACTGAACGTTCTTTCGGACAGGACACTGGACGAGGGGCAAGCCAACAGTTCCATTGCAAATTGGGCAAGCTCTGGCCAGAGGTCAAGCCTGCCCACCCAGTAGTCCAGGGGTTCATCACTCCTCAGAGCATCCACATCGGCTGTTAACCCGATGTAGTCGGACACCTGTCGGTCTAGGCATTCCCTGATGCTGGATCCGGATGAGATCTGTCAATGGGTCAACTGAAAGAATGACCTCATATCAGAAGTCACCAACACATCTTTAAACCACACTCTTCTTGCAGGCGCTGTTGGATTGGTACCCGCAACTCTTTCTCTGGGAGTGGGAATTCCACCTCTGCCAGCGCACACAAAAGCAGAATGCAGCATTTCTCGAAGCAAGGTCCGGAAGTGCTCTATTCTGACAGCCCTCTGTGACGGTGGTAACATTTCTACCATTTTGTGTATGTACCAGGGGTCTAAGTATGTTGCCACCCAGTACTGGTCCTTGACCCTTATGCTTTTTATACGGGGTCCCTGTTAAAACACTGGGGCACAAAGGCCCCCATTTGCACTAAACTGGAAGCGGTGTGGTGGCCTGGCTCCTGCTCATCATCCAGGCCGTCCTTGTTCTCCTCTCCCCATCCATGCACAACAACAGGGATCCCATAAAGGTTTAAAGCATGCTCTTCTTGCTCCTCCTCATCCGCCCCGGCACCATCCTCCTCTGACTCCTCTTCAGACTCCTGTTGTTGACTTGTCTCAGATAGAGAAGCCCCCCCGGGAATTCATCCAGCATTGCGACTTCCTCATCTTCCCGCTCCAGAACGCCTTGAACACCTCTTGGTGGAGACACCACTCCCCCAGAGACAGTTGTTGATGACTGAAAAACTCTGCCTGCCAATTTTCCATGCCTGGAATGTGGATAGCAGACAGCATGGAAAAAATTAAGCTTTGCCCAAGACAGTAAGAAGTCCACTATCTCCTAGGCCACTGAATTTCTGATGCCTCCTTTATTTATGTATGCCACCACCAAGGTATTGTCCGACTGAACCCTCACAGGTAGAGCATATAGCAATAGCAAAACCAATAGGCACTTGTGGCACTCTGTACTCTTGTGCTACCTCTCTGCTCTATTAGGGGCCCCCAAGTCAGAGGTATAAAATCAGCATTCCTAATTGTGTCAGGCTCTTCCACCCGCTACGTGACATCTTGGAAAGGGCCCACATTCTAAATGACATTATGATGATAAAAACAAATGGCCCTGAAACCCTCATTATGTGGACATGCTGGCAGGTTCATCAAGAATCTCAGTTTCCATGCCCCTTTTTTATCGTGGGCTAACACCTTTCCTCACATAGACAGACCCGTACAGGAGGATTTTTCCATGTGAAGAACTTATTTCTCTTTCTTTATGACTCTTTCACAAACTTTGGTAATCGGCAATTGGTCTGGGTTCCCTCTCCCTGTCCCTCGCCCCCCCCCCCCCCCCCACTTTCCAGTTTGCCTTTCTTCTTTGCAAGGTATCAATATCATGCTCTCTTTCCATAAGTTTTCTCTCTCTGTGCCAGATTGAAATTTGATTAAGAGAGTCAATATTAGCTGACAATACTTTTTCATTTATTTTTTGCACTTTATATGTTTTTTTTATTCTGAAAAACTTGAATAAACAGGATTTGAACTAAATAACATGCATGGGGGACAGGGTTGTCAACCACCAGTAAATTTACTGACAGTTGTTTGTAAAACTCAGTGATTTTTTTATGACTGCCAGTAAATATCAGCAGCTGATAATTTCACGCTCTGTTGACTTTTTAAGTGTAAATCAAGTAAATAACTTTGTTATAGGTATTGTCAATGTTTCTATATCATGTTTATACTGTTAAAATACTGTATGTGTTTTCAATAAGAGTTTTGTAATTTCTCAGGTTGCCAGCAAAAAATGTGCTCCGCCAGTAAATTTTCCATGTTTTGTAAGTAAAAAAAAGGTTGGCAACCCTGATGGGGGGTGTCCTGACCCTGCCCTTGAAGTTTCTTATCTCTGAGATCTATGAATTATAGCAAAACTGAGACTTTGAAAGACAAAAGTGTTGAAATTGCAAGAAAAATGACAGCTTCAAGCCTCTTCAAACTCTTCATCCTCTTTGTAAACAAAGCAGGTGGGTATTTCCTTCAGCTATACAAGATCCTTATCCTATAAGAGGGTCTGGTATACAGTAAATGTTAATGGGTAGCCCCTCACACAAAAAAATGGCAAGGGTTTCCCCCCAATTCATACCAACCCCCCCCCTCCCAACAAAAAATGTGTAAGGTCCCCTCCCCTTTCTAAATTCTATGCTTGACTAGACTTTTGAGTCTGTTATGGATTTGAACCACTTTTTACCCCCTTCAAGTGGTTGTTCACTAAGGTTCTCTAACAAACCTTTGAGAGCTTTACAGAACAGCTGTAATTATACTGAGATTAAATTACACATAGGTGGACTCTATTTACCAATTAGGTGACTTCTGAAGGCAATTGGTTACACTGGATTTTAGTTAGGGGTATCAGAGTAAAGGGGCTGAATATAAATACACACACTTTTCAGATATTTATTTGTAAAACATTTTGAAAATCATTTTTCTTTATCGTACATCATGGGACACAGAGCCAAAGTAATTACTACATGGGTTGTATAGGCACCTTTAGGTGATGGACAATGGCACACCCTAGACAGGAAGTTTAAACCCTATATAACCTCTCCCCTTACCAGGAGTACCTCAGTTTTTTCACCAGTGTCTTAGGTGTTGGTCACAAGTAAAGATGTGCTGTGCTGAGCTCCGCTGGAGTAACCCTTGTCAGGGCAAGCCATGTAGCCTTTAAAAGTGTATTTTTAGGCCAAATTGAATGGTACCTAGTCTTCCTGTCAATCCTTGAGAGACCACTTGAAACAGTTGCTCAAGGTTTTCCCTGAGCAGCAGGATTTAGCAGAGCTGACCGGGGACTTGTGTCTTGCAATTGACGTAATCAGAGATTCTTTTCTACAGACCTCTTGCCTTACACTCGGGTTGGTGCATATGCGTAGAATCTTATGATTGAAAAGTTGGTCAGCTGAAGCGCCATGCAAAAAACCCCTGTCTGGCTTTCCTTTCCACGGTGAAAGGCTGTTTGGGGATGATTTGGACAAACATATCTAAAAGATATCAAGTGGGAAAAGTACCCTTTTGCCAGTTAAGAAAAGGGGTAAATGTCCCTCATTTAAACTGCCTCTTTCTCCAGGGTCAGGGGCATCAGTGACGCCTGTCAGGTTCAAGAGGTAAACCTCAGGGTCAACCCCAGGGACAAAAGAAGCCCTGGGGGAGGAAACCTACAAGGCAGAACACTAAAGCCTCTTTATGAAAGGGCGCCCCCTCTTGCTCGAGTGGGGTGAAGACTTCTGCAGTTCTCAAAAGCCTGGCAGGAAGAGTTTCGAGAAATGAGTGGTCTCCACAATAACTCTAGGTTACAAACTAGAGTTCCAAGAATTCCCGTCTCCTCATTTCCTCAGGTCAAAGGTCCCCAAAGATCCAGAGAAAACGTTTCTCTTTCGAGCATTAGATTGACTTTTATCTCAAAAAGTGATGGCGGTCATAGCGGTCCCCGCGAAAGAGCAGGGGTTGGGGTTTTATTCAAACCTTTTCACAGTACCAAAACCAAATGGAGATGTCAGACCCATTGTAGATCTCAAGGATCTAAAACAATTCCTGAATATCCGCTCTTTCCGTATGGAATCAATCCGGTCGGTTGTCTCCATCCTACAAGGTGGTGAACTTCTGGTGTCAATTGACATTAGAGATGCATACCTGCATGTGCCTATTTTTCCCGCTCGCCAGAAGTATCTGCATTTTGAGGTAGAAAAACTCAATTTTCAGTTTGTAGCCTTGCCTTTCTGTCTAGGTACTGCATCTTGGGTGTTTACAAAACTTCTGGCCCATCCTCTGGCCAGATTAAGGACTCAATGTATAACAATTGTAGCATACCTAGATGACCTGCTCTTGATAAACCGGTCAGTAGCCCGCTTAGACCAAAGCATGGTCACCACAGTCAACTATCTGGAATACCTAGGTTGGGTCTTCGACCTAGAGAAATCTTCCTTAAGACCATTAAGAAGACTAGAGTACTTGGGTCTGGTCATAGATACAGCCCAGAAGAGGATGTTTTTACCCCAGGCAAAAATCTGTGTCATAAAGGAGCTGGTTCAGGTGGTCAGGGCAAAGTAGGGTCCTTTTATTCGCCTTTGCATGAGGTTGTTGGGGAAAATGGTGGCTTCATTCAAACCGGTTCCCTATGCTCAGTTTCATTCGAGACTTCTGAAAAACAGTATCCTTTCTGCTAGGAAAAAGAAGGTCCAAGCGCTATATTTTCCAATGCGTCTGTCACCAAAGGTGTGCCAGAGCCTCAGTTGGTGGAGGATAGAATCTGCAGAAGGGGAATTCCTTCATACCAGTGTAGCACTGACCCTCGAACGAGATGCTGGTAATTGAAAGGGCCTGTACTTTGTTCTTCCATGATTGGCTCAATCCGCTTGACACAGCTGTATTTTAAGAGTAATATGAGCAGGAGGTGTGCACTTCGTCTTTTACTGTATATAAGACCTGTATTCCTTCCAATAAAGATTGATTCCTGCTTGAACCTCAAGACAGAGCCTCGTCTAGTACTTGGGGGGGGGGATTATTCGTATGGGTTCCTTGTTCGGCTGATGGAAGTGTTCGGTAGCTGCCTTTGTGTTTGGGTATGGAATGTCCTAAACGACTTTAACCCCTTTCATACTTGGGGTGTCGTTACAGCCCATAACCCACACTTCAATTGGGCCACCAGGGAAGCCACGGTCCCTTCTTCTTATTGCCATCAGCATTGTCTTCAAAAGGTTGCCGGTGACTCTTCCTCCTTGCTGTGTCTGGACTCTGAAGTACACCAAGCAGTCCCAGTAGCGGCACTAGAGTGTCAATATCTTTTAGAAGGGGCAGCAGATCCGATTCTGAGTTATACAGACAACAAGAATCTGGAATATCTGACAGCTGCAAAGAGATTGAGGCCACGTCAAGCCAGGTGGGCATTATTCTTTTCCAAATATTCTTTCCATGTCACCTATCGATCCGGCTCGAAGAACACGAAACCTTACACCTTGTCTCACATGTTCAATGATTCTAAGGAATCTGCATCCCCGGACACTATCTTGTCCTCTGAAAAGATCTACTGTCACGGGTCAAACAGACTTCCGCAGAGTTTTCTCCTCCCTCTGAAACAAATTTGCTGGCAAAAGATGGCCTGTTTTGGTACAAAGACAAAATATTCACACCTGAGACTCTTAGGTTCACCATACTAGAACTCTGTCATGATTATATGTTAGCTGGACATTTTGGCACGTCCAAAACATTTGATCCGGTGCAACGCACATTCTGGTGGCCCCAAGTAGCAAAAGACTGTAAGAAATATGTGAAATCCTGCACCACCTGTATCCGAAGCAAGAGTAATAAAATCAAGGCCTGGGTCTTGTTGAAACCTCTGCCTGTTCCAGTCCTTGGAAAATGATATCCATAGACTTTATTGTAAAGCTTTCTCCCGCAAGGGCCAAACCACCATCTTTTGTGTTGGTGGATCGGCTGTCCAAAAATAGCGTATTTCATTCCAATGAAAGGAACACCTTCAGCCCCCAAAGCAGCGCAAGTTTTCATCAGGGAGATTATTAAGCTTGAGGGAGTGCTAGCCAACATTATATCAGATAGAGGAGTACAGTTCACCTCCAGGTTCTGGAAAGTGTTGTGAGTCCCTTGGAATTGAATTATCATTCTCCCCAGCCTACCATCGACAAACAAATGGGCAGACAGGGAGGACCAATCAGACCCTTCAGCAGTATCTACACTTTTTCTCCTCATTTTCCCAGGATGACTGGATCTCCCTGCTGCCTTTAGCTGAGTTCACTTACAACAACTTTAAAAACTCCGCCACAAGACAAACTGCGTTCTTTGCCAACTAGGGATACCATGCATCATTTTTGCTCAATTCCATTCCAGAATGTTCAGTGTCAACTGTTCTCAGGACAGTAAATTTCTTCACTACCAATAACAAATTACTACAGGAAACAATGGCCAAAACACAGGAACTTAACAAGGACATTTACGACAGGAAAAGATGGGGAAAATTGATTCTGGAACCCGGTGACCAGGTATGGCTGTCCACAGCAAACCTAAGGTTGGGATGCCCTTCAAGAAAGTTGGGTCCTACATTTGTAGGTCCTTTTCCAGTAAAGAGAAGGATCAAGGAGGTGGTCTATGAACTGAAACTGCAGGACTCATTCAGAATTTACACTGTTTTTTCCATATTACGTTATTAAAACCTGCAGTTTCCAACTCCTTTCCAACTCCTTTCCAGCACGGAATATTGGTCCTCCAGAACCTGTAGTAATTGATGGGGAAGAAGAATTTGAGGTGGAAGCAATCATGGATTGTAGCAGGGAAAAAAACAAGTTCAATTCTTGATTAAGCGGAAAGGATATGGACCAGAAGAGAACTTGTGAAAGCCTGAAGACAATATCCACACTAAAAGACTGATCCAATCCTTCAAATGTCCCACCCTGAGAAGTTGGCCCAGTTGGGCATCCAGATAC
Organism: Lithobates pipiens; assembly: GCF_037356315.1. Lineage (NCBI taxonomy): Eukaryota > Metazoa > Chordata > Amphibia > Anura > Ranidae > Lithobates > Lithobates pipiens. Next base: position 573,169,330 of record NW_027507758.1, on the reverse strand, counting down.
TGCAATGCAGTGGAGTGCAATGTCAAGAAGGGCTTGCTAGGAACAATAGTAGTTCTGTGCAAGCTGGTGCGCGTTTGCGGGTGCCTATGCTCATGCATGCATGATCACCGGTGCCAGACGGGCTATTTAAACTCAGCTGACACACTGTCTGGTCTACAGCATTCCCTGAGTGATACCTGCTAACCTGCATACATTCCTGTGTTTACCTGGCTATCCGCCTGCATCTGACCCCAGCTTGACCTCGACCTTGCATCTGCCTTATCCACTGGTTCCTCCATGCCTGCCTGTTATTGCTTGTAGAGATGGCCTTTGCGGTTCGCCCGGCAGTCGGTTCGAGGCGAATTTTGCTCGTTTGCGATTCGCCAAACCAGCGGACTTCTGTCGCTGTTCGCGCAGCGGACATATGCGTTTACATTGTGAAGAACTTTGACCCATGATGACACATCCATCATGGGGTACAGGACAGCCAATTGAGACACTTAAGCACATGGACAATTGCACATGCCCCCTACCTTATAAATAGATCTGGCACCCATTTTAAATTCTGTCTTTTGTCAGTGTAGGGACAGGACGCTGTGTGGAGCAGGGACAGACAGTTTAATCACTAGCTATTACTATTTTGTCCCCAAAAGTCCTTTTAAGGACTGATATAGGTGTACAGTATATAGGGTTCTGGTGCACTGCTGCTGATTGCTGTGCTGCTGATTGCTGAGTGCACTGCTGAGCGATTCTGCAGCTGTCTTTTGTCAGTGTAGGGACAGGATGCTGTGTGGAGCAGGGACAGTCAGTTTAATCACTAGCTATTACTATTAGGTCCACAAAGGTCCTTTTAAGGACTGATATAGGTGTACAGTATATAGGGTTCTGGTGCACTGCTGCTGACTGCTGTGCTGGTGATTGCTGAGTGCACTGCCTACCCGATTCTGAAGCTGTCTTTTGTCAGTGTAGGGACAGGACGCTGTGTGGAGCAGGGACAGTCAGTTTAATCACTTGCTATTACTATTTTGTCCACAAAAGTCCTTTTAAGGACTGATATAGGTGTACAGTATATAGGGTTCTGGTGCACTGCTGCTGATTGCTGTGCTGCTGATTGCTGAGTGCACTGCTGAGCGATTCTGCAGCTGTCTTTTGTCAGTGTAGGGACAGGACGCTGTGTGGAGCAGGGACAGTCAGTTTAATCACTAGCTATTACTATTAGGTCCACAAAGGTCCTTTTAAGGACTGATATAGGTGTACAGTATACAGGGTTCTGGTGCACTGCTGCTGACTGCTGTGCTGGTGATTGCTGAGTGCACTGCCTACCCGATTCTGCAGCTGTCTTTTGTCATTGTAGGGACAGGACGCTGTGTGGAGCAGGGACAGTCAGTTTAATCACTTGCTATTACTATTTTGTCCACAAAAGTCCTTTTAAGGACTGATATAGGTGTACAGTATATAGGGTTCTGGTGCACTGCTGCTGATTTCTGTGCTGCTGATTGCTGAGTGCACTGCTGAGCGATTCTGCAGCTGTCTTTTGTCAGTGTAGGGACAGGACGCTGTGTGGAGCAGGGACAGTCAGTTTAATCACTAGCTATTACTATTAGGTCCACAAAGGTCCTTTTAAGGACTGATATAGGTGTACAGTATATAGGGTTCTGGTCGCTCTTTTTTGTTTATAGCGCAACCACACACGACCGCACAATTGTCAGTTAAAACGATGCAGTGCCGAATCGCAAAAAATGGCCTGGTCATTCAGCAGCCAAATCTTCCGGGGCTGAAGTGGTTAACCACCAGGAATCAGTGATGCACTCTTTCCCTGAGACACAGCGTATCACTGCTATAGGTAAAGAGCAGATAATGAGGCTCTTTACCCATGTGATCAGCTGTGTCCAATCACAGCTGATCACATGTAAACAAGGAAATGCTGGTCCTTTCCTCACACTGACAGCACGCGAGGAGAGCAGAGCCAATCAGTGACATTTCCTCCCAGGGAAGATCTGCATAGATAATCAGGGCACCGATTAGCAGTGCCTTGATTATCAGTGCAGCCCCAACAGTGCCCACCAGTGATGACAATCAGTGCCCATCAGTGATGACAATCAATGCTCTACAGTTATGTCAGTCAGTGCTGCCTTTCACTGCCCATCAGTGCCACCCACCAGTGCCCATCAGTACCACCTATCCATGCTGCCTATCAGAGGCCATCGGTGCTACCTACCAGTGCCCATCAGTGTCACCTATCAGTGCTCATCAGTCCTTCATATCAGTGCCGCCTATTAGTATCCATCAGTGATGCATATTAGTGCCTCCTCATCAATGCCACCTCATCAGTGCCCTTCAGTGCCTTGTAATCAGTGACAATCAGTGCTGCCTCATTAGTGCAGTCTATCGGTGTCCATCAGTGCAGCTGCATCAGCGCATCAGTGAAGGAGAAAAATTACTTATTTACAAAATCTGTCTAAAAAAAATAATAATAACTTTTTGGGTACAGAGTTGTATGACCGTGTAATTTTCATTCAAAATGCAACAGCGCTAAAAGCAGAAAATGGGTCTGGGCAGGAAGGAGGGTAAAAGTGCCCAGTAGGCAAGTGGTTAATCTTGGTGCTTGCAGTCACCAGTATGACAGACTGTACATCTGGTACCCTGTAACAACAGCCATGATATAGATACCTAGTCAAATCTACCCACATCGTTGTAGATGCCACCTGGGCGATGGTTCCCATTACCATTTGCATCATCCATTTAGTTTAGCAATGATCACTCATGCAATGTTCATAAAAATGAGATATTACTGTCATTTTTTTTATAGACTGATTAGAAAAGTGACTGAAGAGAGATGGATAATTATACTGTAGGAGAATGTGATTTTTCTTCTACAATACAATTTTGGATTTTAGTTGCCACAATTGTAGTGTTCATTTTGGCCGGAATATCACTACAATCATTTATTGTGGCTGTGAATGTCATTCATAGGCTGAAAGGAGGCTCAATGACAGATGTAGACAAAATTATCACCGCTACTGGGATAACAAGACTCATCTTTTTTTCTTCTATCCCATTACATTTCCTTTCCAATAGTTGCTCTGCAGAGTTAGGTGCAAAATTGTTGTTACTGAATTCTTTTATTGGGACATCAGCAGGTTTTTCCAGCATTTGGTTATCGGCCTTGCTCTCCACCTTCTTCTGTTTTATGATCCCCACTTTTAACAATGTCTTCTTCCTCCATCTGAAGACCATCATATCTCAGAGAGTCGTTTGTCTTATTATCACTTCTGTGCTGTTAGGATTTGGGTATGCTTTGTCTTTTTCTTTGTGGATTTTTTATGCAATGAACAAGATCTTATCTTACTCTGAAATTATACGTGATCATTATAAATTCCAAATCATATTTACTTTTAATAGCTTGTGGAATATAATTCCAGTTCTGATGTTCTTTGTGTCTTCTGTCGTTCTTATTATTTGCCTGGTTTTCCACATTAGACAAATGAAGAGCCATGGAAATGTTCTGAGCAGTATGGACACCTATCATAAGATGATCATGTTTACAGCTGCGTCTTTGCTGACCTGTGTGTTGTGTAGTATAATAAATATAACTGAACGATATGCTATGGATTTTTTTGGCATTGTGTGGATGTATGTTTTTTGGAACATTTTTCCGATGTTACATTCCATTTCCTTAATTTATGCAACCACCAAATTAAGGAATGAATTTTTCAGGATTGTTCACTGGGGAACGGACTTATTGTTCCGGAGACAAGCATCTGAACCTGACTCAAGAAAGAAGATGGAGGTGACCCGGTTGTGATAAAAAATACATAAATAAATTATATATATATATATATATATATATATATATATATATATATATATATTAACACTATAATTTGTCCTTAAGTCCTAAAGAAGAAGGACTTTTTGTACTTTACTTACAACTATTTACAATTTCTACAAATATTTACAATTGTTTACAACTTTTATTGGTCATAGCTATGTTTAAAATGTAGGTTGACTTGCGAGACAACTACATTCATGGCTTTATATGTATGAACCACATAAAAGGTACCTGGAGATGAATATTGAGTACTCCTCTCTTTAGGGCTCATGCACACTGCAGCTCAAAGAAGCTCAACAAAGCTCAACAAAGCTACTTCTACAGGCTTTTGAGCTTTTTTTTTTTTTTGAGCCCCTCGTTTTTTTCTGCCTGGAAACTCCCCTTCATGTTAGTCAATGTGTCCGTGGACACTTTGGCTTTTTCAGGAGTTTACAGGCAGAAAACAATCCCCCAAAAACGTTTAAAAGCACATTAAAAAGGTCAAAAAAAGCTCGAAAAAACACATACAAAAAAAAAAAATAGGAAAAATTAGCTAGGGGAGGGTTTGTGAAAAAAAAAAACCCTTATGCGCAAAAAAACCCAAATAAGCTCAATAAAAACGCGAAAAAGAGCCCAAAAACAAGCTTATTCAAGCTGAAATAAAGCTCAAATGACTGTAAAATCTGTTTTTTTTTTGAGCTACAGTGTGCATGAGCCTATCCTGCCTCTACCTAACAACTGAAATTTTATTTTCGATATCAGTTCTTCTTCCACAGTTATTACCTTTTGTATCACTTGACCCTCCCTAGATTGTAAACTCTAATGAGCAGGGCACTCTGGTTCCTCTAGTGTTTTATTTTAACGGTAATATCAGCCCTCATTTTGTAAAGCATGGCACAAACTGTTGGTGGTATACAAATTCTATATTATAATAATAATAATACTACTACTAATAATAATAATAAACATAATTAGGTTAGGTGTGGCTGGTATGGGATTACAGTGCAGTTTCTCTCACTCTGTTTATCTTTCTGTGAATTAAATATTAAAATAAAAATGCTAAATGCTTTTGGGGAACTGTTACTAAATGGTAACAGTTCCCCAAAAGAAAGGTGATAAGATAATGGACTGTTGAAAATTAGAGACATTTTTAATACAACAAACAAGGTACCCATGTGAGGTAGCTACATTAGAAAATACTTTGAATGCGGTTGTCAACATTTATTTATTTCCACAATGTATTTCAATTATTTCAGTTATTTCAGTTACTAATATTCTAAATGGTCTCTAAAGTAAAGCTAAAAACAATCCGGGAGAAAATCTGATTGCTTCTCGGGGGGATCAGGAAGGAATTTTTTCCCCTGCTTTAGCAATTTGGATCATGCTCTGCTGGGGTTTTTTGCCTTCCTCTGGATCAACTGTGGGTATAGAATTGGGTATATGGGATTGTATGATATTATTATTATTGTTTTTTTTTGTGGTTGAACTGGATGGACGTGTGTCTTTTTTCAACCTGACTAACTATGTAACACTATGTAATACTTTTTTTTTTTTCATTTTGGATAGAGTAAGGGAGGATTATACTACCTGTCAATTTTTTGTTTGTTTTTTTTGCTATCTGTGTCCCATTGGGGACATTTCCATTCACTTCCTGCCCCATAGCCAAAACAGGAAGTGAGAGGAATTCCCTCCAAAATGAGGGAATTCTTAGTTGTCACCAGGATTAATAGAACTAGCGTCCCCATTAGAAGATTTCCCCTCTGTTACTGTCCTGAAGACAACCCAAAATGTGGGATTACTTACTCTTTCGCTTTTCATAATAACAAATGTATGACAAATAAAGAGGGTGGATCTCCATAATGGGGACACAAAATACTAAAACAAAAAAAAAAAAAAGAAGTTTTGCCTTTAGTTGTACTTTAACTTTTTAAACTTGCTTTGTGAAAATGTAAGTGTACAATATAAATGTAAAGCACTGCATATATTGATGGTGCTGTATACTGTAAGTACCTGTAGTTAAAAAAAAAAAAAAAATCCCCACAGATCTCTGGAATTCTGTGATACATATACGGTGGAACCTTGGATTATGAGCATAATCCGCTCCAGGAGAATGCTTGTAATTCAAAGCATTTGCAAATCAAATTGAGTTTCCCCATAGAAGTCAATGGAAATGAAGATAATTCATTTTACGTTGACTTATATTACATGCAATACCGCATGTGAGCAGAGGCGGGGTGAGGGGGCGCCGGAGAGCCTCGGAAATACTTGGGGACAGCTCAGAAAGCCTCAAAAGGCTCGAAAAAAAAAAAAAAAAAAATCGGGAAATAGTTTCCAAGTCATTCCGAGTATTGAATTCTGCTGTGCTGGATGTACGACCAGGATGTACTAGGCCGCTGGTGCTTGCCAGTTCACTAGAAGGATGAGCAGCACTAGTACTCATCTGCTCCATATGAGAGCCCTGCGGTTCTTGCACCTCAACAAGAGCAGAAGAAGGTCGGGATCTGGTATGCCTTACCTTGGCAGGGACCACAACTCTGTCGTCAGAGCTATCTGTCACAAAGCCGCTGTCTCTACAGGATCATATTCTGAGCCTGAATCTGACAGATGAGTGACTTTCTCTTCACTATCTGTCATGCTCAGAAACGTGTAGGCCTCTTCACTAGTGTACCTTCTATTTGCCATTTTGGGCTCTAAATTTACTGATACAGTAGTGAAACTCACAGGTAAAAATGCTACTAGGCTGTCAGTAACTGTATCAAACACTACCAAAAAAACTGTTAGCGATCGCAGGGATCAGGCCTGACTCTGCGAATGCTGCAGTTATGTGTTTAGTGTTTTGTAAGTGACAGTGATCGATCGATACTGCACTTGGGTGGGCTGGGCTGGGCAGAGGGGCAAAACGCAGGTGCTAGCAGGTATCTGGGCTGATCCCGCTAACACTGTGTTTTTGGGAACCCTAAACTGCTGGGGACGCTAGCATCGATCAGATCAGATATTGATCCATTCAGATACTATACACCTAAGGTAGGTGTATGCTGCGTGCGTGGGATGTTAGTGGTACTGGCACTAATTTGATGCTGCCTGGGGAGATGCAGACCCTAACTGACCCTAAAACCTGATATCACCCGCCGGGCGATTAGGGGGTTAAACCTTTATTGGGTAATAAACGGCGGCTATAAAAAACAAACTAACCAGCATCACCCTTAACACTTATACGTGATTACTGGTGAAAGGGTTAACTAGGGGGCAATCAGGGGCTTTAAACCTTTATTAGGTAGTATATGGGGGTACCTGATGCTATAAAAAGCTGACGGTGAACCTAAATAACTAACCGGCTACAGTAACTAACAGTCACCCGTGACACCAATACGGCGATCAGAAAAATGATTGATTAGTGACACTGGCGACAGGGGGTAAAAGGGTTAACTGGGGGGGGGGACGGACTCAAAGGGTTAAATCCTTATTTGGGAGTTAGTTTGGTACCCTAAACCTAAAGGGGCCTACCACTAATTGCCCTAACACTTATAACAGTCACAAAATGACACCAATGGAGTGATCAGTAAAAAAATTAAAACTGCTATTAGTGTCACTGTGACAAGGGGTGACAGGGGGTGCAGGGGGGGATTGGGGGATGATTGGGGGGTGATTTGTGTGCCTATGAGTACTGGTGTTAGTTTGCTGTTGGTGCAAACTCACAGTGATGTCTTCTCTCCTCAGGCTCCGGACGAAAAGACCGACACGAGGAGAGATGACATCACTTCCTCTGCTTCTGTTTACATTTCAGAAGCAGAGCAAGCTTCCCATTTGTCAGGAACGATCGTGACGGAGAGGCCATGAATCAGTGCCTCCCCCGTGCAGGACAGATCGCTCCTGCAATGATGTTGACCGCCTCAGGCACTGGGGGGGCACGATTGTGCCCTTCGCCCGTGGGAGGGGAGTAAGGTATGGTTACATTACTCTGCCTGCCCGTGCCATTCTGCCAACATATATCGTCATGAAGTGGTTAAAGAATGTATGTGCCTTATCTTACACTTCTTCTTACACTAGACCTTTTTGCTTGAGCCAACTTTTTAATTAGAACTTTCACTGTATGACCCATTGTGTTTGGGCCGATTTGCGATAGTTTATGTTCTCGCAGATAAGCTATCTTTGTAAATTCCTTTCAGTTGCCTAAAATGAATGATGAAAAATCTCGCTGTAGAAGCCTGGTTAACCCTTAGAAACTTAGGAGTGAGTTTGCACCTCCCCTCTGTGTTGTAAATCACATATAAAGATATCATTTTTAATAAAGAGTTCAGACTCACTTTGCACATGAAAGCTGCCTGTTGTGTGTGTCATTGGGGTCTTCAGAATTCTGACGGGGTCACTGTGAATTACCAAGGGAGGGTGGTCGGCTGTCTAGTATTCTATGCTATCAAATGGGGGCTCATCTGGATTAAAGCAGTCAGTTATTCCACGGTAAGTTAAATTTTTGTATTATCTGACAAATTGTTTCCTTGCTGTGGCTCTGATAAAGCTTTAGAACCATTTAAACCAGGGGTCTCAAACTGGTGGCCCTCCAGCTGTTGCAAAACTACAAGTCCCATCATGCCTCTGCCTGTGGCAGTCATGCTTGTAACTGTCAGCCTTGCAATGCCTCATGGGACTTGTAGTTTCACAACAGCTGGAGGGCCGCCAGTTCGAGACCTCTGATTTAAATTGTATAGAAAGGAGATGGACTATGCCTACATAGACTAATATAGAAAAAGGTCTTTGGTAGACCAGAAAGTCCTTTTGGGAAGGATATATAGAAATATAGAAAAAGGTCTTTGGTAGACCTAAGAGTACCTTGACAGGACACAAATATTTAAACAGTACTATTTACTCCTTGTGGGAAGGAGAATAGTCTATGAGGTAAATCCACCACGACCCAAAACTTTTCTGCTTATTCTGTTACTTAGACGTATAAGATGATTTGTTGTGTGGATCAGACAATTGTAAGCTAAGACAGCTGTTTCCCAATGTCAATATGGGTCAAAAATATGGTAAAGAAGTTCCCTCCCCATCCTCCCAACCCTGGGGAAACAAGCAAAGCTGATGTAGCTATGGTTTGTGGTACGGATTGTCAGTTTATAGTCCCCCGGGTATCAAATCTATCAAAGTGGACTGACACTATGTATAGCTTAGATCTTTTCCCCCGGGATGATGATAATGATGAGTTTCACATGGACATGGTAAAAGGATTATGTCTAGGAGATATATAAAAAAAATTAATGAAAAAAAAGGCATTTCCCTGGTACTCCGGGGACCCACAATGAGACAAGTTTCTTATATGAGACAGGGAGGGGAGAATAGGTTAGAAATATGCCCTGTATTGGTTTCAGGGGGGTAATAAGAAACAAAAGAAACCCAACAAATGTTAAAGTAAGGAGAATTTTAAGAGAAAGCACAGGGAAGAGGCAGATAAGCAGAGACCAGACCAAACTGTCCCCCTCCTTCCATTTAACCCCCCACCATACACAAACAAAATCTATCCCAGTCTCACAAAAGAAGATATAGATCTTACACACAAGAAGACATGCACCTGATTATTGATAGAATAATCAGACACAGAACTGCATGGAACTGGGTTCATGTCCCGACCATAGCTGTAACACAAGACAGTGACACCAAAGCAGCAGATTATGGGTTTAACACTGAAGATGGTAGGAAGAAAATGTGGGAAGAATTGAAATGAGAAGTGCTTTTAAAAATAAGTCTTCCCTCCCCACTGCTATAGCATGCAAACAAAAGTCAAGTGAATCAGAATTGGATTTTTGGAAGAGTTTCATGGATACCTGGACTCAAGAGGTTGGGTTATCCTTGCAGGCAGATATGACTAGTCTGATGAGTCAGAATTACATCTCTAACCTGAAACCATAGTTTCAGGTTAGAGATTTGCCTGACCTTAATGGTCAGGCAAATGATTTCTGAATGGCTAACAAGTACTTTGGATGTTTTTCAGAAAACATTAACAAAAAAGAATGCTGCAGGATGTTTTGATATAGCAAAGGAAAAAACAGTAAGTGCCCATTACCAAGGAGGGGCACAGCAAATGCCTCCCCATGGTAATGGTGGGCAGTGGGGAAGAGGAAGAGGATTTTCTAGGGGTCTTCAGCAGTCCAGAACTAGATGTTTAAACTGTGGACAGGAGGGCCACTGGAAAAATCAACGCCCATATGAACCTTTCAATCAACAACAAAATAGTCAAGCCCCTGCCCAGATACAGAACTCTCAGCAAAATCAGGGAGGGAAATACCAGATTCGGTGTCCCAGCATCCCCCCTTGTCTCTTGCTCCTTTGTTGATTCTGCATGTCCAAGGAAAGTTAACCACTCTCCTCCCAGTAGTAAATGTAGAGCACGGATCAGTGTTGTTGCACCACAGTTTCAGGATAATACCAATCTGCCCTGTCAAACTTTTGGGGAGAGAGTTACTAGGTAAGTTGGGGATTAAAATAGAGATAACCAATCAGGAAGGTGTGATTGCTCATTCTAAAAAGATCCCCACATGGCCCATAATGTTGAATACTGAAGTGCAAGAGACAGACACAGGACTCCCCAGTGATTATGACTAAGTATGGTCAGAGAGCACTCTAGATGTAGGGCTGTTCTCCTGTACCCCATACAAGGCTACCCTCAAAGAATTGCCACAACCTATTTATCACAAACAGCATCCAATGTCAAAAGAAAAAGAGGCATTGCCCCTATGGTAGAACACTTCTTAAAGAAAAGCATGGGCAGCACAGTGGTGTAGTGGTTAGCACTCTCACCTAGCAGCAAGGTCACTGGTTCAAATCCCAACCATGTCACTACCTGCCTGTAGTTTGCATGCTCTCCCTGTGCCTGTGTGGGTTTCCTCTCACAATCCAAAGACATGCAGGTAGGTTAATTGGCTTCTATCCAAAATTGGCCCTAGTATATGAATGGGGACCTTGGATTGTGGGCTCCTTGAGGGTAGGGACCAATGTGAGTATGCAATGTACAGGGATACGGACAATTGTAGATACTCAATCAGGTTGAATTGGATGAACTGGTGTCTTTATTCAACCTAACTATAAAACATTCTAAAAGAAGTTGTATCCCCCTACAACACACCCATCAACCCAGTTAAAAAAAGCCAGATGGCAGTTATAGGTAGTGTTCAAGACCTTCAAGCTGTAAATAACTCAGTGATGCCATTGGGCCTGATGTGCCCTTTACTCCTTACCTCCATACCATGCGATGAAGAGTATATTTTGTGATTGATTTAATGAATGCATATTTTTAGCGTCCTTGTGGATAAGGAAACACAGCCAATCCTTGCTTTTTGGTCACAAGGTTTCTAAGAAAAAGCAACAATGGTGCCAGAATACTGTTGAATACCTTGGTTTTGTACTCTCCAAAGGAGAAAGGAAAATCAGTCACAATAGAGCTGCAGCTCTCAATGGGTCACCCACTCACTAAGAAGGACATGCTAACCTTTCTTGGTAGGATTGGTTACTGCCGCCAATGGATACCCGATTGTTCCTACTATGATAATCTCCTGGGGCAAGCCACAGGTACTGACATGCCAGATTGTGTAAAATGGAATTATGAAATGTACAATGTTTTTGTGTATCTTAAAAATACAATGGTCACAGCTCCTGGACTTGGATTGCCTGCCAGGGACGATGTAAAACAATGGCAGGGTCCTAGCACAGAAGCATGGGAGCAAACTCCACCCTATTGCATTTTTTTTTCAAGGGTTGTGCCTATGCCACTGCGGGGCATGCCTGTGTGTCTCGGAGCTCTGGCATCCTGTGCGATGGTGGCTGAAATGGCTACATCATTCACTCTAGGATATACCACTACACTACACACCACTCACAATGTATCCATTTTACGAAAGAATATCCATACCCAGCACATCAGCCCAAAGGCTGAGTGGCTATGAAGTCATTTTACTTTCTAACCCAAAACTTGAGATAAAACATGCCTCTCCCACTTCTGGCCAAGCTCCAATCCTGAATGCCTTGCTAGACTTGAAAGGTGAGGAAGATTAGGTAGTGTCTCAACATGAATGCATGGACCTCATCCACCAAGACACATCCCCCAGACCAGACATGTCTTCAACTGCTCTCCCTGGAGCACAGAATGTCTTTGTGGATGGGTCTTGTTCAAGACCAAATGATAACACATACCATGCAGGGTATTCTGTTGTCCAATTGACTGATAGAACACTGGAAGCAAACCCTGTCCCATTCCAATCAGCACAAGCTGCAGAACTTATAGCCCTTACCAGAGCTTGTCATCTTTTTGAAGGACAGGATGTAAACATTTACACTGACTCCAAGTACACATTCGGTGTTGCGCACAATTTTAGAGTTATATAGAAAAGAAGGGGTTACACAGCAGCAGATGGTAAATCCATCTCACATTCCACACCTGTCCCAAGCCTGTTAGTAGCCATACAACTACCAAAATCCATTGCTATATTGCACTGTAAGGCACATACAGGTCAAAAAGATGACAGCCAAGGGAAATGCTTTAGCTGACAAAGCAGCAAGAGAGGCAGCACCCACACAGCCAGCAGACATCCAAATGCCATTGCTCTCACCTGAAATCCCACTCCTAGATCAAACATTGCATGATCTCCAAACATGTTCTATAGATAAATACATCCAACAATGGAATGCAGTAGATGTGCAGAAAAGCTCAGAATCTGTCATAGAGGTTACCTGGCTGGACGATTTATTGGCCGCTCTGGCGTACGCTGGTGTGTGCCGATGCACGTTCCTGTGTGCGTAGGTATGCACGCTCCTGCGGGCACTGGTGTGCATGTACCGGCTGACCCTGGTGTGCAGGGTGGTGCGTGGACCTGCGCAGGTGTGCACGATGGCACGCGGGTGCGCAATGGCACGCCTGTTCCTATGGGCGCCAGTGTACGTGCCGTGTCACGTGCGCACTGTTTGGCGCCAATCGGGCTATTTAGTTCTGCAGCACCCCTTGCTCAGTGCTGCCTGATCATAAGCTTCTCGTGACCTTGCTACTGTACCCGCATCTGTATTCTGATCTCCTGAGGACTCAGCTCTGACTTCCTGGATTTCTGCCTGCACCTGGCCCTGCATTTGTGGCCAAAGTCTGCTAAAATCTAGTAAAAATACTCAAAATTTACTGGAAGTTTCACATACCTTATCATCCTCAAAGTTCAGGTAGAGTGGAAAGGACAGAACCATTAAGGATAAGATCAGGAAGGCCACTGGAGGTACGTATACTAGTTGGATGTCAGGGCTGGCTTAGCCCTTCCTCCTCTGGGCTGGCCGCTCAGTTGTCGGCTAATTGCCAGCTCTCTTCTCTCTCTTCAGTTACCAGCTGTTTCCGATGATGCTCGTCTGGCCTGCCTATATATAAGTCTTCCAGCTCATTTCTTCTTTGCCTTCACGTTTGGTCACATCACAAGGAACCATCTCCTGCTGTTTCAAGACTGGCTTGCAAACATCCCTCCTGGATTCCATCCTGCTTGCAGTTGCTCTCTGTGGATCCCTGATGTCTGGACTGGCTGATTACCCGATCTGGTTTATGAACTTTGGACTGGCCGACTACCGGATCTGGCTACTGGACTCTCACTTGCTTGACTACGCTTTTTCCTATTTATCTTTTTATTTTTATTAATAAACAAGTGTGATTAGATTGTACTTCTGTCTCTGTCTGTTTCATGGTTCCTGACATTGGAAGAAGGTCCTCCCAGCTATTCAAGCTGAGGTAAGAATGACACCCTCTAAGAAAACAGGATACTCTCCTTTTGAAGTCCTAATGGGTAGGCCATGCCCCATCCCATGGGCCAGACAGCCACTTATGTTAGAAACAGGGGACCTTGATCTCATTTAGGAAGAATATGTAAGAAAACTTGTTGAAACTTTGGATAAAATTGAAAGAAATGTTGCTTGCACCTCTCCTTTTTCATCACAGGAACCTACACACCCTTTCCAGGTGGGTGACACCATGGTGGTCCAGCAATTGAACCGCACCAAGAAGCAGGAGTATCCCTTCGGACCCCCAACCACAGTGATCGCAGTTACCTACACAGCTATTCTGGTAAAGGGACAACAGGCCTGGATTCATGGCAGTCGAGTGAAGAAGGTGGACCAAACACCTAATGCACCGTACACACGATCGGAAATTCGGCCAGCAAAAGACCGATGAGAGCTTTTGGTCAGAGAATGTGATTGTGTGTATGCTCCATCTGACTTTTGTTGGCGGAATTTCAGCCAGGAAAAGATTGAGAGCATGTTCTCAATTTTTCGGTGGGAAAAATTTCCCACCTGAAAATGCATTCGGGTGTATGCAATTCCGACAAACAAAAACTCAGGCATACTCAGATTCAACTACGAGACGGAAGTGATCGGTCTGGTAAAACTACCGTTCGTAATGGACATAGCACATTCGTCATGCTCAATTTGTTTTAATAGTTTAATGCAGCGCATTCTCTTCTTCTTTACAATGCTAGAAGAATGAAGTGGTTTTGCTGCTCATATTCGCACAGAGTTCTCACAAACTTCTTTCTTCATTATTTCTCCTGATCTCATGAATAATCTTTTTTGTTTTTAAAGCCAGATCTCCATAATAACGTTTGGATTTATTTTTTTTTTTTAATCAAGAACTCCTTTTTTATTTTGGAATTATTTCCTAGTCATCTCCATTTTTTTTGTGCCATGTTTACACAACAACATTATTATATTGTCTTTTTAAAGTTCAAGGAGGTTGGTTGGTGTCCCTTGTTAATTTATTGACATTGTATTTTTGAAATGTATCTGTCTACTCACAAACAAACAGTCCTATTTGAAGAAAAACACATAGGTAAGTATTTTCAAAACAAAAAAAATCTTCATTTATTCTGGCTGATAACAAAATAAAGAAGGCAACACTGGAGAAATTGCTGGAATTTGCAAAACAAAATAAAATTGGTAGCCTGAGAAGTCCATCTAATGGGGAGCACAATCTGGTCTAGGACTCCCAGAGATCATGAACAGCAGCAGATGACATATATCCCCAGGCTGTGGTACTGCAACAGCCTGCGTCTTCTGTCAGGCCAGACTGAACTCTGGCCATCACTTTGTCTTCCTTGCAGCTTTTCCTACAGCTGTTCTTGCAGCCTTCCTTGAAGGCTGTGGCTCTGGAGCTGGACTTGTGGCAGGAGGAGGAGTGGGAGGAGGAGTGTGTCACAGACCCAAATGGCCGCTACGTTTTTTTGAACTGTGCGATCAACAACATTGCCTACACCATCATTTCCATCTACGCCCCAAACCAGGGCCAAATAAAATTTCTCAGGAAAACCCTGCGATCAGTTCGGAAGTTCCAGAAAGGCCATCTATTGCTATGTGGAGACTTTAATTTGGTACCAAACGTCTCAATGGACTCTACAGCGGATCTCAAAAGACAATCTTCTTCCTTAGATAACTTTATATTTTCTAATGATTTATTTGACGTGTGGTCACATGAGTGAGAGGGACTTCACGTTCCTTTCGCCGCGTCACAACCCCTACTCGCGAATTGACTTGTTCTTAGCTGACAGTTGGCTACAGCAGAGAATTTTAGATTCAACTATCCACACCACCACCTGGTCAGACCATGCTCCCATTAGTATCACCATCGCTGATGATTCACCCCTACAAAACTCCTACATATGGAGAGCCAACAATCATCTACTCAACACACCATGTTACTACACACCTATTAAACAACAATTAGAAGAGTATTTCTCTCTCAATCAAGCATCAGTGTTAGAGGTCGACCGATATCTCGGCCGGCCGATATATTGGCCGATATTTGTCATTTTTTAAATAATCGGCATCGGCCGATTGTGCTGATTAAAAGCCGATTTAGAACTACAGCGGGACTTTGAAATGACTTCTGTAATAGAAGTCAGTGTAAGTTGCCTGATTAGTCATAGAAACATCTTTCCTCCTCTCTGGGCAGGCTGCCAAGAAAAGAACAGAAAGATACAATGTTTACACTTGAATGAATGAAGTCATCTCAGTGTGTAGAAGTTCTCTGTTTAACCATTTAAAGACTAAATCTTTTCTGACACTTGTTGCTTACAAGTAAAAATCCTGTATTTTCTGCCAGAAAATCACTTAGAGCCCCCCAAAAATTATACACATTTTTTTTAGCAGAGATCCTAGGGAATAAAATAGCGGTTGTTGCAATATTTTATGTCACACGGCATTTGCACAGAGGTCTTTCAAATGCATTTTTTTGGGAAAAAATACACTATTTAAAAAATAAAAATAAAATAAAAACAGTAAAGTTAGCCCATTTTTTTTTTCGTCCAAAAGTTTTGACTACCTGTTTTTATTTAATATATAGGTTTGTTTGTTTTTTAATCTAAATCATACATACAAGTAAACTGATTGGAGGTTTGTTTTGTTTAATAAATGTTTAAATGTAAGAAATTTTCTGTATCACTTATGAAGACTGCTTTCGCACTGGAGCGGGCAGGCGTTGATGGTAAAACGCAAGTTTTAGCGGCTCTTTACCATCATTTTAGCAGTGCTATGTGGCTGCTAGTGGGGCACATCTAACCCAGCTAGCGGCCAAGGAAGAGGTTAAATGCACCCATGAAGCACTGCTGCCAAATTGCATTGCATGCGCTTTGGCAGTGGTGCCCATTCATATCAATGGGCAGGAGTGGTGGAGGAGCGGTATACACCACTCCAAACGTGCTGCTTGCAGGACTTTTTTTTTTAAGATCCTGCCAGCGCATCGCCTCAGTGTGAAAGCACTCTGTCTTTCACACAGAATGCAGGGGAGCCATTTTGCAGGCACTTTACAGGCGCCATTTTTAGCCCAAAAGCGCCTGAAAAACACCCCAGTGGGAAAGGTGTGTTAGATCAAGGGAGATTAAAAAAAATAAATAAATAAAAAAAGGAAAAAAATAAATAAATAAAATAAAATCGGCCTAACATATCGGCCCAAAAAAAAACGGCATCATATATCGGCTATCGGCCGCCATGATTTCTAAATATCGGCATCGGCCAGAGAAAAACCCATATCGCTCGACCTCTAATCAGTGCCTGACCCGAATGCCCATAAAGCGGTGATAAGAGGGGTGTTCCTACAAATGGGTGCTAGAGCAAAGAAAAAGAAAACCCCAAAAACTGGACGGACTCACGACTGATATAGCCACCACTGAATCTTTAAACAAGACCAATCCCTCCCCTTCCCTACAAGCTAAAATATTCAAGCTTCGCCACGAATTAAGATCCCTGCTCCTCACAAAATATGGAAAATCATACAAGATCCTCAAAGCCACCTCATATACTACAAGGAATAAAGCAGTAAAAGCAATGTCCTTACGGATTAAAGGCCACAGAAGCAAAACATAAATACCGTATTTACTCCATCCACACACCAACGCAAAACCCCTTAACCACTTGCCTACTGCGCACTTAAACACCCCTCCTGCCCAGACCAATTTTCAGCTTTTGGTGCTCTCACACTTTGAATGACAATTACTCAGTCCT
Organism: Lithobates pipiens; assembly: GCF_037356315.1. Taxonomy (NCBI): domain Eukaryota; kingdom Metazoa; phylum Chordata; class Amphibia; order Anura; family Ranidae; genus Lithobates; species Lithobates pipiens. The sequence goes on along the minus strand of NW_027507758.1, from coordinate 573,152,040 downwards.
TTTTTTCCCACAAATAGAGCTTTCTTTTGGTGCTATTTGATCACCTCTGAGGTTTTTATTTTTTGCGCTATAAATGAAAAAATAACGAAAATTTTGAAAAAAAACGCATTTTTCTTTGTTTATGTGATAAAATTTAGTAAATTTTTAATTTTTCTTCATAAATTTTGGCTACAATTTATAGTGCTACATATCTTTGGTAAAAATAACCCACATTAGTGGATATTATTTGGTCTTTGTGAAAGTTAGAGAGTCTACAAGCTGTGGTGCGAATCATAAAAAAACTGATCACATCTGATGTACTGGTGAGCTATCTCACCTCTTGCGACCCGAACAAGTCAGGAAAGTACAAATACCCCCCAAATGACCCCTTTTTGGAAAGTAGACATTCCAAGGTATTTAGTAAGAGGCATAGCGAGCTTTTTGATGTTGTAATTTTTTTCCCACAATTCTTTGCAAAATTAAGAATTTTTTTTTTTTCCACAAAATTGTCATTGTAATAGGTTATTTCTCTCCCATGACATGTGTATACCACAAATGACACCCCCAAAAAAATTTTGCTACTCCTCTTGAGTATTATGATACCACATGTGTGGGACTTTTTCACAGCCTAGCCACATAGAGAGGCCCAACATGCAGGGAGCGCCGTCATGTGTTCTAGGAGCATAAATTACACATCTAACTTGTTGACTACCTATTACACTTTTGAAGGCCCTGGAGCATCAGGACAATGAAACGTGACACTAATGACAGATGGCACTTATACGTGGCACTGATGACAGATGGCACTTATATGTGGCACTGATGACAGATGCACTAATATGTGGCACTAATACGTGACACTGACAACAGATGGCATGTTACACTGACAATGTGGCACTGAAGACAAATGGCACTGATACGTGGCACTGATGACAGATGGCACTATGTGGTACTGATGACACGTGGAACTGACAGATGGCACTTATACGTGGCATTGATGACAGATGGCAGTGGGGACAAATGGCACTGGGGACAGATAGCACTAACAGGTGGCACTGGGGACAGATAGCACTAACAGGTGGCACTGGGGGCAGGTGGCACTGGGCGAGGATGGCACTTTTTTTTAACTTACGGCCGCTGCAGCCGTTGCTCTCTCCTTTCTCACACGCTGTCTGTGTGAGGAGGGAGAGCGGCGCTGAGAGATGATCTCATATGTTTACATATGAGATCATCTCTCATTGGACACGCCGATTGCGCTGTAAACGGCCGCTGTGATTGGCCGTTTACAGCGATCTGTGACTGGCTGTGTCCGAGGGACACGGCCAGCACAGAACTTCCCTGATGCATGCCCGCGAAGCTGCGCAGAGGGGAAGTAAATAGGAGGACGTCCAGGGAAGCCCTACCGGCAGTTAGCGTCCACGTTGTAGCCGTCTTTCGGCTATAGCGCGAGCGGGAAGTGGTTAAACCCAACTCCATAGCAAATGCATTTAGTAAATACTATGCAGGCCGGTACAATCTTAAGGATGACACTTCCACCCCCCAACCCTCACACACAGTAATCCAAGCATTCCTAGATAGCGTAAACCTCCCATCCGTCACTCCTGAACAGCTCTAAAATTTGAATGACCCATTTACGATGAAAAACTCTAACAGCTATAAACAAACTCCCCTGGCCCGGATGGCTTCACTGTAGAATACTATAAAAAAATAAAACACATACTAGCCCCACATTGTGCCAAACATTCAACCTGTCCGCTAAATCTGCCTCTTTTCCTACTGAAATGCTCACCGCTATGGTAGTTACGCTCCCCAAATGAGGTAAGGAACCCACTTCCCCAAAAAACTTCCGCCCTATCTCCTTGCTTAACCTTGATCTAAAGATTTACGCCAAGCTCATAGCTAACAGACTAGAAAACATCCTCCCCTCCCTTATTTCTCAGGACCAAAGGTCGCCAGGCCTCTGATGCAACCCGACAAATGATAAATATCATTCACAATGTAGAAAACAACAAAATGCTCTCCCTTCTCCTAGCACTAGATGCCGAAAAGGCATTTTATAGGGTCCACTGGGGTTATATATCAGCAGTACTAAACAAATTCGGAATCACTGGTACTATGCATAGTGCAATAATGGCCCTGTAATCCAACCCCTTCGCCCAAGTATTCTCAGCTGACACTCTCTCCACACCATTCCAGATTTCCAAGGCTGTCCCCTATCACCCATTATATTTAATCTTGTCATGGAACCATTAGCAGAAAGCATAAGATCCAATAAACAGATCTCCGGTATTCCCTTAGCAGACTTAGAACATAAACTCAGCTTATTTGCAGACGATGTGATCCTCATGATCACTGATCTTGATAGTTCCCTTCTGTAGGTCCAGAGGATGCTAGCCTGGTTCAGCGATGTCTCTTACTACAAAGTCAATGAGACTAAATCATACATACTCAACATGGGACTTGATGTTTCCACTTGTAATCTACTTAAACTACGATTCCCTTACACATGGGCGGACCAAAGCATATCATATCTGGGAATTCAACGAACCTCTTCTACTAAAACATTGTTCTCCACCAACTACTTGCCGATCCGCTCTAAGTTGCAAACAGATCTCTCCAGGCTGGTGTCCTTTGAGATCTCATGGCTGGGACGCTTGGCGGCGTTCAAAATGTTGCATCTCCCCCAAATATTCTATTTTTTTCGCACAACCCCTATCCCCCTGCCTCTTAGCTACCTCAACTCACACCAATCAATCCTATCAAAATTTTTTGGGAAAGTTAAAAAGCCAAGATGTGCCCATTATCAACTAATCAGACATCGATCGTGAGGAGGACTAGGTCTTGTCCACTTCCAACACTACTATATGGCATCCATTCTCACACAATCAAGAGAGTAGTTTCTACCCCCCCCCCCCCTTACACAATTTGGGGGAAAATTGAATCATCCCTAACCCAAAGCAATAAACTGTCTTCTTGGCTTTTTGCTATCACACTAGGAGCAAAACCCCCCCCCCCCCCCCCCAACTCTCACCAACAATTGTAGCAAATACTAAAGTTTGGTCCCGGTTTTTGCAAATCACCTCAAACCACCTCACACAAGCTACAGTTAAAATCCCTATAGAGCAGACATGTCCAAAGTCCGGCCCCCAGGCCAATTGCGGCCTGCAGTCCGGTTTTGAACAGCCCACCTGATCTTTCTCAATTTAGTGTGCCATGCGATCAGGGGTGTCAAATGAGCCCGATCCCCGGCACTGTGAGAAGCTCTGTGAGCTTCAAAAGTGAAAGTAAAATGCAGAGGAGTGTGCTGTGCTCTCTGCTTCCCCCTACAGTGCAGTACCCGGCTGAATGAGGAAGCTGCAAAGGTAATGTACTATGCTACAAGCTAAATTAGTGTTAAAATGGGCTTTATTCGTGTGTGTGTGTATGCATGTATGTCTGTATGTGTGTGTGTGCGTGTGTGTGTGCATGTATGTCTGTATGTGTGTACATGTGTCTGTATGTACATGTGTCTGTATGTGTGTGTGTGTGTGTGTGTGTGTGCACATGTGTCTGTATGTACATGTGTGTGTGTGTGCGCACATGTGTCTGTATGTGTGTGTGCGTGTGCACATGCGTCTGTATGTGTGTGCACATGTGTCTGTATTATGTCTGTGTGTGCATGTATCTGTATGCCTGTCTGTATGTATGTGTGTGTGCACATGTGTCTGTATGTATGTATGTATGTGTGTGTGTGCGTGTATGTATGTATCTGTATGTATCTGTATGTATGCATGTGTGTGTGCACATGTGTCTGTATGTATGCGTGTATGTTACTTTTAATGCGGACCCCTCCCCCCATTCTTGTACCATCAAAACTGCTTTTGTAGGGCTTGTGTGTGATATTAGCCATTACTGCTGCACCTCTGAAAAGCAATCCATGCACAGATCTCTTTTCAGAGGCATTTGAATGGCGGTAAAGAGGCATCATCTTGCCTCCTCACCACCTGTTTTAAGCCTGTAAATGCAGCATCACTATACCGCAACTGTGTATACTTGAAGTGCATGCCCATTCACCCTGGGTATACCTTTAGCTGCAGCCACAGCATGTGTACACCCCCAGCTGCTTCTTCTGCAGCTAAAGGGGGAGAAGTTGGGGGTGGTAAAAACAGTTTAACCATGTGGTTTTACTGCCCCTCCAACCTGACATGTGAACAAGCCCTTGGTTCACATTTGTGTGGCTGCGTACTGTGTGTAGAGCAGCCCATTAATTTCAATGGACTTCCCTACTCACAAAAATGCAGTGAAAGAAGCCCCCAAGCTTTATTTTTTTCTTTTAAATTGCACTGGACCAAAAGCACCCTACATTTTCCAATGTGTGGGGTACCATTAAGAATTAATGATACCCCCTAAAGTGCAGAGCATTTGTCTGTGTGTTGGGAATGAGCGAGACAAAGGCAAGAGAATTCTTGCTGGGCCATGTATTAGTGCTCGAATGGACACACTTTGACCGAATTTTCAATGGTTCAAAGAATGTCAGGCAAAATGGTTGGCCCTCATGCATGTTCACTTCATCAAATCTGGCCCTCTTTGAAAAAAGTTTGGACACCCCTGCTATAGAGGCTCTGCAACGACTGATGTTCTTGACCTCTTATGCCCGCTGGAGAGACAAGTGCATTGCATACATATCCGATCTCTATGACAATGACAAACCCAAATCATTCCCCGCATTGCAAAAAGAATACCAAATTCCAAACTCAGACATATTCCTGTACTTACACACACAACATTGCCTCAAAACAATCAAAACATATACATGTAAACGTCCTCCAAAAGCATGGATCTACTTCAAATCCCCTACTACCCGCCAAAAAGGCATAACAATGTTTTATAATTTGCTCCACTCCAAAACGACATTCTCTACCTCCAATGCACTTACCAGATGGGAGAAAGATTTAAAACCAAATTTCACTCAAGCCCAATGGGAAAAAGCTGCCCAATCAACCTACAAAGCCATCTGCTGCTCCACCCTCTGGGAACTTGCATACAAACTGACATATCTTTGGTACCTTACACCTGACAGGCTGTCCAAATTTAACACAACACTAGACAACGCCTGCTGGAGGTTATGCGGACACTCAGGCGATTTACTCCATATATTGTCCGTCTGACTTTCCAAACGGGCTACTTGCCCACACACGGCACTTTTTCAGCGGACTAATACGGCGTACTAAGTCCGCCGTATTATCCGCCCTACTTTTGAAATGAACAGACTCGCCCACACACACGGAGGAAAGTCCGCTCATTTCGAGCGCATCTCCAGGTAGGCGGGGCCCGCGAAGGAGACATCGCTGGCCCCGCCACCTGGTATGGACTTAAAGGGGAACCCCAACGCTACCCGGCCGGCCAGGAAAGGGGGGGGGGCGAGCGAGCGGCCCCCCTCCTGAGCCATACCATGCCACGTGCCCTCAACATGGAGGTGCCTTGGGGAAGGGGGGGGCCGTGCGGCCCCCTCACCCCAAAGCACCTTGTCCCCATGTTGATGAGGACAAGGGCCTCTTCCCGACAACCCTGGCCGTTGGTTGTCGGGGGTCTTAACGGAATCCGGGAGCCTCCTTTAATAAGGAGGCCCCTGGATACCGGCCCCCCACCCTATGTGAATGAGTATGGGGTACAATGTACCCCTAACCATTCACCTGTGGAAAAAAAAAAAAAAAGTACAAAAAAAAAAAAAAAAAAAAAAAAAACACAACACAGGGTAAAAATAGTTTATTGCACAGCTCCGGGGGTCTTCTCGCCGGACTCCTCCGCTATCTTCTGCTAGCTCTTTTGCTAGCGGAGGAGCCCGGCTTTCTTCCTCGCCGTCGGCCTCTTCTTCCGACTTCGGGGGTCTTGTCCCCCTCTTCGGTTCTTCTGCCGGGACACCGCGCCTTCTTCTAGCTCTTTTACAGGGGGTGGCCCGGTCTTCTGTCACCGCCGTCGTCTCCGCCTTCTGTTCTTTTCTTCTCTTCAGATGTTGACTCGTCGCTCCCTCCGCTCACAATGGCTCCGACGCGATGTGCGGCGACTTATATAGGGACATCACAGGATGATGTCGCCGCCCATTATGGTGTCACAGTCCCAGAGGATGCTGGGACTGTGACATCATAATAGGCGGGGACATCATCCAGTGATGCCCCTATATAAGTCGCCGCGCGCCCCGTCCCCGTCATTATGAACGGAGGGAGCGACGAGTCAATATCTGAAGAGAAGAAAAGAACAGAAGACGGCGACGATGACGACAGCGGCGACAGAAGACCGGGCCACTGCCTGTAAAAGAGCTAGAAGAAGGCACGGTGGCCCGGCAGAAGAACCGAAGAGGGGGACAAGACCCCCAAAGTCGGAAGAAGAGGCCGACGGCGAGGAAGAAAGCCGGGCTCCTCCGCTAGCAAAAGAGCTAGCACAAGATAGCGGAGGAGTCCGGCGAGAAGACCCTCGAAGACGGAAGTCCCCCGGAGCTGTGCAATAAACTATTTTTACCCTGTGCTGTGTTTTTTTTTGTACTTTTTTTTCCACAGGTGAATGGGTAGGGGTATATTGTACCCCATACTCATTCACATAGGGTGGGGGGGCCGGTATCCGGGGGCCCCCTTATTAAAGGCCTGGCAGGATGGTCAAACTCTGGTACCCACAGCCACATTCAGACAACCTGCTCAACCATTACAAGGATAGCGGAAGGAAGACCATGAAAATGTGAGTTTAGTACAACAGGCCAAATTCATGAAGCTTTACACAAGGATAAGAAAATTTTGGCCCATTTTCCAACCACTTTTTTTTAAATGAGGTTCCTTATACTGATATTAAAGCTTTGTAAGCTGAGCCTCATAACTGTCGGAATAGGACTTCAGTGGAGATTTCCAGATACAAGTGACATCATGAGCCTCATATCTCAATGATGTCACAAGTCTCCAGCTCCCGATGTTTAGCCAACAATGACCTCATGGGGAAACTGATAGACACATTTGTCTGAAGAACATTTTAAAACTCGGACAAGGCAAAAAATAAAATAAATCACATAATTCCAGTCAGAAAAGGTTGATACAAACATTTTTATTCATGGAGATGCTACTGTTGATACATTGTGTGATGTCCGGTATGGGAAGGTGTGTAGAGCAAACATGGGTATCCCCCAAGAATAAAGTCCAGAACATAAAACGCCAGCATGCTGGTCAAAAATGTTGTCCCCAGTCCAGCTTTCATCTAAAAAAAGAAAATAAAGGGAACAAAGATAAAGTATTAGAGCAAAGCCAATGTACACCATGTTCAAATACAATACATCAAAAGTTGCAATTGTGTGTAAATAGAAGAGGTGTGTGTATAGTTATATGAATGTTGTGTCCTTTGTGCATTTCTTCCAGATCTGTGCAGTAATCCAGCATATAACAACGTCTGCACTTTTCCCTGTTCAGGAGCTTCCTATAATAAACACCAGTCAGTGCTGCTCTCGCCCCGTTCAGGGTGACTGGCCTGGTGTCTGATCCATGTGGCAGCATAAGGCTCGGTACACACCTACGCAGTTTGCTTTTAATCTGTTTCTGAAGGGCTTTTTGCTGTGCGTTTTTGATTTCTGCGCACGTGATTTTACTGCAATTTGCATTTTTTTGGGGCAGATTAAAAAACACAAATTGCTTCAAAAAAGCATTCCATGCTTTTCTGCAGCTTCTCCATTGAAGTATATTGAACCAAAGAAAGATCGTTTTGTGTTTAAAAGTCCCTGACCGTTTCCAAATACGCAGCGGCTGCAAAAAAGCACAGATATGAGCGTGTCCCATAGGAAATCATGTAAATGAACCGTAGTGCGTTTCTGCAAAAAGCACCAATAAAAATATAGATGTGAACCAGGTCTAAGACATTTACTAACACAATGAGGTTAAAAAGACTAAAATGAGCCCTTTATAGTAAAAAAAAAAAAAAAAAAAAAAAAAAAAAAAAAAGGAGCAGATGATGACTACTTTAAGAGGTTCACTTTTTTATTTACAGTAGCGATTATTTGCTCTTTTTGTATTATAAAGGGCTCATTTTTTTTGTTAACCCCATTATGTTACTGGCCGATTAATCGATTATGAAGATAGTAATCGATTAATTTCATAATCAATTAGTTGTCGATTCATCAATTAGTTGATTCAGCCCTAATACCCAACATGTCAAACTTCGGTACTTAAAAATCTCCATCGCCAACACTTTACAAATATTTACAAGTTACCCGTTTAGAGTTACAAAAGAAGTCTTGGGCTAGAATTATTGCTCTCACTACAACATTCATGGCAATACCTCAGATGTGTGGTTAGAACGCAGTTTTACATATGTGTTCACTTCTGTGTGAATCACTTTTATTAAAAACTAGTGCATGACAGGTCCTCGTTAGAGAGAGAGATGGGGGGTCTATAAGACCTCACAGCTCTCCGCTAGGCTGGAAAGCCTGAGATAAAAAAATAAAAAAACTAACAAAAAAAAAACACGACACAATCTCAGCCTTTTTCTCTAAAAACACAGAAGTGATTACATTTGCCGAGGACGGAATCGACATCTTAACGTCGTGCCCGGCCTCTGAAGGTCATAGAGACGGCCGAGGACCATCTGGTCCTTGGTCAGCTCTATGGTAAATGGCCCCTCCTGCTACCTGTAAAAACAGCCACTATGATTACTGTGCAGGGAATCGCTCCGGCAGAAAAAATCTGATATGTGGATGATGCCTGTAGCTCCATCATTCAGATATCTCCAATCAAAGTCCAGGACATCATATGACGGCCTTGTGCGGGAAGTGGCCCCTCCCACAGCTCTGCTCTCTGTACAGGATACATGCAGTACAATGATGATGCCGGCACTACTTTTACAAGGTAATATTGAGTTTTGCAAAGACCTTTGGTGCCCACAAAGCGGCTATTGAGGAACATATTGAAAAAAAAAGAAGAAGAAGAAGAAGTTCTATGCCACAAGTCCAACTTTAAAAAGAGAAGTACACAGCCTCTGGCCGAATCTTCAGCTCGTTTGGCTGTACTTCTCCTGTGGGTCACAGGAGTGCAGATCGTTTTTAGCAGATAGTGGGCTGAAGTCTGCTGTCAGCTGACATCACAGAGCCGGTCCAGGCAAGATGGCGACACTGGAGTAGGGATCCGCCCACAAACCTGGACCGGCACTGGCTTAGCCTCTCAGCGAGCCACTTAAAGACTGAGCCGGCCGCTCCCGCCCCCTCCACAGCCCAGCGCTCCAGTGAGCCGTGACTGACAGTCAGCAGCTCTCTGCTCAGGGAGATGTGAGAAAAGAGCGATCTGTGGTGTTAGATCGCTCAGCTCTCAGTGTTAGAGCCGGCGGGGGAGCGATGCAGCATCCACCTAGGTAAGTATAACTCTGCAAACACCCCAAACCTCATACTTCTCTTTTAAATGCACGTCACATCCACCTGTAACAGCAACCATAGTTTGCCACTTAAAATGTTGTCAATGTATAGATAATATGTCATTATGTTATCCAGTGTTAGAAGTGCCATGCGCTGTGTAAGCCACCTGAAGATACAACAGCATTTGATTTTTTCAGCCCTTATCCAAATAAAACAAAAGCTTAGTTTCATTTTAAATCTGAAATCTAGGCGGATATTAACCCTTTCATGACTAAGCCTATTTTTGGCATTTGGTGTTTACAAGTTAAAATCAAGATTTTTTGCTAGAAAATTATTTGGAACCCCCAAACATATATATTTTTTAGCAGAGACTCTAGAGAATAAAACAGAGATCGTGCTTCATGTCACACGGTATTTGCGCAGCGGTGTTTTAAACGCAACTTTTTGGGAAAAGGGACATTTTCATGAATTTTAAAAAAACTAAACAGTAAAATTAGCCCAATTTTTTTTGCATAATGTCAAAGATGATGTTACGCCGAGTAAACAGATACCAAACATGTCACACTTTATAATCGCACGCACTCGTGGAATGACGTCAAATTACGGTACCTAAAAATCTCAATAGGCGATGCTTGAAATTTTTTTTTTACGGTTACTAGGTTAGCGTTACAGAGGAGGTCTAGTGCTAGAATTATTGCTCTCGCTCTGACGATCGTGGCGATACCTCACGTGTGAGATTTGAACACCGTTTACATACGTGGACGCGACTTACATATGCGTTTTCTTTGCTTCACGAGCTCGCGGGGACGGCGGGCGCTTTAAATTTTTTTTTATTCTTACATTAATAAATTGTTTTTAAAAAAAAAAAAAAAATCACTTTTATTGCTGTCACAGGGAATGTAAACATCCCTTGTGACAGTAATAGGTGGTGACAGGTACACTTTATGGAGGGATCGGGGGTCTAAAAAACCTCCTATCCCTCCTTTACACTTCAAAGTACGAAATCCGAAAATGGCGATTCTGAATACGGTATATATATATTTTTTAAACCGGCGCCATTGCCAGCCGAGTAAACGGGAAGTGACGTCATGGCGTTGCTTCCGTGTTTACTATTAGGAGACTGGAATGACGCCGATTACAGCATCATTCCAGTTCCTCCCCAGCAGCCGGAGGCATCCAATCGTGAATCGGTGCTCCCGATCGAGCGGGAGCACCGGTAACAGCGGCAGGAGTGCCCTCCCGCTCCTCCGGCATAACAGCCAAGCGGCTTTTAGCTGCTTCGGTTGTTATGGCTGGATAGCCAATCGCCCGCTGTAAAAAACGGTACCGGGATGATGCCAGCACTGGAAGCCAAGTACGCACATCTGCGTACGCTCGGCGGGAAGGGGTTAAAGACAAACATGAATGCAGTTCTGTAATATATTAGTAAATGTATTTTTAAAATTTCAAGTAGTGTAAGGACCTCAAATCTGACCTGGTGTCGGCCTATTGCAGTTTCTGTACAGTAAGCATGGAGTGTGAGAAGAATAAGCAGCACAAGCAGCCAATCAGTTCATGTGCCAACAAGAATGTTGTTAGGAGGAGAAAGCAGCGTGAAAGATTAGCTCATCGCTGTGCTGCTTCTCTTTTCACTGTCCAATCACAGGGGGGTCCAGGGTGATCTGGGCTCAGAAGAAGTGGGTTGAATGATGCTGGACATCAAACTCGGGTCATCTTGTGGCAGAAAAGACGTACTACAGGGGAAATTCTCTGGATTGAAAGTGAATATTGCTACAAAAGCGGCTTCATTTTTGGCTGAAGTTTTGCTTAAAGTCGAGTTCCACCCATATAAAAAAGTCAGAAGCTACAAAAAATGTAGTGGCTGACATTTAATAATCAAACACTCACCTGTCCCACGGTCCAGTGTTGTGGGTGCAGGAAGCCTCGCTCCTCTCCCCCTCCTCTCCACGGCGCCAGCATTCTAAATGTGGGCGCCTGGCAGTGGCTTCACAGCCGGGCGCGCACTGAATATGCGCGTGCCATACTGTGAATGGCCAGACAATCTTCTGGGACCTATGACATGTCCCAGAAGATTGCAGGGAGGAGGTGATCTTCCCTTCTGGTGCCGCAGAGCCAGAGGAGGAAGTGGGAGCTGGGTGCCTATAAAAACAGGGTAACCCCGCTCCTCCCCCCAAAAAATGACATGACAAATGTGGCACATCAGGAGGTCACCAGCACTTAAAGCGGAAGTTCCATTTTTGGGTGGAGCTCCCCTTTAATTTATAGAGTTCCAGTGTGTCAGGCTGAAGGCAGCAGGTGGGGAGGGGGGGGGGAGGGGCCGCTGTACAGCAATCTTACCAGGAAGAGGGAACGTGTACCTGTCAAAACCACGTACCCGCTCCCCCCTCCCTGCCAAAAAATGCCAAATGTGGCGGTGGAGGGTGCGAACAAATGGAGGTTCCCGTTTTGGGTGGAGCTCTGCTTTAAGATTATGTCGCTAATACAAAATGTACCAAAACCTCAGCTGGGAGAATGTAGCGATAAATCCATATCCCCAAAAAACTATTTATGACACCGAGACTGAATTTTTAGACGTAAAATAACCAATTCTAGACAGTGTGGTACATCCTCCTTATAATGAGATAGTAAAGTCGGTGTAAGCTGCACACCCACCATAATTATCTCCAGCATCCAATCACAGTATAACAATTCTAACTCAAGGGTGTTGTGAGGAGTCTAAAGGGGAATAAATATACCCAAAAACTATTGTACAGTTCAAATAGCACCAGAATAAGGCTAATGGGGTATTAGTAACATTGAATATTACACAGAGAAATAAAAGACATTTTGTGAATTACTGTAAAACCTGAATGGAACCTGCATTCAGTTTGGATTTTGGACTTTGCTGGCTGCATGCTTGTTCCAGGCCAGTGACTAAGGAAGAAGGTTATAAGGATGACAGTCGGTACCAATGCCATGGATTCCAAATCACAGCCACACCAAACATTGTAACCACTAGAGAGCCGCGCTATAGCCGAATGACGGCTACAGCGCGGACCTGCTTTGCTGGGACGACGTCACGCGGCACGCTCTGTGATCAGCGAGTTTATGAGACTCACCTGATCACGGATCGGAGCAAGGGGTCGATCCCGACCCCTTACCACATTATCAGCTGTCAGCCAATGACAGCTGATCATGTGACACAACAGAGCCGGTAATTGGCTATTTTTCCTCCTCGCGCTGACAGCGCGAGGAGAAAAAAAAAAGTCGATCACGGCCAGCTTATCAGTGCCCACCTGCCCCCTGCCAGTGCCACCTAAATAATACAAAAGTGCCCCCCATCAGTGCCCACAGTGCCACCCATCAGTGCCCACAGTGCCACCTATTAGTGCCCACAATCTGCCTCAACAGTGCTGCACCCCAGTGCCACATATCCCTGCCCATCAGTGTCATCTACCAGTGCCCATCAGTGCCCATCTTATCTGTGCCCATCAGTACTGCCTTATCAGTGCCGCCTCATCAGCACATTTCAATGAAGGAGAAAAATGACCTGTTTGCAAAATTTTATAACAAACTATGAAACATGACTTTTTTTTTTTGCAACTTTTTTTGTTTGTTTGAGAAAGAGGGTGGGGCCAGGCCATGGCTCCATGTCTGAATGGAGCAGGGGCTCGGCTCGGGTGCCCCCCATAGCAAGCTGCTTGCTGTGGGGGCCCTCAACAAGAAGGAGGGGCCAGGGGCACCGAAAAGGGACCAGAGAAGAGGAGGATTTGGGCTGCTCTGTGCAAAACCAGTGGAACAGCAATGAAGTATAACATGTTTACTTTTTTTCCTAGTTAAAAATAAGAAAGAAGACTTTCCAATCCCTGTAATACTGATAGAGTTGTGTGAAGTCCCCAAAGCATTTGGATGAGAGGTCCATGTGGGCTCTGCTATGCAGACAAGGACAGAGCCCGCTCTCCTCTATGGAAAAAGACATGCAGTCATTGGATCCCCCCACCCTCTGAATAAATTAACCCCCCACACACATTGGGGGTCACAGGAAGTGACATGGAACCCCCACCATTGGTGCTCAGTGCCAGTGAAAGTTCCATTGGTTATAAACACTTCCATATACCCAGTGATGTGACCGGCCACAGAGGAAACAAATCCCCCTACGGAAGATGGATCTCTATCTGCACTCTTCTCTACACTTATCTACCATTCAAAGTACTGAAATTATACAGCTTGTCTGAGAGTTCACAAAAAAAGGGGGGGGATGGGGAGCTGAAGTTACACTACAGAGCTCAATGAGGAGAGCCGATTGGAGGGAAGAGACACCCCCACCCCCCATCACATAGGAACAGAGATGAGGCTGTCAATCAGCTCGAGCTGGGGGAGGGGAGGACAGAACTAACAAGTGCAGTATTAACCACTTCAGCTGTGGAAAGTTTACCCCCCTTCATGACCAGGGCATTTGTTTGTGATACGACACTGCGTTAATTTAACTGCCAATTGCGCGGTTGTGCGACGCTGCACCTAAACAACATTTACCTCCTTTTTTCCCACAAATAGAGCTTCTTTCAGTGGCATTTGATCACCTCTGCGGTTTTTATTTTTTTAGAAAAAAAAGAAATAGCGACAATAAATAGTCCAATATATATTCTGCTCCATCCCAATAAGTGTATATTGATTGGCCTGCGCACAAGTTATAGCGTCTACAAACTACGGGACACGGGATTTTTTTTCTAGTAATGACGGCGATCAGCGATTTTTTTAGTGGGATTGCGATGGACAAATCTGACACCAAGGCCCCTTTCACACTTGTGCAACCTGAAAGTTGAGTCATTTTTGCCACGACTTAAAGCAATGCCCGTGTAATCTTTATGTCTATGGACCTCAAGTCGCACCAAAGCAGGGCAGGGACTACTTTAAAGTGGCACAGATATGAATGGTACCCATTGGAAATCATGGGGTACGACTTGTCATGCCACTTTGTAGTCCCAAGTGGCACAAGTGTGAAAGGGGCCTAAGGTCCTTATCACACATGTGTGGCTTTGGACATCAGAGTCACATGACAAGTCGTACCCCATGATTTCCAATCACCATCATCCATATCTGTGCCACTTCAAAGTCGCCCCTGTACTACTCTTTTCCACTTTGATGCCAGTTGACATCCGTAGACATGAAGTTTACACCGTCATTCCCTGAAATGGCATGAAAATCGCACAAATACCAAGTCGGGTGAAAGGGATCTCACTTTTTGGGGACCAGTGACACGAATACAGGGCAAAAAAATGAAAAATTGCCCGGCATTAATGACACTGACAGAGAAGGGGTGATCAAAGCATAAGATGTGCTCCTAGGAAGTGATTTCTGTGTGTGGGGGGAGGGGTGGGGGTGACTGGAGGAAGACAGATCACATGACGGAATGGCGGTCTGCCTCTCCTGAGAACGATCAGCGTGTGCCGGTGGGCATCGCGTCCGCTAGACCCGCCGATTGGGAGCGAGTTGACTGGTGGCGCACGCCCCAGACCCAGCGCACAAAATGAGGTACAGGTATGTGATTTTGTGTAGGAGGGATCTGCATGGAGAGCTCCATATCAGAGTAATACACAATGACTTCTCTCTCCTCCTCTCTTTATACACAGATTTCTCTTCTATCTCTATCACTACTGGCTGCATCTAGTGCACATTTATGGATATACCTGAGGACTGTGTGTATATAAAACCTCTAGAGACGGTATATACACCCCATATCATTATCACCTATATACTATTCTACAGTCTACTTGTATAATATCAAGGTCTCCATATATGGCTGAGAACAATTGTATTTTATCTCCAGGGCTCTCCTCTCCCCTCCCCCCACTTTTACTCACCAAACTCCTTTCATGTTTTAGTTAAAAGTAGAAAAGGGAATTATAAAGTTATTCCTTATATGTGGTTCTATTTTTAAGATGTATTGTGCATTTTTTATGACTAATAAATATGTATTTCCATCCAGTTTACCTTCACTATGTCTACAACCTCACTCAAAGTCCCAAAATTCCCTTTTCTACTTTTTGTAACAGGGATGGAGGCACATCATATATGTGCC
>NW_027507758.1:572964007-573136451 GCF_037356315.1 Lithobates pipiens | reverse complement strand
GCCATTAGCGAACACAGGGGGGGCCATTAGTGAACACGGGGGGTCCATTAGTGAACGGGGGGGGGTCCGATTAGTGAACACGGGGGGGGGGGCGATTAGTGAACACGGGGGGGGGCGATTAGTGAACAGGGGGGGGGGGCAGGTGACGCGACACGCCTGCGGGGGGGCCAGGGTGACGCGACACGCCTGCGGGGGGGCCAGGTGACGCGACACGCCTGCGGGGGGGCCAGGTGACGCGACACGCCTGCGGGGGGGCAGGTGACGCGACACGCCTGCGGGGGGGGCCAGGTGACGCGACACGCCTGCGGGGGGGGCCAGGTGACGCGACACGCCTGCGGGGGGGGCCAGGTGACGCGACACGCCTGCGGGGGGGCCAGGTGACGCGACACGCCTGCGGGGGGGCCAGGTGACGCGACACGCCTGCGGGGGGGGCCAGGTGACGCGACACGCCTGCGGGGGGGCCAGGTGACGCGACACACCTGCGGGGGGGCCAGGTGACGCGACACGCCTGCGGGGGGCCAGGTGACGCGACACGCCTGCGGGGGGGCCAGGTGACGCGACACGCCTGCGGGGGGGCCAGGTGACGCGACACGCCTGCGGGGGGGCCAGGTGACGCGACACGCCTGCGGGGGGCCAGGTGACGCGACACGCCTGCGGGGGGGCCAGGTGACGCGACACGCCTGCGGGGGGGCCAGGTGACGCGACACGCCTGCGGGGGGGCCAGGTGACGCGACACGCCTGCGGGGGGCCAGGTGACGCGACACGCCTGCGGGGGGCCAGGTGACGCGACACGCCTGCGGGGGGGCCAGGTGACGCGACACGCCTGCGGGGGGGGCAGGTGACGCGACACGGCCTGCAGGGGGGCAGGTGACGCGACACGGCTGCAGGGGGGGCAGGTGACGCGACACGGCTGCAGGGGGGGCAGGTGACGCGACACGTCGGCAGGGGGCAGGTGACGCGACTCGGCTGCAGGGGGGGCAGGTGACGCGACACGTCTGCAGGGGGGGCAGGTGACGCGACACGTCTGCAGGGGGGGCAGGTGACGCGACACGTCTGCAGGGGGGCAGGTGAACGCGACACGTCTGCAGGGGGCAGGTGACGCGACACGTCTGCAGGGGGCAGGTGACGCGACACGTCTGCAGGGGGGGCAGGTGACGCGACACGTCTGCAGGGGGGGCAGGTGACGCGACACGTCTGCAGGGGGGGCAGGTGACGCGACACGTCTGCAGGGGGGGCAGGTGACGCGACACGTCTGCAGGGGGGGCAGGTGACGCGACACGTCTGCAGGGGGGGCAGGTGACGCGACACGTGCAGGGGGGGCAGGTGACGCGACACGTCTGCAGGGGGGGCAGGTGACGCGACACGTCTGCAGGGGGGGCAGGTGACACGACACGTCTGCAGGGGGGGCAGGTGACACGACACGTCTGCAGGGGTGGCAGGTGACACGACACGTCTGCAGGGGGGGCAGGTGACACGACACGTCTGCAGGGGGGGCAGGTGACACGACACGTCTGCAGGGGGGGCAGGTGACACGACACGTCTGCGGGGGAGGGCAGATGACAGAACACAGAGGGGGGTGGGTGTGATTAGTGAACACGGGTGGGTGTGATTAGTGAACACGGGGGGGGGGGGGGGTGATTAGTGAACACGGGGGGGGGGGGTGATTAGTGAACACGGGGGGGGGGGTGATTAGTGAACACGGGGGGGGGGGGGGTGATTAGTGAACACGGGGGGGGGGGGGGGTGATTAGTGAACACGGGGGGGGGGGGGGGTGATTAGTGAACACGGGGGGGGGGGTGATTAGTGAACACGGGGGGGTGATTAGTGAACACGGGGGGGGGGGTGATTAGTGAACACGGGGGGTGATTAGTGAACACGGGGGGGTGATTAGTGAACACGGGGGGGGTGATTAGTGAACACGGGGGGGGTGATTAGTGAACACGGGGGGGGGGGGGGGTGATTAGTGAACACGGGGGGGGGGGGGGGTGATTAGTGAACACGGGGGGGGGGGGGTGATTAGTGAACACGGGGGGGGGGGGGGGGTGATTAGTGAACACGGGGGGGGGGGGGTGATTAGTGAACACGGGGAGGGGGGGTCATTAGTGAACACAGAGGGGGGGTCATTAGTGAACACAGAGGGGGGGTCATTAGTGAACACAGAGGGGGGGGGGGTCATTAGTGAACACGGAGGGGGGGGGGTCATTAGTGAACACGGAGGGGGGGGGTCATTAGTGAACACGGAGGGGGGGGGTCATTAGTGAACACGGAGGGGGGGTCATTAGTGAACACAGAGGGGGGGTCATTAGTGAACACGGAGGGGGGGGGGGGGGTCATTAGTGAACACGGAGGGGGGGGGGTCATTAGTGAACACGGAGGGGGGGGGGTCATTAGTGAACACGGAGGGGGGGGGTCATTAGTGAACACGGAGGGGGGGGGTCATTAGTGAACACGGAGGGGGGGGTCATTAGTGAACACGGAGGGGGGGGGGTCATTAGTGAACACGGAGGGGGGGTCATTAATGAACACGGAGGGGGGGGTCATTAATGAACACGGAGGGGGGGGGTCATTAATGAACACGGAGGGGGGGGGGGTCATTAATGAACACGGAGGGGGGGGGGGGTCATTAATGAACACGGAGGGGGGGGTCATTAATGAACACGGAGGGGGGGGGTCATTAATGAACACGGGGGGGGGGGGGGTCATTAGTGAACACGTAGGGGGGGGTCATTAGTGAACACGGAGGGGGGGGTCATTAGTGAACACGGAGGGGGGGGTCATTAGTGAACTTGGAGGAGGGTGGTGGGTGATTAGTGACACGGAGGGTGGGTAATTAGAGAACACGGATTGGGGGGTCTCCAGCTCGTCTTCCCCCCGGACTTTCCTCTCACTACTCCCGCGGTCTCCTCTCCTCTCCTCCCCCCGGCTCTCCTCCTCACCTGCACAGCTCTGCGCCCCCCGGGACGCCATTTCTGCCCCCGGGACGGTTCCTCTCAGCTCTCCCCTCAGTAACTGTCTCCGTTCATCCTCTATAGAGATTTCAGGTACTAAAGATGGCCGACGGGTGATGATGAAACCAATCAATCACTGCATACAGCTGATCGGGATAGGAGACACCTATGGCGGGGATCGGTATTACAGCCGGAGAAGACAGATTGCCATCTTGTGGCCAAATTCAAGAATAACCATTAAAATCACCCAATACTGTTAAAATTTGAAATAAAATTAATAAAATGATATAAAATTGATATGGGTTTGTGTGATATGACATAGTTGTTGTGAGGTGCATCAGGTCAGGCGCTTCAGTAAGAGGCGCTGTGATTGGTCACAGGTTCTTCTTTACTCCAGTCTCAGGCGGTCTCAGGTCACTTCTCCTTAGCGAGTTGACGGAGTGACATTCAGAGAGGAGAGCTCCTGCATTTCACTGCGATTTTCAGCGACTGACAGCGAATAACTGCGATTTTTATCATTTTTATTGATATTTATCGCTATTACTAACCCTTATTATAATATTATTCTTAATATTATAATTTTTTAGCCTTTTTTCAGGTATACAGGCATCCAACACCAACAGGATGCCTCGGCCTTCACGTCCCAGATCCCGGCAAAGGCGCTCACGTCAGGACGGCGACGAGTCACCAATCGCCCACCGGACGCGATCCAGAGCCCCCACATCGGCGGAGACAGGAGGCGGCACCACCCAGGAACAGGAGCCGTTCGCCAGGACACCGCGACAGGCCTGCTGAACATCTCCCAGCACCGCCGCCGGCCATGGAGCCGCGTGGCGAGGAGCAGGTAATCTGTATCATCTGTTTTGCAGGTATTGAAGATGGAGAAGACACGACCACTGTGACCTGCGCTCACCAATTCCACACGGCGTGCATCCAGCGGTGGATGGAGCAAAGCGCAACCTGTCCAGTGTGCCGGGCTGCCATCCCCATCCCCCAACAGGACACGGACATCAGGGGAACAACAACAGGTTTGACATTCGGGCTGATGAAAATGGTAATATGTGGTTCATTGACATTGAGCAGCAGCTGATCTTCAGGGTTGACTTTCAGGTTAATGAAGATGATGATGAGTATGTGGTAATGTGGCAATGATCCCTATAGAGTAACATCTTTTTTCTTTATATATACAGGATTGTAGTAGTAATAGTAATTGTTTATACTTCTAGTAGTTTTATAGTAGTTTAAAAAAAAAAAACAATTTTTATAAATATATAACAGATATTTTCTTTTTATACAGCATGCTTGTAGTAGTTTTATGGTAGTTTTGAAAAAAAATAAAATTATAAATATATATGTATAAGTATAACAGATATTTTCTTTTTATACAGCATGCTTGTAGTAGTAATTGTAGGGGTGCAACGGAACGTCACCAATCCGTGATCCGAACGGGTCACCCCGCTCGGATGGGCACATGCCGCGATCCGCAGGGCGCTCCGTGGTCTCAGTCTTAGGAAACGTCGTGGCTTCGGCCTAGCTCCTAAGAGGCAGCAATCTTTCTACACCCTGGCCGTTTACAATGTGATCGCTCCGACGGAGCGATCACTTGTAAACAAACCGGCTTGACGCCGGTTCCTCTCTCCCTCTCTGTACTAATCTGTACAGTAGAGGGGAGAGAACGGATGGAAGCAGCCATCCCTCCATACCCTGGCAATACCCTGCCAATACTCTGCCATACCCAGCCATACTCTGCCATACCCAGCCAATACTCTGCCAAACTCTGCCATACCCAGCCATATTCTGCAATACTCTGCGATACCCAGCCATACTCTGCAATACTCAGCCATGCTCAGCCGTATCCAGCCATACTCAGCCAATATTACAGTGGGGAGATTGTGGATATTACAGTGGGGACTATATGGTGGTGGAATTTTCACAGGTTTTTGCAAAATTAAATTATTATTTGCTGATCCGAAAAATGATCCGATCCGTGACTCTGATCCGAGGAACGATCCGATCCATTCGTTTTTTGATCCGTTGCACCCCTAAGTAATTGTAATTGTTTATGCTTGTAGTAGTTTCATAGTAGTTTTGCAAAAAAAAAATAAAATAAAAAAAAATTGTATAAATGTATATGTATAAGTATAACAAATATTTTCTTTTTATACAATATGCCTGTAATTGTAATTGTTTATGTTTGTAGTAGTTTTATAGTAGTTTAAAAAACAACCCACCGCAAAAAAAAAAAAATTGTATAAATATATGTATATATGTATAAGTATAATAGATATTTTCTTTTTATACAGCATTCTTGTAGTAGTAATTGTAATTTTTTATGCTTGTAGTAGTTTTATATTAGTTTAAAAATTTTTTTAAAAAACTAAAAAAATTGTATAAATATATTTATGTATAAATGCATAAGTATAACATATATTTTCTTTTTTCTACAGCATGCTTGTAGTAGTAATGGTAATTATTTATGCTTGTAGTAGTTTTACAGTAGTTTAAAAAAAATTATAAATATATATGTATAAGTATAACAGATATTTTATTTTTATACAGCATGCTTGTAGTAGTAATTGTAGGGGTGCAACGGATCTTCACAGATCCATGATCCGAACGGGTCACCCCGCTCGAATTGGCACATGCCGCGATCCGCAGGGTGTTCCGCGGTCTCAGTCTTAGGAAAGGCCGTGGCGTCGGCCTAGCTCCTAAGCGGCGGCCATCTTTCTACACACAGGTCGTTTACAATGTGATCGCTCCGACGGAGCGATCACTTGTAAACAAACCGGCTTGATGCTGGTTCCTCTCTCCCCTCTCTGTACTAATCTGTACAGTGGAGGGGAGAGATCGGATGGAAGCAGCCATCCCTCCATACCCTGGCAATACCCTGCCAATACTCTGCAATACCCTTCCAATACTCTGCAATACCCTGCCAATACTCTGCAATACCCAGCAATACCATGCAATACCCTGCCAATACTCTGCAATACCCTGCCAACACTCTGCCATACCCAGCCAACACTCTGCCATACCTAGCCAATACTCTGCCATACTCAGCCAATTCTCTGCCATACCCAGCCATACTCTACCATACTCTGCCATACTGTCAGAAACCATGAAACAAACTGAGACAGAAGTACAATCAAATCACACTTTTTTATTAATAAAAATAAAACGGTAAATAGAAAAAAGCGTAGTCAAGCATAGCCAGAGTTCTGTAGCCAGATCTGGTAGTCAGCCAGTCCAAAGTTCATAAACCAATATTGCAGTGGGGAGATTGTGGATATTACAGTGGGGACTATATGGTGGTGGAATTTTCACAGGTTTTTGCAAATTAAATTATTATTTGCTGATCCGAAAAATGATCCGATCCGTGACTCTGATCCGAGGAACGATCCGATCCATAAGTTTTTTGATCCGTTGCACCCCTAAGTAATTGTAATTGTTTATGCTTGTAGTAGTTTTATAAAAAACAAAAAACAAAAAAATTGTATAAATGTATATGTATAAGTATAACAAATATTTTCTTTTTATACAACATGCTTGTAATTTTAATTGTTTATGCTTGTAGTAGTTTTATAGTAATTTAAAAAAACAACCCCGGCAAAAAAAATTGTATAAATATATGTATAAATGTATAAGTATAATAGATATTTTCTTTTTATACAGCATGCTTGTAGTAGTAGTTGTAATTGTTATGCTTGCAGTAGTTTTATAGTAGTTTTGGAAAAAAGAATGTATAAATATATATGTATAAATGCTTAAGTATAACAGATATTTTCTTTTTTTATACAGCATGCTTCTAGTAGTAAATGTAATTGTTTATGCTTGTAGTAGTTTTATAGTAGTTAAAAAAAGAAAAAAAAAGAGAAAAAATGTATAAATATATATGTATAAATGCATAAGTATAACAGATATTTTCTTTTTTTATACAGCATGCTTGTAGTAGTAAATGTAATTTTTTATGCTTGTAGTAGTTTTGAAAAAACAACCCCCCAACAATTTTTTTTAAATAAATGTATAAATATATATGTATATATAGATACATATACATATCCAGTTGCCGACCGCCGCACGCTGATGTACGTCGGCAGAATTGCACGGGCAGGCATATTGGCGTACAGGTACGTCCATGCCTTCCCGCGGGTGGGGGGCCCAATCGGGCCCCCCCTCCGGTGCCAGCGGCGGTCATGGCCACCCCCTCGCGATCGCTCCTGACGAATGAAATTCTAGCACTACATCACTTCCTCTCCTGTATTGTAAACACAGGCAGAGGAAGTGATGTAATCTCTCCTCGTGTCGGTCTTTTTCGTTCCGGCACCGAGGAGAGAGGAACACGCCAGGCACACTTTCACCCCCCCTTCACCCCCCGATCACCACCCCAATCACCCCTGCACCCCCAGTCACAGTGACACCAATTGCATTTTTTTTTTTTTTTATTATTGCATTGGTGTCATTTGTGACTGCAATAATTGCTAGGGCAGTTAGGGTTAGCCCCCTTTAGCTCTAGGGTACCCCCTAACCCCCCCAATAAAGGTTTAACCCCGTGATAACCCCCCGTTGCCAGTGTCACTAATACAGCGATTGTTTTTCTGATCGCTGTATTAGTGTCACAGGTGACGCTAGTTAGGCAGGTAGGTATTTAGGTTCGCCGAAGCTTTTTATAGCGTCATGGACCCCCATATACTACCACATAAAGCCCCCTGATTGCCCCCTAGTTAACCCTTTCACCAGTGATCACCATATAACTGTTACAGGTGACGCTGGTTGGTTAGTTATTTTTTTATAGTTTCAGGGCACCCGCCATTTATTACCTAATAAAGGTTTAACCCCCTGATCACCCGGCGGGTGATATAAGTTTGAGGGTCAGATAAGGTCTGCATCGCCCCAGGCAGCGTCAGGTTAGTGCCAGTACCACTAACACCCACGCGCAAAGCATACACCTCCCTTAGTAATATAGTATCTGATCAGATCTATATTAGCGTCGCCAGCAGTTTAGGTTTCCCAAAACGCATTGTTAGCGGGATCAGCCCAGATACCTGCTAGCACCTGCGTTTAGCCCCTCCGCCCAGCCCACCCAAGTGCAGTATCGATCGATCACTGTCACTTACAAAACACAACACACATAACTGCAGCATTCGCAAAGTCAGGCCTGATCCCTGCGCTCGCTAACAGTTTTTTTTGTAGCGTTTTGATACAGTCGCTGACAGCCTAGGTGCTTTTTTACCTGTGAGTCTCACTAGTGTACCCCTAAATTTAGAGCCCAAAATGGCAAAGAGAAGGTACACTAGTGAAGAGGCCTACACGTTTCTGAGCATGACAGATAGTGAAGAGGACGTCACTCATCTGTCAGATTCAGGCTCAGAATACGATCCTGTAGAGGATAGCGGCTCCATGACAGATAGCTCTGGTGACGGAGATGAGGTCCCTGTTAAGGGCAGGCGTACCCGATCCCGAATTTTTTCTGTTGTTGAGGTGCAAGAACCGCAGGTCCCTCATATGGAGCAGAGACGTACTAGAGCCGCTCATCCTTCTGGTGAACTGGCAAGCACCAGCGGCCGAGTACACCCTGGACGTACATCCAGCACTGCAGTAACACGTGGTGACGTGGCGAGTCCCATAAGTGCAGTTCAAGCTGGCGAGGTGGCAAGCACAAGTAGTGTCCCGCTGCCACCAAGACGAAGACAAAGACAGGCCCGTCGTACCCATAGTGCCCTTCCTGCAGAATTCGCCAATCCTGATTGGGTGCCCACCACTTCTGCAGAACCCGTACTTCCCCCATTCACTGGCCAACCTGGCATTAACGTGAAAATAGTTGATTTTACGACACTTGATTTTTACTCACTGTTTTTCACCGAAGATCTCTATAGATCTATTGTGGACCAAAGCAATTTGTACGCTGGTCAACACATCGCCACTGTTCCCCAGTCCGCCCTTGCCAGACATTGGAAACCAATTACGGTTTCTGAATTTAAGATCTTTCTGGGCCTCTCCCTCAACATGGGCATAAACAAAAAGAGTGAGTTGCGGTCATATTGGTCCACTGACCCAATTCACCATATGCGCGTGTTCTCTGCTTCCATGTCCAGGTCACGATACGAGCAGATTTTGTGGTTCATGCACTTCAGCGACAATGAACTCTGTCGTCCTCGTGGAGACCCTGCATACGATCGGCTCTACAAAATTCGGCCCCTCATAAACCACTCCAACCAACATTTTGCAGACTTGTTTACTCCCCATCAAGTTGTCTGCATTGATAAGTCCCTGATTAAGTTTTTTGGTCGCTTGT
This sequence comes from Lithobates pipiens, assembly GCF_037356315.1. NCBI lineage: Eukaryota > Metazoa > Chordata > Amphibia > Anura > Ranidae > Lithobates > Lithobates pipiens. The sequence goes on along the minus strand of NW_027507758.1, from coordinate 573,127,214 downwards.
CATTCAAACAATACATTCCCAACAAGCGTTCCAGATACGGGGTCAAGGTGTATAAGCTCTGTGACAGGGCCACAGGCTATACACGTAGTTTTATGGTTTATGTGGGTAAAGATAGTCACGTAGAGCCGGAGAACTGCCCTGACTACATAGGAAGCGCTGGCAAGATAGTGTGGGACATGGTGTCACCCTTATAGGGAAAGGGGTACCACTTGTACGTGGACAATTATTACACAAGCGTGCCACTGTTTAGTCACTTGTTTGATCAGCAGATTGGAGCATGTGGCACCGTGCGACCTAATCGCCGGGCCTTTCCCCAGTGGCTTGTAGATTCTCGTCTTAGGCTGGGGGAGAGAGCCTGCTTGCGCAGTAATAATTTGCTCGCTATGAAGTGGAGGGATAATAAGAATGTTTTTGTTCTTACCTCCCTTCATGCAGACACGACGGTCCAAATTTCTACGGCGACTGGTATTGTGGAGAAACCCCTCTGTGTCCACAAATATAACCAAAATATGGGAGGGGTGGACCTCAATGACCAGTTGTTGGCGCTGTATCTAGTTGCCCATAAGGCCAGACGCTGGTACAAAAAAGTGTCTGTTTATTTATTCCAATTGGCTATGCTGAATGCTTATGTGCTACACAAAGCTTCAGGACGAACTGGATCCTTCCTTAAATTCCAGGAGCATATCGTCAGAGCCCTTCTGTATCCAGGTGGTGCTCCACCTCACCTTCCTCAACCAAATGCAGTAAGCCGGCTGCATGAGAGGCATTATTCTTATGTCCTCCCGAGTACCCCTACCCAACGAGCCCCCCCAAAGAAAATGTCATGTCTGCAGAAAGCGCGGATATAGGCGTGACACCCGTCATTATTGTCCCCTCTGTCCTGACAATCCTGGTCTTTGCATTGGTGAATGTTTTGAACGCTACCATGAACTAGTTGAGTAGTTGAGCTAGGCACACGTTCACAGGGTCTCTCAGGTAGCCATTGCATTTTGAGAGACCCAAACCGCTGGAGCCGTTACAACAGAACTGTTAAAGTTACATAAAAAAGTGTTTAAAAAAAAAAGGAAAAAACCAAAAAATACAAAAAAATATAAAAAAAAAAAAAAATTGTTGTCGCTTTATTGTTCTCTCTCTCTCTCTATTCTCTCTCTATTGTTCTGCTCCTTTGTACTGTATTCTATTCTGCAATGTTTTATTGTTAACCATTTTTTGTTTTCAGGTACGCCATTCTGCTGCAGCGTGGATTTATTTATCTTGACAGCAACAGCGTTTTGCTCCCACGATACATAAAGCCGTGACTCCAGCACTGTCGGAGGTGATTTCATCACCACAGTTAAAAAAGAGCATATATGCCGAAGCATGGGGGCATAAGGGGTGGAGGAGCAATTTGCTCCTACCTTTTGCGGGAGGATGCCCCCATGCTTCGGCATATATATATTTTTGGCACAGATTGTGTTAAATGTGTTATTTTTTGCTATTTTTTTTTTTTGTATTTGCTTTGCAGGTATGGTAAGTCCTACTGTTATACTGTAATGTTACTTTGTTTTATTGTTAACCATCATTTGCTTAGCAGGTACGCCATTCTGCTGCAGCGCGGATTAATTTATCTTGACAGCAACAGCGTTTTGCTCCCACGATACATAAAGCCGTGACTCCAGCACTGTCGAAGCTGATTTCATCACCACAGTTAAAAAAGAGCATATATGCCGAAGCATGGGGGCATAAGGGGTGGAGGAGCAATTTGCTCCTACCTTTTGCGGGAGGATGCCCCCATGCTTCGGCATATATATTTTAGGCACAGATTGTGTTAAATGTGTTATTTTTTGCTATTTTTTTTTTTTTTGTATTTGCTTTGCAGGTATTGTAAGTCCTACTGTTATACTGTAATGTTACTTTGTTTTATTGTTAACCATCATTTGCTTAGCAGGTACGCCATTCTGCTGCAGCGCGGATTTATTTATCTTGACAGCAACAGCGTTTTGCTCCCACGATACATAAAGCCGTGACTCCAGCACTGTCGGAGGTGATTTCACCACCACAGTTAAAAAAGAGCATATATGCCGAAGCATGGGGGCATACGGGGTGGAGGAGCGATCTGCTCCTACCTTTTGCGGGAGGATGCCCCCATGCTTCGGCATATATATATTTTAGGCACAGATTATGTTAAATGTGTTATTTTTTGCTATTTTATTTTTTTGTATTTGCTTTGCAGGTATGGTAAGTCCTACTGTTATACTGTAATGTTACTTTGTTTTATTGTTAACCATCATTTGCTTAGCAGGTACGCCATTCTGCTGCAGCGCGGATTAATTTATCTTGACAGCAACAGCGTTTTGCTCCCACGATACATAAAGCCGTGAATCCAGCACTGTCGGAGGTGATTTCATCACCACAGTTAAAAAAGAGCATATATGCCGAAGCATAGGGGCATAAGGGGTGGAGGAGCAATTTGCTCCTACCTTTTGCGGGAGGATGCCCCCATGCTTCGGCATATATATTTTGGGCACAGATTGTGTTAAATGTGTTATTTTTTGCTATTTTTTTTGTATTTGCTTTACAGGTATGGTAAGTCCTACTGTTATACTGTAATGTTACTTTGTTTTATTGTTAACCATCATTTGCTTAGCAGGTACGCCATTCTGCTGCAGCGTGGATTTATTTATCTTGACAGCAACAGCGTTTTGCTCCCACGATACATAAAGCCGTGACTCCAGCACTGTCGGAGGTGATTTCACCACCACAGTTAAAAAAGAGCATATATGCCGAAGCATGGGGGCATAAGGGGTGGAGGAGCAATATGCTCCTACCTTTTGCGGGAGGATGCCCCCATGCTTCGGCATATTTATTTTAGGCACAGATTGTGTTAAATGTGTTATTTTTTTGCTATTTTTTTGTATTTGCTTTGCAGGTATGGTAAGTCCTACTGTTATACTGTAATGTTACTTTGTTTTATTGTTAACCATCATTTTCTTAGCAGGTACGCCATTCTGCTGCAGCGCGGATTTATTTATCTTGACAGCAACAGCGTTTTGCTCCCACGATACATAAAGCCGTGACTCCACTGTCGAAGGTGATTTCATCACCACAGTTAAAAAAGAGCATATATGCCGAAGCATGGGGGCATAAGGGGTGGAGGAGCAATATGCTCCTACCTTTTGCGGGAGGATGCCCCCATGCTTCGGCATATATATTTTAGGCACAGATTGTGTTAAATGTGTTATTTTTTGCTATTTTTTTTTTTTTGTATTTGCTTTGCAGGTATGGTAAGTCCTACTGTTATACTGTAATGTTACTTTGTTTTATTGTTAACCATCATTTGCTTAGCAGGTACGCCATTCTGCTGCAGCGCGGATTTATTTATCTTCACAGCAACAGCGTTTTGCTCCCATGATATATAAAGCCGTGACTCCAGCACTGTCGGAGGTGATTTCATCACCACAGTTAAAAAAGAGCATATATGCCGAAGCATGGGGGCATAAGGGGTGGAGGAGCAATTTGCTCCTACCTTTTGCGGGAGGATGCCCCCATGCTTCGGCATATATATATTTTTGGCACAGATTGTGTTAAATGTGTTATTTTTTGCTATTTTTTTTTTTGTATTTGCTTTGCAGGTATGGTAAGTCCTACTGTTATACTGTAATGTTACTTTGTTTTATTGTTAACCATCATTTGCTTAGCAGGTACGCCATTCTGCTGCAGCGCGGATTTATTTATCTTGACAGCAACAGCGTTTTGCTCCCATGATATATAAAGCTGTGACTCCAGCACTGTCGGAGGTGATTTCACCACCACAGTTAAAAAAAGAGCATATATGCCGAAGCATGGGGGCAGAAGGGGTGGAGGAGCAATTTTCTCCTAACTTTTGCGGGAGGATGCCCCCATGGTTCGGCATATATATATTTTAGGCACAGATTGTGTTAAATGTGTTATTTTTTGCTATTTTATTTTGTATTTGCTTTGCAGGTATGGTAAGTCCGACTGTTATACTGTAATGTTACTTTGTTTTATTGTTAACCATCATTTGCTTTGCAGGTACGCCATTCTGCTGCAGCGCGGATTTATTTATCTTGACAGCAACAGCGTTTTGCACCCACGATACATAAAGCCGTGACTCCAGCACTGTCGGAGGTGATTTCACCACCACAGTTAAAAAAAGAGCATATATGCCGAAGCATGGGGGCAGAAGAGGTGGAGGAGCAATTTGCTCCTAACTTTTGCGGGAGGATGCCCCCATGCATCGGCATATATATATTTTAGGCACAGATTGTGTTAAATGTGTTCTTTTTTGCTATTTTTTTTTGTATTTGCTTTGCAGGTATGGTAAGTCCTACTGTTATACTGTAATGTTACTTTGTTTTATTGTTAACCATCATTTGCTTAGCAGGTATGCCATTCTGCTGCAGCGCGGATTTATTTATCTTGACAGCAACAGCGTTTTTCTCCCATGATACATAAAGCCGTGACTCCAGCACTGTCAGAGGTGATTTCACCACCACAGTTAAAAAAAGAGCATATATGCCGAAGCATGGGGGCAGAAGGGGTGGAGGAGCAATTTGCTCCTAACTTTTGCGGGAGGATGCCCCCATGCTTCGGCATATATATATTTTAGGCACAGATTGTGTTAAATGTGTTATTTTTTGCTATTTTTTTTTTGTATTTGCTTTGCAGGTATGGTAAGTCCTACTGTTTTACTGTAATGTTACTTTGTTTTATTGTTAACCATCATTTGCTAAGCAGGTATGCCATTCTGCTGCAGCGCGGATTTATTTATCTTGACAGCAACAGCGCTTTTCTCCCACGATACATAAAGCCGTGACTCCAGCACTGTCGGAGGTGATTTCACCACCACAGTTAAAAAAAGAGCATATATGCCGAAGCATGGGGGCATAAGGGGTGGAGGAGCGATTTGCTCCTACCTTTTGCGGGAGGATACCCCCATGCTTCGGCATATATATATTTTAGGCACAGATTGTGTTAAATGTGTTATTTTTTGCTATTTTTTATTTTTTTTGTATTTGCTTTGCAGGTATGGTAAGTCCTACTGTTATACTGTAATGTTACTTTGTTTTATTGTTAACCATCATTTGCTTAGCAGGTCCGCCATTCTGCTGCAGCGCGGATTTATTTATCTTGACAACAACAGTGTTTTGCTCCCACGATACATAAAGCCGTGACTCCAGCACTGTCGGAGGTGATTTCACCACCACAGTTAAAAAAAGAGCATATATGCCGAAGCATGGGGCCAGAAGGGGTGGAGGAGCAATTTTCTCCTAACTTTTGCGGGAGGATGCCCCCATGGTTCGGCATATATATATTTTAGGCACAGATTGTGTTAAATGTGTTATTTTTTGCTATTTTTTTTTTTTTTGTGTTTGCTTTGCAGGTATGGTAAGTCCTACTGTTATACTGTAATGTTACTTTGTTTTATTGTTAACCATCATTTGCTTTGCAGGTACGCCATTCTGCTGCAGCGCGGATTTATTTATCTTGACAGCAACAGCGTTTTGCACCCACGATACATAAAGCCGTGACTCCAGCACTGTCGGAGGTGATTTCACCACCACAGTTAAAAAAAGAGCATATATGCCGAAGCATGGGGGCAGAAGGGGTGGAGGAGCAATTTGCTCCTAACTTTTGCGGGAGGATGCCCCCATGCTTCGGCATATATATATTTTAGGCACAGATTGTGTTAAATGTGTTATTTTTTGCTATTTTTTTTGTATTTGCTTTGCAGGTATGGTAAGTCCTACTGTTATACTGTAATGTTACTTTGTTTTATTGTTAACCATCATTTGCTTAGCAGGTATGCCATTCTGCTGCAGCGCGGATTTATTTATCTTGACAGCAACAGCGCTTTTCTCCCACGATACATAAAGCCGTGACTCCAGCACTGTCGGAGGTGATTTCACCACCACAGTTAAAAAAAGAGCATATATGCCGAAGCATGGGGGCAGAAGGGGTGGAGGAGCGATTTGCTCCTACCTTTTGCGGGAGGATGCCCCCATGCTTCGGCATATATATATTTTTTAGGCACAGATTGTGTTAAATGTGTTATTTTTTGCTATTTTTTATTTTTTTTGTATTTGCTTTGCAGGTATGGTAAGTCCTACTGTTATACTGTAATGTTACTTTGTTTTATTGTTAACCATCATTTGCTTAGCAGGTCCGCCATTCTGCTGCAGCGCGGATTTATTTATCTTGACAGCAACAGTGTTTTGCTCCCACGATACATAAAGCCGTGACTCCAGCACTGTCGGAGGTGATTTCACCACCACAGTTAAAAAATGAGCATATATGCCGAAGCATGGGGCCAGAAGGGGTGGAGGAGCAATTTTCTCCTAACTTTTGCGGGAGGATGCCCCCATGGTTCGGCATATATATATTTTAGGCACAGATTGTGTTAAATGTGTTATTTTTTGCTATTTTTTTTTTTTTTGTATTTGCTTTGCAGGTATGGTAAGTCCTACTGTTATACTGTAATGTTACTTTGTTTTATTGTTAACCATCATTTGCTTTGCAGGTACGCCATTCTGCTGCAGCGCGGATTTATTTATCTTGACAGCAACAGCGTTTTGCACCCACGATACATAAAGCCGTGACTCCAGCACTGTCGGAGGTGATTTCACCACCACAGTTAAAAAAAGAGCATATATGCCGAAGCATGGGGGCAGAAGGGGTGGAGGAGCAATTTGCTCCTAACTTTTGCGGGAGGATGCCCCCATGCTTCGGCATATATATATTTTAGGCACAGATTGTGTTAAATGTGTTATTTTTTGCTATTTTATTTGTATTTGCTTTGCAGGTATGGTAAGTCCTACTGTTATACTGTAATGTTACTTTGTTTTATTGTTAACCATCATTTGCTTAGCAGGTATGCCATTCTGCTGCAGTGCGGATTTATTTATCTTGACAGCAACAGCGTTTTTCTCCCACGATACATAAAGTCGTGACTCCAGTACTGTCTTAGGTGATTTCACCACCACAGTTAAAAAAAGAGCATATGTGCCGAAGCATGGGGGCATAAGGGATGGAGGAGCAATTTGCTCCTAACTTTTGCGGGAGGATGCCCCCATGGTTCGCCATATATATATTTTAGGCACAGATTGTGTTAAATGTGTTATTTTTTGCTATATTTTTTTTTTTTTGGATTTGCTTTGCAGGTATGGTAAGTCCTATTGTTATACTGTAATGTTACTTTGTTTTATTGTTAACCATCATTTGCTTAGCAGGTATGCCATTCTGCTGCTTATTTATCTTGACAGCTGAAGGGGTGGAGGAGCAATTTGCTCCTAACTTTTGCGGGAGGATGCCCCCATGCTTCGGCATATATAAATGGTGCATGTATGCCCACCATTAGAAGTGGGTGGATGAAGGGAGGTATTCTAATGGTGGGCATACCCACCGATCAATATTTTTTTTTCGTTCAGCCCACAGGCTGTATGAAAAAAAAATTACAATATATGCCCAACCAGTTCCAGCAACATACTGGTATGTTGCTGGACTTTGAGTGCTTATATCAGAATGATGCCTGCAGGTTTAGGTATCATCTTGGTATCATTCTTTTCAGCCAGCGGTCAGCTTTTATGTAAAAGCAATCCTAGCGGCTAATTAGCCTCTAGACTACTTTTACAAGCAGTGGGAGGGAATGTCCCCCCCCCCCGCACCATCTTCCATGGTTTTCTCAGGCTCTCCTGTCTCAACAGGGAACCTGAGAATGCAGCCGGCGGTTCCGCCAGCTGACCATAGAGCTGATCAGAGACCAGAATGGCTCCAATCATCTCTATGGCCTAAGAAACCGGAAGCTACGAGCATTTCATGACTTAGATTTTGCGGGATGTAAACAGCGTCATTGGGAAATTGGGAAAGCATTTTATCACACCGATCTTGGTGTTGTCAGATGCTTTGAGGACAGAGGAGAGATCTAGGGTCTGATAGACCCTAATTTTTTCAAAAAAGAGTACCTGTCACTACCTATTGCAATAATAGGGGATATTTACATTCCCTGAGATAACAATAAAAATGATAAAAAAATATATAAATGAAAGGAACAGTTTAAAAAAAAAAAAAAAAAGCAAAATAAATAATAAAAAAAAACAAAAAACACCCCTGTCCCCCCTGCTAAGGCGCAACGTCGAACGCAAGCGTCGGTCTGGTGTCATATGTAAACAGAAATTGCACCATGCATGTGAGGTATCACCGCGAAGGTCAGATCGAGGGTACTAATTTTAGCAGTAGACCTCCTCCGTAAATCTAAAGTGGTCACCTGTAAAGGCATTTAAAGGCTTTTAAAAATGTATGTAGTTTGTCGCCGCTGCACGTTTCTGCGCAATTTTAAAGCATGTCGTGTTTGGTATCCATGTACTCAGCCTAAGATCATATTTTTTATTTCATCAAACATTTGGGCAATATAGTGATTTTTAGTGCATTAAAATTAAAAAAAGTGTGTTTTTTCCCCAAAAAATGCATTTGAAAAATCGCTGCGCAAAATGCCGTGTGAAAAAAAAAAAATGAAACACCCACCATTTTAATCTGTAGGGCCTTTGCTTTAAAAAAAATACTTCATGTTTGGGGGTTCAAAGTAATTTTCTTGCAAAAAAAAATATTTTTTCATGTAAACAAGAAGTGTCAGAAAGGGCTTTTTCTTCAAGTGGTTAGAAGAGTGGGTGATGTGTGACATAAGCTTCTAAATGTTGTGCATAAAATGCCAGGATAGTTCAAAACCTCCCCAAATGACCCCATTTTAGAAAGTAGACACCCCAAGCTATTTGCTGAGAGGCATGTCGAGTCCATGGAATATTTTTTTTATTTTGACAAAAGTTGCGGAAAAAAGACATTATTATTATTTTTTTATTTTTTTTTTGAACAAAGTTGTCATTAAATGATATATTGCTCAAACATCAAACATGCCATGGTTATATGTGAAATTACACCCCAAAATACATTCTGTTGCTTCTCCTGAGTACCGGGATACCACAAGTGCAAGACCTTTTGGGAGCCTAACCGCGTACGGTACCCCAAAATCCAAGCACCACCTTCAGGCTTTCTTAAGCCGCGTACACACGGGCGGACTGTCTGTCCAACTTAGTCCGCCGAAACACATTTCAGCGGACAGTCCGCTCGTGTGTGGGCTTCAGCGGACTTTTTCAGCGTGCAGTCTGGCGGACTAAGTATTTCGGAATTTCCGTAATATTGTCCGTCCAACTTTGGTTTCAGCGGACAGTCCGCTCGTGAGTAGGCTAGTTGGACGGACTAAGTATGGCGCATGCTCAGAAAGGATTTACACGGCGAAAGGTTGCATTGCTGTGTATTGGACGTCCTATTTCTAGTCCCATCTTACGTGCTGTACACGTCATCGCGCAAGCTTTCGACAGACTGTCTGTTCATCGTGTGTGGTCAAGTCCGTTCATTCGAAAGTAGGACGGACTGTCCGTCGGATTGTCTGACGGACTTACTTGGCCAGACAGTCCGCCCGTGTGTACGCGGCTTAAGGGTCTAAATTTTTGATTTCATTCCTCACTGCCTATCACAGTTTCGGAGGCCATAGAATGCCCAGATAGCACAAAATCCCCCCAAGTGACCCCATTTTGGAAAGGAGACACCCCAAGCTATTTGCCGAGAGATATGGTGAGTATTTTGCAGACCTTCATTTTTGTCACAAAGTTTTGAAAATTGAAAAAAAAAAAAAATATATACATTTTTCTTCATTTTCAAAAACAAATGAGAGCTGCAAAATACTCACCATGCCTCTCGGCAAATAGCTTGGGGTGTCTACTTTCCAAAATGGGGTCATTTTGGGGGGGGGGGGGGGGTTTGTGCCATCTTGGCATTTTATGGCCTTCAAAACTGCGATAGGTAGTGAGGAGTGAAATCAAAATTTACACCCTTAGAAATCCTGAAGGCGGTGCTTGGCTTTCGGGGTCCCGTACGCGGCTAGGCTCCCAAAAAGTCCCACACATGTGGTATCCCCGTACTCAGAAGAAGCAGCAGAATTTATTTTGGGGTGTAATTCCACATATGCCTATGGAATGTGTGAGCAATATATCATTTAGTGACCATTTTGGGCAAAAAAAAAAGTCTGTCATATTCCCGCAACTTGTGGCAAAATATAAAATATTCCATGGACTCAACATGCCTCTCAGCAAATAGCTTGGGGTGTCTACTTTATAAAATGGGGTCATTTGTGGGGGTTTTGTGCCATCTTGGCATTTTATGGCCTTCAAAACTGTGATAGGTAGTGAGGAGTGAAATTACAAATGTATGCCCTTAGAAATCCTGAAGGCGGTGCTTGGCTTTCGGGGCCCCGTACGTGGCTAGGCTTCCAAAAAGTCGACCACATGTGGTATCCCCGTACTCAGGAGAAGCAGCAGAATGTATTTTGGGTTACAATTCCACATATAACCATGGCATGTGTGAGCAATATATCATTTAGTGACAACTGTGTGTAAAAAAAATATATATATATATTTTTTGTCATTATTCAATCGCTTGAGGCAAAAAAATAAAATATTCAATGGGCTCAACATGCCTCTTATCAATTTCCTTAGGGTGTCTACTTTCCAAAATGGGGTAATTTGGGGGGGGGGGGATTTGTACTGCCCTGCCATTTTAGCACCTCAAGAAATGAGATGGGCAGTCATAAACTAAAAGCTGCGTAAATTCCAGAAAATGTACCTTAGTTTGTAGATGTGACAACTTTTGCGCAAACCAATAAATATACAGTTATTGACTTTTTTTTTTACCAAAGACATGTGGCTGAATACATTTTGGCCTAAATGTATGACTAAAATTGAGGTTATTGGATTTTTCTAATAACAAAAAGTAGAAAATATCATTTTTTTTCAAAATTTTCGGTCTTTTTACGTTTATATCGCAAAAAATAAAAATCGCAGAGTCAGTCAAATACCTTTAAAAGAAAGCTCTATTTGTGGGAAAAAAAGGACGCAAATTTTGTTTGGGTACAACATTGCATGACCGCGCAATGTTAAAGCAGCGCAGTGCCAAATTGTAAAAAGACCTCTGGTCATTGATCAGCAAAATGGTCCGGTCTGAAAGTGGATATATATATATATATATATATATATATATATATATATATATATATATATATATATATATATATATATAAAACAAATATTTTCTTTCTTATACAGCATGCTTGTGGTAGTAATACTAATTGTTTATGCATGTAGTAGTTTTATAGTAGTTTTGAAAAAACAAACAAAAAAAACAAACCAATAAAATGTATAAATGTATATGTATAAGAATAACATATATTTTCTTTTTATACAGCATGCTTGTAGTAGTAATTGTAATTGTTTATGCTTGTTGTAGTTTTGAAAAAGAAACAAAAAACAAAAAAACGAAAAAAAAAATTGTATATATGTATATCAGATATTTTACTTTTATACTTGTAGTAATTTTATAGTAGTTTAAAAAAAATTGCATAAATATATATGTATACATGCATAAGTATAACAGATATTTCCTTTTTACACAGCATGCTTGTAGTAGTAATGGTATTTGTTTATGCTTGTAGTAGTTTTATAGTAGTTTTGAAAAAAAAAATGTATAAATATATATGCATAAGTATAACAGATTTTTTTTTTATACAGCATGCTTGTAGTCGTAAATGTAATTGTCTATGCTTGTAGTCATTTTATAGTAGTTTTGAAAAAAAAAATGCATTTATACATATATATTTATGTAATTTTCTTAAGTATAACAGATATTTTCATTTTATACAGCATGCTTGTAGTAGTAATTGTAATTGTTTATTCTTGTAGTAGTTTTATTGTAGTTTTGAAAAAAATAAAGAAAAAAAACAAAAAAAATGAATAAATATATAAGTATTATATATATGTATATATATATATATATATATATATATATATATATATATATATATATATATATATATATATATATATATATGTGTGTGTGTATAAGTATTTTATAGTTTTTATATATATATTTTATATTTTATTTTATATATTTTATATTTTTAAGTATTTTATATTTTTTATATTTATCTCCTACGCGGTTTAGGAGATATTTGCCGAAAGACAGGCACCGCTGTCTACGGCGCATGCGCCATAGACAGCGGCGCGCAGGCACACTGAGCGCTCCCCCGTCAACGGCAATATGCCGCGCGCGGCGTCTCCCGTGCGAATGCGTGGGAGTGACGTCATCGCGGCTTTCGCCAAATGACAGCGGCGGAGCAGCGAGACCCACGAGAAGATGGATGCGCCAGACTACAGGGGACAGCGGTGACTTCGCTGGCTCCTGTGTCAGGTAAGTGACACATAATGGACTACTATGCGATGCATAGTAGTCCATTATGCTTTACCTTTGCAGGGAATGTAAGAGGAAGTAAACTCATCAGGGTTTACTTCCTCTTTAACCACTTCAATACAGGGCACTTAAACACCTTCCTGCCCAGACCAATTTTCAGCTTTCAGCGCTGTCGCACTTTGAATGACAATTGCGCGGTCATGCTACACTGTACCCAAATGAAATTTTTATAATTTTTTTCCCACAAATAGAGCTTTCTTTTGGTGGTATTTGATCACCTCTACGCTTTTTATTTTTTGCTAAACAAATAAAAAAATAGTGGGGGCGTGGTCTGGCTGGGTCCGTGGATGGCCGCTTAGACTGAGAGCTCCCGCAAGCTGAGGACCTACACCCGCACTTTTGGGGAACCTATATCACTTGCCACCATGGGAAAGTCGAACAGGAGCACCTCGGCAACCCGGACACCTAAAGAACCCGGGACGCAACTCAGCCGGAATATCCCTGAGCTGTTCCGCACCCTCCGATCCGACAACCACGAGAGCGCGCAGGCCTCGGGGCCTTACTCGCCGAGCAACGGATCTGACTCGCAGCCGGAGGATATGGACGTGCAGAATAGGTGACCAGCTCCCATGGTAAGCCTATCCGACCTCAAGAAGGTTGCCTCCGATATTACAGCAGATATCACTAACACGCTGTCGGCCGCCATACTGGACTTGAAGACGGACATTTTAGTTGCTACCCGCATGGCAGACGTGGAACAAACCACGCAGCTCCATACAGCTGCGATACGGCAAGTCCAGCGTACCTATGACTCCCAGCTCTCTTACTTATTTGACCTCCACCGTCAAGTCGAAGACCTCGACAACCGGGGTCGCAGACATAACGTGAGGGTCAGGGGAGTGCCCCAGGGTTTGGAAGCTGGCTCCCTACCCCAGACAATCTGTGCCATCTTCAATGACCTGCTAGAGGGCCCCGGAGATACACCCATTGAAATGGAGAGGCTGCACAGAGCCCTGAGGCCCCCTCCCCGTGAAGGTGAACCCCCTAGAGATGTTGTGTGTTGCATAGTAAACTTTCCACTGAAAGAAGAGATTCTGAGGAAGGCGAGGGAGAGAGGCAGAGTACTACACAATGGCACTGAGATCAAACTCTTTCAGGATCTCTCCCCTACCACTTTGCAAAATAGGAGAGCTTTGCGCCCTCTGCTGGACATTCTTAGATCCCGCAATATACCGCTGGAAGTTCCCATTTTGCCTGTCGTCTTCCTCTAGGGGGCGCACTGCTTTACTGCGCACACCTGACGACCTGCCTGCCTTCTGCGAACAGCTCGATCTACCCATGACGGAGCTTCCGGATTGGTACACCTTCCATTTTCCGACAGAGCCCTGGCGTCCAGTGTCACACAACCCATCTCCTAAAGCTCAAAGACACCGTTTGCATCGCCGGAGATCAGATCAACATTCGCCCGGACCCCATGCACCTCGACGAGAGCTTAACCAGCATGCGCCTGGACCAACTGACACTCCCCGCAGAGATCGGCTGGAAATTTGAGAGCTAGTCCAGTTCACAATACCAACCTAACTGTGAGTGCATATTGTTACTGTTTTTGCTGTGGCAATTCAGTTCGCCCCTGCCCCTTGCTTGCTCTGACCCCACACTTGCCGTGATTAGGCCCTGGGGCATAGCGATTACTCTGTGCCCCCTGGAGCGTCTCCCAGGGCGTGCACTAACCTTCCTGAACTTTGAACTCATGATCCTGGTTCCGCAGACATGCACGGGGGCCCGGCCCTCAGAGTGAGCCTTGAACACGACTTCTGGAGCCTATTGACTGTGCTTTTTACCGCTACATGCACGGAAGTCTTCAAGACCTTGCTAAGTATTTCATCTCGTTAACGTCGCATTGTCAACATCAGCTTTGTTTGTATTCATAGGTTCCATCCCGCAAATATCCCGGGTTGCTGTGGATTTTAGACCTGCCTCTATAACCTGAGTGCCCTGGCCTGGTAGCTTGGCTACCAGTGTTTGCCCTTTGCTGAGAGTGGCTTGACCCATCGACTTTTGTTATGGCATCTTTTTAGGTGGAGCCGGCCACTCTCTATGTAGCGTGGTTGAACATGGGTGCTGGAACATTCCTCAGTGCACTTACTGTCTAGCCTAGCTGTCTTTGACGCTGCCAAGGTTCTGCATGATTGGCCCACGGGGATTTTAGCGCCTGTGGGACACTCAAGTCGGGAGGCAGGTGGGCCCTGGCCAGATACACTTAACATGTGCAATTTAAAGAGGAGGGGGTCCCCTGTTGTCTACCTGCCAGCTATTAGATATAGTCTTTCATATCTAGCCCATAACTTGAGCCCAGTTGGGCCTCTCCTCCCAGGCCTGTAATTTTACTCATGCAGTCCCCTGACTCCCCCCGCAGGATGTTGTTGATCGCCTGGGGTAGTGTTCATGCTGTGGGCTACGCCTGGAAAAGCTCGGAGGGCGCCTCCACCCTTGCGCTCGGGGGAGACACTGTAGGGGACCCCTGGCGACATCCCACTTAATTATCCCCTAATCCCGGGTATAGGGGTTCCGCTAACCCCAATATAGTCTAGAGTACAGGGGCCACCCTCCTCACTTTCACTAATGCTGCAGAATTAAGGTTTGAATCTGTTTGGTTTTGTTTATTCATGTATGGCACTCACAGTGTGGTATTTATGTTAACCCTTGTTGGTTCTGTTACTTGTACTGGCTCAATTGTGACATCAGATCTTACTGTTCTTGGTTCCCCACTAAACTATTGTCCTCCAGGTCCTCTAACTTGCGGCCATCTATGGTCCCGGTCCTTATTACTGTCCCCCTACAGCAGCACTACCACCTAGTCTGCTGACCATCCGGCTTTCTATCTCCCAGGTGGATTGGTGCTCCCATTTCCACCTCTGGTATTCTCTTCCCATTTTCCTTGTGATTCTCACAAATCTTTTTTCCTTTTTCCTTTTTTCTTTCTTTTCTCTTGCCTTTCTCTCCTCCCCCCCCCCTTTTTTTTATTTTATTTTATTTTTTTTCTTCTTCTCTCCTCGTTCCCTTCCCACCTTATTCTAGGCTCCCCATCTCCTCCCCGGCCACTTCCTGGTCACGCATCCCAACTTCTATCACAGCTGCCTCCACACAACTAGATTCAAATCAATCTCAGGCAACTACGCGTACTCCTTTTTATAACATAGCTGCTCTTTTCCTGACACCATGAGGTCGCAATCGAGACCGACTGGTTCCCTGTCGCTGAAGTGTGTGTCGCTCAACATAAAGGGACTAAATTTACCCGAAAAATGCTCGCAGGTCCTCTCTGCCCTCACCAAACAGAAGGCCCAATTTGTTCTTCTCTAGGAAACCCATTTCCGCTCTAATTCTATTCCCAAGCTTACTAACCACCTATACACTACGGCTTTTCACTCCACAAACCCCATAGCCAAAACCAAAGGGGCTTCCATCCTGATATCTAAACATGCTCCCTTTCAACTGTCTGACTCCCTAGTAGACCCAGAGGGGAGATTTATTTTTCTCAAGGGCCAGTACGCATCCAGGCCGCTCACAGTAGCTAACATCTACGCCCCGAATGAGCATCAGGTTTCCTTCTTTAGGAAGGTGAGCGACCTTTTACTGTCTTTCAAAGAGGGCGTGGTTTTGCTTGGAGGGGACTTCAATGTCTCGATGAACCCAACCATGGATACCTCCTCGGGTACCTCCACACTTTCATATAGAGCACTCAGAGAAATAAAATTGCAGCTTCAGGGACTAGGCCTACATGACACTTGGCGTACACTGTACCCCTCGGTCAAGGACTACACGTTCTACTCCACTCCTTTTGACAGATACACACGTATAGACTACTTTTTTCTCTCCCAACCCGATCTGCCCTATCTCACGCATGCCACGATAGACCCAATGTACCTGTCCGACCACCACCCTATTTCGGTCACCCTGACCTTCCCGGACTCGGTTTCCAGGAAGAAAACCTGGCACTTGAATTCGGCCTTACTCAAAGACGCAGAATTTACCACGCGTTTAGAGTCACGTATTCGGGATTTTTTTTTAGAAAACAATACCCCCGGTATGTCCCCTGTCACCATATGGGAGGCACACAAATGCGTTATGCGGGGGGAACTGCTGACACAACAAGCCAAGGTTAAAAGACAACACCAGGAAAATATAGAGCGCCTCATTGATAAGGTTAAACGACTAGAGACCTCTCACAAACTTTCACTCTCACAGATCTCCCTGCAGGAACTGTCTCTTACACGAGCCATGTTGTTGAACGAGTTGGGGAAACGCACGAGGCGCCAATATGTCCTCCACCAGAGGGTTTTTTATGAACAAGGCAATAAGTGTGGAAGAATGCTAGCACGAGTAGTGAAGTCCTCCAAACCCTCTACCATGATCCATCAGATTCGCAGCTCGCAAGGTGTGCCCCTCTCTAAAAATGAAGACATTGCGCGGTGTTTTGCGCGCTATTACAAAGAACTTTATAACCTGAAACCCCCCACCCAAAACCCAACCCAAACAGAACGAAGATTAGCGGACATTCAAGACTTTCTGGCCCAATATTGTCCCACACCAATCTCACAATCACAGGCTGAGGATATGGAACGGCCCCTATCCATAGGGGAACTGCAACTAGCACTAAAACAAATGAAGACAGGGAAGAGCCCAGGCCCGGATGGGTTCACTTTACAGTACTACAAATGTTTCTCAACAGTACTGTCCCCGAACTTGATAACCACCTTTAGCGCTATGGTGGACCCTGGGGTTTCACTCGGCCGTATGTTAGAAGCCCATATTGCAGTTATACCTAAAGAAGGGAAGGACGCCACGCAAGTGCAAAACTATAGGCCTATATCCCTCCTCAACGTGGACATTAAACTTTACGCAAAAATTTTAGCAAATAGGTTATCCCCACTCTTGCCCAGCCTTATCTCCTTAGACCAGGTGGGCTTTGTCCCGGGAAGGGAAGCCAGGGACAATACCATAAGGGCATTGAACCTGCATCACTGGCTCACTACCTCTAATACTCGGGGCTTTTTCCTGTCTTTAGATGCTGAGAAGGCGTTCGACAGAGTGGCCTGGGACTACATGCGCCAAACTTTGCAGACAGTCGGCTTTCACCCTCGCATGCTAGCTCATATTTTGGCCTTATACTCGTCCCCTAGTGCGCGGGTGCGAGCTAATGGCCACCTGTCGGACGCCTTCACAATCAGTAATGGTACGCGACAGGGGTGTCCGCTATCTCCCCTGATCTTTGTCCTATTGCTGGAACCCTTCCTTAATAGGCTTAGAGCTAACTCTGATATTAAGGGATTGCTGGTTCAGGGAACTGAGTATAAAGTTGCCGCCTTTGCGGATGATATCCTCCTCTCGCTCGCTTCTCCTCATACGTCCATTCCCAATCTAATGAAGGATCTGGAACACTTTGGGGCCTTATCACACTTAAAGGTCAATTATACAAAATCATATGCTCTGAACGTTTCCCTCACAAAGAGAGAAGTAGAGAGTTGCCAAGACTCTTTCCCTTTTCAGTGGAACCAGAAAGCTATCACCTATCTAGGTATAAAAATCACGGCGACTCTGACCGATCTCTACAATGAGAATTTTCTGGTTGCCCTGAAAAAGGCACAACAGGACCTGAAAGACTGGGGTAATTTAAACATCTCATGGTTTGGCAGAGCGGCGCTCCTGAAAATGATAATCATGCCGCGCCTTCTGTACCTCATGCAGTGTATCCCCATTGACCTGCCTACTTCCTTCTTTGTGACGTACAAGAGGGCTGCCTCGTTGTTTATATGGAAGAACTCCCCACCACGGATCAAGTATACACGTCTCACATACTCGAAACTTAGGGGGGGTATCGGGCTATCGGATCTCAATAGATACTCCCTGGCAAGTCATCTCACCCGCGTGGTCGACTGGAACATCCACGCGGCTGGCAAGGTCTGAGTGACCCTAGAAAAATCCTTCACGCGACTCCCCCTTCGATTTCTACCCTGGGTTTTACCGCAACATTGGCCGTCGGAGACCACGGGTCATCCTCTTATCAGCTGGTCTCTTAAAGCCTTTAAAAGAGCGATTAAAACGGGGTCGTTCTGCTCGGCTCTCGGACCTTTAACCCCGCTTAGGGGAAACCCCGGCTTCACTCCAGGGCTGTCTGATGCCTTTCTGAACTGAGTATGGCCGCACGATAATGTTTTAGCGCACCAATTTTTCACCCGCGGATCCCCCCGCACTTATGAGGACTTAGTTGCCTCGTCCCCCTCCAAGTCTTTTCCATTTTGGTCGTATAGGCAACTCCGACACTTCTTTTCTACTCAGGCGAACGCGGAGGCCTGGTCTAGACGAATGACTACTTTCGAAACACTGTGTACGCAGGATCCCCCACAAAGGCACTTAATTTCATACATATATAGCTTACTTATGGACGAAACCCCCACAGCCCCGGATTCCGTCCACTCAGTCTGGGAGTCAGACCTTCAAATCTCCCTTACTGAGGAAGACTGGGTTCTTATCAATGAATATATACACAAAGGATCCCTGAATGTAGCCATCCAAG
The DNA here is from genome assembly GCF_037356315.1 of Lithobates pipiens. Classification (NCBI taxonomy): domain Eukaryota; kingdom Metazoa; phylum Chordata; class Amphibia; order Anura; family Ranidae; genus Lithobates; species Lithobates pipiens. The sequence goes on along the minus strand of NW_027507758.1, from coordinate 573,108,349 downwards.
AAAACTGCTACAAAGTAAAGACGTGCTGGTATAGAACACCATCCCGTCTACACAAATTTTCCCCCTCTATCCCAGATACATGCTGGAGATGTAAGAGTGCAAGGGGCACTATGCTCCACATTTGGTGGGACTGTAGCGCCCTTCAACCATTCTGGCGAGAAGTACATGAGCTTATTGCCCACATTACTACATACAATTTAGACTTTTCTCCAGCACAGTACCTCTTGCACCATACCCGGCTAACCAAATCGGAGTATTTTAAATCCCTGGCCATGCACTTGGTGAATGCGGCGAGACTGTGCATCCCAGTCCATTGGCGATCCACACACACTCCAACGATCGGCGAATGGTTCCTCCGGATCTCAAAAATTGAGGAAATGGAGGAACTTGTCCACATTTCTCAGGAGAGGATCCAAAAGTTCTCCGCAACGTGGGCATGTTGGACTCACTTTAAATCAACACAGCGCTTTCGTGCCTACCCCACCTGAGCGACAAGCGCCATTGAGATGGTTGCAACTGTGGAATAACTCCATGCTGAGGTACTTGCCTGAGGCTGTGGCAATGGCCATGGATTCGAAAATCATTTATATTACAATTCTCCCGCACCGTTCCTCTCCCGCCCTCCCCTCACCCTTACCCACCCCTAGTTCCCCCCCCCCCCCTTTTTTCTTTTTTTTTCTTTTCCCCCTCCCTTGACCTTCCCTGTTTCTCACTCAGACTTTCTCTTTTACATCTCTTTTTCTTTGCTTTCACTACCTTACTTATTATCTTGCCCCCCCTCTAACAGGAGAAATCCTTCGGAGTGTACCTTCAAGAGCTAGAGGGCCTTTTGATTATATTGCGGCTTTTTACTGATTTTGTGTTATGCAGTATGATCTCCAGTGAATTTTGACATTGTTCAATATCTGTACTACATAGCAAAGTTCTGGAGTCTTACAGTCGTCTCCATGTGTTACATTATGTGGCTGTATACCATGTTCACTTTAACTATCAATAAAAAAAATTTATTATGGAAAAAAAAAAAAAATTGTGAAAATTTAAAAAAAAAAATGTTTTTTTTTGTTTTCAGTTTCAAAACTTTGTAAATAAGTACATTTTCTCCTTCACTGATGGGCACTGATGGGGCTACACTGATGGGCACTGATGAGGCGGCACTGATGAGGTGGCATTGATGGACACTAATATGTGGCACTTATAGGCGGCACTGATGGGTGACACGGATGGGCACTGATAGATAGCACAAATTGGCACTGATAGCTGGCACGGATTGGCATGAATAGGCGGTACGGATGGGCATGGATAGGCGGTACAGATGGGCATGGATAGGTGGCACGGATGGGCATGGATAGGCGGCACGGATGGGCACTGATAGGCGGCACGGATGGGCATTGATAGGCGGCATTGTATTGTTTTATACTGTACTAATGGATGCCAATCAGTGCCAAACAATAATGCATGCCAATCAGTGATGCCCATTGTGGGCACTGATTGTCATCCATTGTGGGCATTGACTGGAATCCCTGGTGGTCTAGGGTGGCATACCTTGTGCTGGGCATCCCTGGTGGTCTGGTGGCGTCCCTGGTGATCCAGTGTCGGCATCCTCGGGGGGGGGGCTGTGCTGATAATTGATCAGCACAGACCCCCCTGTCAGAGGAGCAGCCGATTGGCTCTCCTCTACTCGCGTCTGACAGACGCGAGTGAGGAAAAGCCGATCCCTGGCTCTTCCTATTTACACTGTGATCAGCCGTGATTGGACACGGCTGATCACGTGGTAAAGAGTCTCCGTCGGAGACTCTTTACTGAGATCGTAGTTGCGGGGTGTCATACTGATGCCCCGCAACAACGATCGCTACGATGCGTGCCCCCGGGGGCGCGCAGCAGCTCAAAATCCTGATCACGTCATATGACGTCCGGTCAGGATTTTGAAACCACTATGCCGCCGTGCTTTTGTTATAGGGCAGGCGGCAAGTGGTTAAACTTTTTATTTTTCCATCACATGGGGACAAAAGTCCCCAATCTGATGCATTTTTGGTGACAGGCAGGGCCGTCTTAATGAGAGGGCACACCTGGGCACAGCCAAGGGGCCCCAGCTACATGGGGGGCATTGCACTTTCCCCAAAGAAGCTGCTCCTTGATCCCACGCTGCCCGGGAATTGGGGGCCCTATGATGGCACATAGTGATGGATACATGGGGGAGAAAGGCTGGCAGCGTTGCGCCGTGCTGTGGAGAACGATACCTATTTCACAGCCAGCAGGGAGTGGCGGGGTCAGAGCACCAGTGATGCTCTGACCCCGCTCCATGCAGCTTGAATGCTCGGGACCCGGAGTCCGCAGTGTAGGAGATGGAGTGGGATCTGCTGAGTCGGCAGCACTGAGAGCCTGCCTGTGGAAATGAGATTGTGGATGGTGTCATGGTGAGCCCAGCTGTCCAGCACTGTTTGCACTGAAGGGCTTGGAATGCCCAAAGGGATGCTCCCTCCTCCACCCCTCCTTCTGCTTGTATGACTTCATTGGTATAGGTGAGTCCTTGTCCCATTGCTAGAGGTGGGTACATATCCAAAAGTTCACATGCACTGTATCTCCACTGGAAACGGGGGTACTACATGGCTGGAATAACGGTGGTGGGGATATCAAGAGTGTATGGGGGAAAAAAACAATGCTGAGGGGGGATCGGGAGTATATAGGGGGTAGCAATGCTTGAGGTTAGGGATGAGCTTCGTGTTCGAGTCGAACGTACGACTCGAACATTGGCTGTTCGTCCGTTCGGCGAAGTCCGAACATTTTGGTCCGTTCGCGCCAAATTCGTGTGGCGCTCACGGCCCACAATGCACTGCGATGGCGCAGTGCATTGCTGGCTCATGATTGGCCAAGCATGCACTGTGACCCCGCATGCTTGGCCAATCGCAGCGCCAGCAGCGAGGAGAGCCATGATTGGCCACAGGCAGGATGCCTGTGGCCAATCATAGCTCAGGCTGTGTAGTGCACGCCCCACACTATATAAGGCCGCCAGCGCGGCGGCCTTGTGTAGTGTGTTGGCGTCTGAAGCAGTGGGTGTTCTGTGTACCTTCAACACAGTACACACCGATCGTTTTCGGCCGATTTTCGATCTTGCTGTTGTGTAGTGGTTATTGTCTGCGTGCCCTGACCGCAGTATACACCGCTATATTCACCTCACCTATATAGCTAGTGATCTATCTTTTATAATAGAGCTTGCAGTCAGTAGTGTTAGGAGATAGTGCGTGCTGTCTGCGTGCTCTGTACCCAGTACATACCGCTAATATCCACCTACATAGCTGTTCTCTATTTGAGCCCACTTGCCATCTGCAGGAGTTATTGAAAGTTGTGTGTGCCTCCAGCACAGCACAGTATACATCTGTATATACCCCTTTATCTCTGGTGTTCTATAATAAAGGCATCTGCAGGAGTTAGTGGGTGTTCTGTGTACCTTCAACACAGTACACACCGATCGTTTTCGGACGATTTTCGATCTTGCTGTTGTGTAGTGGTTGTTGTCTGCGTGCCCTGACCGCAGTATACACCGCTATATTCACCTCACCTATATAGCTAGTGATCTATCTTTTATAATAGAGCTTGCAGTCAGTAGTGTTAGGAGATAGTGCGTGCTGTCTGCGTGCTCTGTACCCAGTACATACCGCTATATCCACCTACATAGCTGTTCTCTATTTGAGCCCACTTGCCATCTGCAGGAGTTATTGGAAGTTGTGTGTGCCTCCAGCACAGCACAGTATACATCTGTATATACCCCTTTATCTCTGGTGTTCTATAATAAAGGCATCTGCAGGAGTTAGTGGGTGTTCTGTGTACCTTCAACACAGTACACACCGATCGTTTTCGGACGATTTTCGATCTTGCTGTTGTGTAGTGGTTGTTGTCTGCGTGCCCTGACTGCAGTATACACCGCTATATTCACCTCACCTATATAGCTAGTGATCTATCTTTTATAATAGAGCTTGCAGTCAGTAGTGTTAGGAGCTAGTGCGTGCTGTCTGCGTGCTCTGTACCCAGTACATACCGCTATATCCACCTACATAGCTCTTCTCTATTTGAGCCCACTTGCCATCTGCAGGAGTTATTGGAAGTTGTGTGTGCCTCCAGCACAGCACAGTATACATCTGTATATACCCCTTTATCTCTGGTGTTCTATAATAAAGGCATCTGCAGGAGTTAGTGGGTGTTGTGTGCCTCTAGCACAATATACACTACCCAACTGCTTTTTTACCCAACTCCCTTCAGGCCATTACCATGTCTGGAAGGCCAGCAAGGAGAGGCAGACAGGCGCGAGCCGATAAAAGAGGGCAAGCAGGCTCTGTGTCTAGAGACAACAGTGCTGGTCGTGGACGCGGTGCATTGTCATCAGCACGTGGCCATGGGACACGCTTGTCCTTCTATTCGGCAGCTGGACATGTTGAACCGCAACATGCCAACGACTTGGTAGAGTGGATGACCAAGCCCTCTTCATCCTCCGCATCCTCTCTCACCCAGTCTCAGGGTACTAGCAAAGCAGCTGCCAACGCATCATCTTCCCTCCTCTCAATGTCATCATCAGTGACTCGTTCCCTAGACCCACCACGTCCTCCTGAGGAGTCTCCTGAACTCTTTGAGCACAGTGTTGGGTACATGCTCCAGGAGGATGCCCAGTGTTTTGTGGGCTCTGATGATGACACTCAGCTAGAGGAAGGCAGTAGCGTGAGCGCAGAGAGAGGGGATGCTCAAGAAGGACAGCAATCTGGCAGTCATGTTCCACAAGCTGCAGCATACTGGCAGGTTTGCTACAGCGATGAAGAGGGAGGGGATGATGAGGGCACTGACTCCACGTGGGTGCCTGGAAGGAGAGAGGAGGAGGAGGAGGCACATGTCCAACAAGGCAGGATGCCCTTCGGGGGCCAGCTTAGGGGCAGTACACCGACTGAATCACACCGCAGAGCTCCGCCTGTGCAGAGCGCTGCCTCTGCTCGTTATTCTAAAAGTTCTTTGGTGTGGGCCTTTTTTGAGACGAGTGCATCAGATCGCACCGCTGCTATTTGCAACATATGTCTCAAGCGTATCTCACGTGGCCAAAACATCAGCCGCTTGGGCACCACATGCTTGACCAGACATATGTTGACCTGCCATGCAGCTCGTTGGCAAGCGTTCCTCAAAGACCCACACCAAAGAACAAAGCGGACCTCTCCTTGCTCCTCATCAGCTGGCATCTCCAACCCCACTAGACCTTCAGTCCTCTCTGAAACCTGCTCTGAGAGGAATGAAGGTGTAGAATTAGGTATGTCACAGCCAAGTGCTTCCGGGAACTCTGCTAGCGGTACACCCACGTCCGATTATAGCAGGCAAATGTCCCTGCCCCAGCTGCTGGACCGGCGAAAGAAGTTTACTCCCAGCCATCCACATGCCCAGCGGTTGAATGCTAGCTTGGCTAAATTGCTAGCACTTCAACTGCTGCCTTTTCAGTTGGTAGACTCGGCCCCCTTCCGTGAGTTTGTACAATGTGCGGTTCCTCAGTGGCAGGTCCCCAAACGCCACTTTTTCTCACGGAAGGCGATTCCGGCTCTCTACCGGCATGTGGAAGGCAATGTCCTTGCCTCGCTGGACAGGGCCGTCAGCGGTAAGGTGCATATTACCGCTGACTCATGGTCCAGCAGGCATGGACAGGGACGTTACCTGTCTTTCACGGCCCATTGGGTCACTCTTCTGGCAGCTGGGAAGGATGCAGGACAAGGTGCAGTAGTGTTGGAGGTTGTTCCGCCACCACGCCTCCAAAATGCTACTATTGGTTGTGACACACCTCTCTCCTCCACCCCCTCCTCTTCTTCTTCCTCCATGGCCTCTTCCAGTGCTCTGTCCTCAGAACCAGCGGTGCTCCGTAGGCGTTCCAGGGGCTACGCAAGTAAGCAGGCAAAACTATGCCATGCCGTGCTTGCGCTGGTTTGTTTGGGGGAGAGGAGCCACACTGGGGCGGATGTTTTGTCAGCTCTGCAGGGGCAGGCCGAGAGGTGGTTGACGCCACGCCAGCTTAAGCCAGGAATGGTGGTTTGCGACAATGGCACCAACCTCCTCTCCGCCCTCCGACAGGGACAACTGACCCATGTGCCCTGTGTAGCTCACGTCCTTAACCTGGTGGTGCAGCGGTTCTTGGGCAGGTACCCCGGCTTACAGGATGTCCTGAAGCAGGCCAGGAAAGTCTGTGTGCATTTCCGCCGATCATTTAATGCCTGTGCTCGGCTGGCTGAGCTCCAAAAGGAGTTGAACCTGCCCAAGAACCGCCTTATATGTGACATGCCCACCAGATGGAACTCAACATTGGCCATGCTGCAGCGGCTGCACATGCAGCAGAGGGCCATCAATGAGTACCTGTGTGACTACGGCACCAGGACAGGGTCAGGGGAGCTTGGTTTTTTCTCACCACGCCAGTGGGGCATGATCAGGGATGCATGCACTGTCCTGTCACCGTTTGAGGAGGCCACAAGGATGGTGAGCAGTGACAGTGCATGCATCAGTGACACTGTACCTCTTGTCCACCTCTTGGAGCATACGCTGCGTGGAATAATGGACAGGGCACTTGAGGCAGAACAGAGGCAGGAAGAGGAGGACTTCCTTGCCTCTCAAGGCCCCCTTTATCCAGACAGTGTTCCTGCTGTGCCACCCATCACACAGGAAGAGGATGAGGAGGAGGAAGAGGAGGAGGAGGATGATTGTGTCAGCATGGAGGTGGAGGCTGGCACTCAGCATCAGCAGCAGCAGTCTTATAGGGATGATTTACAGTCCCAAGAAACACGTGGACTTGTACGTGGCTGGGAGGAGGTAGCTGCGGATCATGTTGTCCTTAGTGACCCAGAGGACTCCGGACCGAATGCCTCAGCTAACCTACGCTGCATGGCCTCCCTGATCCTGCAAAGCCTGCGGAAGGATCCTCATATTCTTCGGATCAAGGAGAGGGACCATTACTGGCTGGCCACTCTCCTTGATCCACGGTACAAGGGTAAGGTTGCCGACCTTATCTTGCCATCGCAGAGGGAGCAGAGGATGAGACATCTCCGGGAGGCCTGGCAGAAAGGTCTGTGCAACGCGTTCCCAGAGACTGGGAGGTTACAAACTCCTGGTCCTGGACAACGTGTTGCTGAGGCATCGGTCAGAAGGAGCGGTGGAGAAGGTGGCCGTCTGACTGATGCTTTCAGACAATTTTTTAGTCCGCAGCCCCAAGGTATGATCGGTTCCAGCACCCATCGCCAGCGTCTGATTTACATGGTGCAGGAATACCTAGGGGCAAGGTCAGACTTGGACACCTTTCCCACCGAAAATCCTCTGGCTTACTGGGTCTTGAGGATGGATCACTGGCCAGAGCTTGCACAGTATGCAATTGAGCTACTGGCCTGTCCTGCATCCAGCGTTCTTTCGGAACGCACCTTCAGTGCTGCTGGTGGCTTTGTTACCGATCACAGGGTGCGCCTGTCCACCGAATCAGTTGATCGACTGACCTTCATCAAGATGAATCAGTCTTGGATCACCCACAGCTACCAAGCACCTGAAGCTGATGTAACAGAATAATTTTTTTTGAAATATCACATCCCTTCAAGACTGCCTATGCTGATGCTGAGTGACTGTCCTGTTATGTTGATTGTCTATCCTCTTCCTCCTCCGCTGATATGTTGGAAGAACATTTCTGGTTCTGGTTGATGCCATCAGCCCAATTTTTCTGCCCCTGTTTAACAGGGGCGTTTAAGTACAATTTTTGATGCAATGCTTTGCAGCAGGGCTAATTCCTGCAATCAAACAAGAGTATATGGGAAAGGTTGCAGTGTGGTGGCACCAGCACCAGTGCCTAAGGCCCAATTTTTCTGCCCCTGTTTAACAGGGGCGTTTAATTACAATTTTTGATGCAATGCTTTGCAGCAGGGCTAATTCCTGCAATAAAACTAGAGTATATGGGAGAGGTTGCAGTGTGGTGGCACCAGCACCAGTGCCTAAGGCCCAATTTTTCTGCCCCTGTTTAACAGGGGCGTTTAATTACAATTTTTGATGCAATGCTTTGCAGCAGGGCTAATTCCTGCAATAAAACTAGAGTATATGGCAGAGGTTGCAGTGTGGTGGCACCAGCACCAGTGCCTAAGGCCCAATTTTTCTGCCCCTGTTTAACAGGGGCGTTTAAGTACAATTTTTGATGCAATGCTTTGCAGCAGGGCTAATTCCTGCAATAAAACTAGAATATATGGCAGAGGTTGCAGTGTGGTGGCACCAGCACCAGTGCCTAAGGCCCAATTTTTCTGCCCCTGTTTAACAGGGGCGTTTAAGTACAATTTTTGATGCAATGCTTTGCAGCAGGGCTAATTCCTGCAATAAAACTAGAGTATATGGCAGAGGTTGCAGTGTGGTGGCACCAGCACCAGTGCCTAAGGCCCAATTTTTCTGCCCCTGTTTAATAGGAGCGTTTAATTACAATTTTTGATGCAATGCTTTGCAGCAGGGCTAATTCCTGCAATAAAACTAGAGTATATGGCAGAGGTTGCAGTGTGGTGGCACCAGCACCAGTGCCTAAGGCCCAATTTTTCTGCCCCTGTTTAACAGGGGCGTTTAAGTACAATTTTTGATGCAATGCTTTGCAGCAGGGCTAATTCCTGCAATAAAACTAGAGTATATGGGAGAGGTTGCAGTGTGGTGGCACCAGCAGCAGTGCCTAAGGCCCAATTTTTCTGCCCCTGTTTAACAGGGACATGTAATTACAATTCTTGATATAATATTTCACAGGAGGGCCCCTTCCTGTGCCCACCCAGAGTAACGGTGAGGACTTATAGTGTTGTGGCACCAGCACCACAACCACCAAAGGTCAATTTTTCTACCACTGTTCAACAATGGCATGTAATTACAATTCTTGATATAATCGTTCACAGCAGGGCGCTCCAGCGCCCACCAAGAGTCACTTTGAGGGCTTACAATGTTGTGGCAAAACCAACACCTTGTTCCGCCATTTCTGCAGAGCATATAGGGCAGGCCCCTACTTTCAAACATCCAATTTACAAACATCTCCTACTTGCAAACGGAAGGAGACAACAGCAAGTGAGATGAAAAAAGATGGACGACAAAACAAATTATACAGGGGTGATAACCCTTCCCTATGTTTTCCAAAAAGCTTAAAAATCGTTTTTTTGACTGGAGTTACACTTTAAAAATGTACCAGTTGAAAATTACAAACAGATTCAACTTAACACAACAAACCTACACAGTCCCTGTCTTGTTTGCACCGCCTGTATACTGCTGTTCTGAGTATATAGGGCCTGGGGGCCACACGCATTTCCTTTTTTAATATGGGTACGGGGTTCCCCTTAATATGCGTACAAGACCTAAAGGGGCTGGTAATGGGCAGGGAGGGCTACCCATGCCATTTTTCTCAATGATTTTCAACCATATTGCAGGAACCAGATATAACATTAAAACCGCAAGCAGTTTTAAATGGTGTTATTTCCGTTTAATGTCATTTTGTGCAGGGACTGTTCTAAACACGGGAAACACGTGGCACTTCACAGGCATACTATAGACACCCCCCAGGCAGCATATTTAAAGGAATATTTCACTTTTTTTTCACTTTAATCATCATTAAAATCAGTGCTCCCGCAAAAACGGCCATTTTTAAAAACATTTTAGGCATTGACCCATGTCCCCTGGGGCAGGAGCCAGGTCCCCAAACCCTTTTTAGGACAGTATCTTGCATATTAGCCGTTAAAATTAGCACTTTTCATTTCGAACGTTCGAGTCCCATAGACATCAATGGGGTTCTAAAGTTCGTTCGAATTTGGGGTCCGTTCGAAAGTTCTGGTGCGAACCGAACCGGGGGGTGTTCGGCTCATCCCTACTTGAGGTATCTTGGGTGGCTATACTGCTAAAGGTATCAGGGATATAGATAGGCCACAGTGTAGGGGGTATCAGGAATGTAGTGGGGTCACAATAAAAGGAGTATCTTATTATATATGGTAACAATGCTGGGGGAATATCTAGGGTGCAGAGAGGGATCAGAGTGCTGGGGGGATATCTGGGGTGTAAAGGGGTCAGAGTGCTGGGGGATATGTGGGGTACAGAGAGGGATCAGAGTGCTGGGAGATATCCGGGGTGTAAAGGGGTCAGAGTGACGGGGGGACATATGGAGTGCAGAGAGGGATCAGAGTGCTGGGGGAATATCTGGGGCGCAGAGAGGGATCAGAGTGCTGGGGGGATATCTACGGTGTAGAGGGGTCAGAGTGCTGGGGGATATATGGGGTGTAGAGAGATCACAGTGCTGGGGGGAATCTGGGGTGTAGAGGGGTAACAGTGCTGGGAGGAATATCTAGGGTGTAGAGGGGTCAGAGTGCTGGGGGAAAATCTGGGGTGTAGAGGAGTCACAGTGGGGTGCAGAGAGGGGTGCAGAGAGGGATCAGAGTGCTGGGAGATATCTGGGGTGTAAAGGGGTCAGAGTGATGGGGGGACATATGGAGTGCAGAGAGGGATCAGAGTGCTGGGGGAATATCTGGGGCGCAGAGAGGGATCAGAGTTCTGGAGGGATATCTGGGGTGTAGAGGGGTCAGAGTGCTAGGGGATGTCTGGGGTGTAGAGAGGTCACAGTGCTGGGGGGGAATCTGGGGTGTAGAGGGGTAACAGTGCTGGGAGGAATATCTAGGGTGTAGAGGGGTAAGAGCGCTGGGGAGTTATTTATTTGGAGCTGAGAATCCAGGGTGTGGAGGTGGTAACAGGATAACAATGGTAGGGGGAAACCTGGTGTATGTGTGAGGGGGGTTAGTTGGGTGGAGTTAGGAGTGATGGATGTATATAAGATGTAGAGGGGTTACAATGTTGGGGGTGTCTGAGGCCCTTTGAGGCTGAATGCACACAAATAAAATTGATGTCCTTTTTTTTCTCACAAATAGAGCTTTCTTTTGGTGGTTTTTGATCACATCTGTGGTTTAAATTTTTTGTGCTATAAACAAAAAAAGACCGACAATTTTGAAAAAAAAAACAATATTTTTTACTTTCTGCTATAAAACATTATCAATAAAAATCCCAATAAGCGTATATTGATTGGTTTGTGCAAAAGTTATAGGGTCTACAAACTACGGGATATATTTATGAATATTTTGTTTTTATTTTTATTTTTAATAGCAATGGCAGCGATCAGCGCTTTAAAGCGGGACTGCAACATTGCGGCAGACAAATCTGACACTAAGATACACTTTTTGGGGACCTGTGACACCAATACAGTGATCAGTGCTAAAAAAAACGCACTGTCGCTGTATAAATGACACTGGCAGGGAAGGGGTTAACACCAGGTTGATTAAGGGGTTAAATGTGTTCCTAAGGGGTGCTTTATAACTGTGTGGGGATGCTTAGTTGAAGCACAAGACCTCTCTTTACTCTCTGACAGAACAGCAGTCTGCCTTGTTGCCTTGTTTTGGCAAATTGCTATTCTCCCTTTCCTCCTAAGCCCACGTACACACGGTCAGAGATTTTGCCAACCAAATCCGTGAGATTTTGCCCGTCGGATTTAGTCCGACGGATTGTGTCCGAAACTGTTGCATACACACGGTCGGGCCAAGTTGGCGAAAAATCCGATCTTTCAGAATGTGATGACGTAATTTCGTTATGATGGGACTACATTCAGGATAGTAACCAATAGCTTTGATGTAGGAATTTGATCTGAGCATGCGTGGCACTTGGTCCGATGAAAATGCTCTACACATGATCGGATTAGGTCCGTCCGGCCCAGTTGGTCGGGAAATATTTCCAACATGTTGGAAAATTGGGTCGGACGGAGATTCGGACAGAATCAGTCCGATGCATACCACACACAGTCGGATTATCGTGTGTACAAGGGCTTACTATCGGTGGGTCCAATGGACTCACTAATTGGCTCCCATTGTGTCCAGTCACAATGGTAGCAGCTGTCTGGTGGCACGAACACACCCCCTGGATTGCGTGCATAAAATGATGTACCTGTGCATGAGTTTGCACGTCCGGGCTGTCTGCGGTGGGCAGTCTTAAACTGGTTAATTAAGAAAAAAAAAACATTACACCCACCTTAACAGGAAAAGGAAAGGAGATAAGCGAATGGACATTCGCTGATCTTTTTCTCATCTACATAGTGGCACCCACAATGCAGGTTCTGGGTTTACTGATAAGCACACTGAGAATGTGAGGGGGCACTGGCATTTTACAGTGTGTATGGATGGGATTCAGCAGAAGCAATTAGCTGCAACTTAAATTTTTTTATACTTTTAGAAAAAAAATTCAAAACATTTTATTCATCACATTCGGACAGTCTCCTATGTGATGCATATTGTTACTGTTTTTATTTGTTAACCATTGTTTGCTTTTCAGGTACGCCATTCAGCTACAGCACTGATCTGTTTATTCTGACAGCAACAGTGTTTGCTTTTAGAATACATAAATCAGCGACTACAGCGCTGTAGGAGGTAAGCATAAATAAAGCATATGTGAAGCATGGGGGCTCGAGTGGTAAGAGGGCGGATCACCCCTATGCTTCGGCATATGATGTTTACTCTTTTTTGGCACAGATTGCAATAAAAAAGTTGTTTTATTGAGTTAATGTTTTATTGTTACTATGTTTTATTGTTAACCATTGTTTGCTTTGCAGGTATGCCATTCAGCTGCAGCACTGATCTGTTTATTCTGACAGCAACAGGGTTTGCATTCAGAATACATAAATCAGTACCTACAGCACTGTAGAAGGTAATTTCACCATTGCAGTTAAATAAAAGAGCATATATGCCGAAGCATGGGGGCTGGGGTGGTAAGAGGGCAGATCACCCCTATGCTTCGGCATATCTTTTTTACTCTTTTTTTTTGGCACAGATTGCAATAAAAATGGTTGTTTTATTGAGTTAATATTTTATTGTTACTGTGTTTTATTGTTAACTGTTGTTTGCTTTGCAGGTACGCCATTCAGCTGCAGCACTGATCTATTTATTCTGAGCTTAGCCCTTCCTCCTCTGGGCTGGCCGCTCAGCTGTCGGCTAATTGCCAGCTCTCTTCTTTCTCCACTGTTACCAGCTGTTTCCGATGATGCTCATCTGGCCAGCCTATTTAAAGTCTCCAGCTCATTTCTCCATTGCCTTCACGTTTGGTCACATCACTAGGAACCATCTCCTGCTGTTGTTTCAAGACTGGCTTGCTGACATCCCACCTGGCTTCCATCCTGCTTGCAGTTGCTCACCTTGGATCCCTGACGTCTGGACTGGCTGATTACCTGATCTGGTTTATGAACTTTGGACTGGCTAACTACCTATCTGGCTACTGGACTCTGGCTTGCTTGACTACGCTTTTTCCTATTTACCTTTTTATTTTTATTAATAAACAAGTGTGATTTGATTGTACTTCTGTCTCTGTCTGTTTCATGGTTCCTGACACAGGGTTTGCTTTCAGAATATATAAATCAGTGACTACAGTGCTGTAGAAGGTGATTTCACCACCCTTTTAAATAAAAGAGCATATATGCCAAAGCATGGGGGCTGGGGTGGTAAGAGGGTGGAACACCCCTATGCTGAGGCATATATTTTTTACTCTTTTTTTGGCAAAGATTGCAAAAAAAATTTTTTTTTATTGAGTTAATGTTTTATTGTTACTATGTTTTATTGTTAACTGTTGTTTGATTGTGCATTTTTGCATCTTATTACACTGATCTTGGTGTAAGCAGATGCTTTAAGGGCAGATGAGAGATCTAGAGTCTAATAGACCCTATTTTTTTTAAAAGAGAACCTGTCACTACCTATTGCTATCATAGGGGATATTTACATTCCCTGTGATAACAATAAAAATAATCAAAAAATTGAAAAATGAAAGGAAGAGTCTAAAAATACATTTAAAAAGCAAAATAAATAATGAAAAAAAAATGAAAGCATCTCTGCCCCCCCATGCTCGCAGGCAAAGGCGAACGCAAGTATCCTTCCCGTGTCATATCTAACAGCACTTGCATCATGCATGTGAGGTATCACCATGAATGTCAGATTGAAGACAGTAATTCTAGCACTAGACCTCCTCTGTAAAATCTAAAGTGGTAATCTGTAAATGCTTTTAAAAATGTATGTAGTTTGTCGCCACCGCATGGGCATGAGTCATTTTAAAGCATGTTGTGTTTGGCATCTATGTACTCGAAGTCAGATCATCTTTTATATTTCAAACAATTTGGCAATATATTGTGTTTTTGTGAATTAAAAGAGTACAAACACCCCCCAAATTACCCCTTTTTGGAAAGTAGACAACCCAAGCTATTTGCTGAGAGGCATGTTGAGTCCATGGAATATTTATTTTTTTGACACTTTTGTTGGAAAATGCAATTTTGTTTTTTTTTTACACAAAGTTCACAATTAAATTATATATTGCTCCCACGTGCCATGGGTATATGTGGAATTACACCCCAAAATACATTCTGCTGCTTCTCCTGAGTATGGGGATAACACATGCATGTGACCTTTTGGCAGTGTAGCTGCATACAGGACCCCAAAAACCAATCACTGACTTCAGAATTTCAAAGGTTGTAAATTGCTAATTTCACTTCTTCCATATCTATCACAGATTCGGGGGCACTGAAATGCCAAGATAACACAACCCCCCACTCCCCTCATTACCCCTTTTCATAAAGTAGAAACCCCAAGGTATTTGCTAAGAGGCAAGGTGAGTATTTTGCAGATATCATTTGTTTTGAAAAATTAAGAAAGAAAAGGATTTTTTTTTCTTTTTTCAATTTTCAAAACCTTGTGACAAAAAGTGAGATCTGCAAAATACTCAACATGCCCCTTATCAAATTGTGTCTACTTTCCAAAATGGTGTTTTAGTGCTATCTTGGCATTTCAGGGCCTCCAAAACTGTGCTAGGTAGTGAGGAAGTGAAATTAGCAATTTTCACCCTTATGCCACGTACACACGTTCATATTACTCGGGGGACTTGGTCCGCCGGATAATCCGCCCGTCTGTGGGCTCCGGCGGACTTTTTTCCCAAAAGTCCAGCGGACTTAGAAAGTAGTTTTGACTCAAAAATTGTCCGGCGGACTGCGAGTCCGGCCGTGTGTGTGCTAGCCCGCCTTACTTTTGAAATGAATGGACTTGCCCACACACGGAGGAAAGTCCGTTCATTTTGAACTCGGCTGCAGGTAGCCGGGACAAGCGAAGGCAGTCAATGTCGCCGCCTTCGGCAGCAAGATTGACACGTCGCTTGCCCCATCACCTGGTATGGACGAAAAAACGGCATGGGGTCCCCCCCAAGGTCCATATAAAAACCTTATCCGAGCACATGGGCCGGCCGGTCAGGAAAGGAGGTGGGGACGAGCAAGCCCCCCCTTCCTGAGCAGTACCAGGCCGTGTGCCCTCAACATGGGGGGGGTGCTTTGGGGAAACGGGGGCTGTGCGGCCACCCACCCCAAAGCACCTTGTTCCCATGTTGATGCTCCCAGGCCTGGAATTTCGGAGGAGGAGGAGCCAAGATCACTGACAGTGAACCCCAGAAGAGGAGTTTCAGTGCTGCTGTTTGTTTTGCAGAAAAACCAATCAGCTGCAGCACTGATCTGTGTATTCTGACAGCAGCAGGGTGCTGCTCCCAGAAAACATACATTATGTGAGCGCCTGCAGGAGGAGATTTCTGATCTGCAGTTTAAAAAAAAAAACAAAGGAGCGTGTATGCCCAAGAATTAGGAGCGTGGGCAGGGCCAGATTAAGAATTTTTGTTATAACAAATTAAATGAAATAGCGAGAGGGAGGATGAGAGAGAGAGAAGGGGGGTGAGAGAGCGGTGAGGGATAAGGGAGGGAGGATAAGAAAGAGAGAGGATGCGCATGAGCATGCATGGGAGTGACAGCAACGCAGCCCGGCCAAGGCAAAGCACAGAACCCGGAAGGAAGACCGGGTAAAGATGGAAGCGCCTGGGACCCGCCGGATTGATAACAGCGCGGCGCTGGAGGGCTCAGTCTGATAGGTAAGTGTATCCTAATGTGCTAATGGTCAGTGCACAAGTGCATAGTTGCCAACATTTCAAAAATATTTTCACGGACACTTTTTTTTTTTACCAGTGGTATATTTAAAGTAGATGACATCCCCAATGTTCTTCTATACGTCACAGTATAACGGGCAGAACAAATATGAGGACTAAAAAGATTTCCTTTAGTTGAACTAACAAAAGTGTGCCCATTTTATAGCTGGTAACATTGAGGATATTCAATATAATTTTAACCACTTGGCGTACGCGCGAAAAGCCAAATAACGGCCACTAGACATGTGCGATTCGTTTCATACGAATCTCAAATTCGTACGAATGTCCAAAAATTAGTACGTTCGGGAGGATCCGAAATATGAATTACCGTGCATCCAAATTCTGTACGGAATACAAACTTTTGTTTACGAATTCCGTATTTCGGACGACGACTCAGTCATTATGCTTATTATGACTTGTAAAAGACTTCTGTGATAGAAGTCAATGTAAGTTGCCTGAAGACATCAGTGAACGACTTTCATCCTCTCTGGGCAGGCCCACCAAGAAAAGATCACAGTGATACCATGTTTCTTCTTCAATGGGCTGAACTCCTAGAAGTTCTCAGTTTAACCATTTAAAGACTAAATCTTTTCTGACACTTGTTGCTTGCAAGTAAAAATCCAGTATTTTCTGCTAGAAAATCACTCAGAAGCCCCAAAAATTATATATATATATATTTTTTTAGCAGAGACCCTAGGGAATAAAATATCGGTTGTTGCAATATTTTATGTGACGCGCTATTTGCGCAGAGGTCTTTCAAACGCAAGTTAGCCCTTTTTTTTCCGGTCGACCTCTAGAGAGCACTGACATCAGCAGCGTGACATAAAGCACTGACACCTGCACCGTGATATACAGCACTGACACCAGCACGTGATATACAGCACTGACACCTGCACCGTAAGCAGCCCCAGGAGGAAGTCAGCACAGCACAGGGATGGTGAACTTTACAAACCTACAGGTCATATTTGCAGCCACAAAATAATTACTAGCCGTGCACACATAGTCCCACCACATGGCCAATGACATAACACATGTATAAGGTGAATCTGGGATTGACAACTACAAGCATTCTTTTTTATATGTGAAATTCTGAAAATTCTGGAATCTTGAGACAATGGAGGCGAGGGAAGGTCAGGGTAGGCAAAGAAGAGGGTGCAGGAGATGATCACCATCACCAGCACCGTGATATAGAGCACTGACACCTGCACCGTGATAGAGTGATCTGACACCAGCACCGTGACATAACACATGTATGAGGAGAATCTGGGATCGACAACTACAAGCATTCTTTTTTTATATGTGAAATTCTGAAAATTCAAGAATCTTGAGATAATGGAGGCGAGGGAAGGTCAGGGTAGGCAAAGAAGATGGTGCAGGAGATGATCACCAGCACCGTGATATAGAGCACTGACACCTGCACCGTGATAGAGTGATCTGACATCAGCACCGTGACATAACACATGTATGAGGTGAATCTGGGATCGACAACTACAAGCATTCTTTTTTTATATGTGAAATTCTGAAAATTCAGGAATCTTGAGATAATGGAGGCGAGAGAAGGTCAGGGTAGGCAAAGAAGAGGGTGCAGGAGATGATCACCAGCACCAGCACCGTGATATAGAGCACTGACACCTGCACCGTGATAGAGTGATCTGACACCAGCACCGTGACATAACACATGTATGAGGTGAATCTGGGTATCGACAACTACAAGCATTCTTTTTTTATATGTGAAATTCAGAAAATTCAGGAATCTTGACACAATGGAGGCGAGGGAAGGTCAGGGTAGGCAAAGAAGAGGGTGCAGGAGATGATCACCAGCACCAGCACTGTGATATAGAGCACTGACACCTGCACCGTGATAGAGTGATCTGACACCAGCACCGTGACATAACACATGTATGAGGTGAATCTGGGATCGACAACTACAAGCATTCTTTTTTTATATGTGAAATTCTGAAAATTCAGGAATCTTGAGACAATGGAGCCGAGGGAAGGTCAGGGTAGGCAAAGAAGAGGGTGCAGGAGATGATCACCAGCACCAGCACCGTGATATAGAGCACTGACACCTGCATCGTGATAGAGTGATCTGACACCAGCACCGTGACATAACACATGTATGAGGAGAATCTGGGATCGACAACTACAAGCATTCTTCTTTTATATGTGAAATTCTGAAAATCCAGGAATCTTGAGACAATGGAGATGAGGGAAGGTCAGGGTAGGCAAAGAAGAGGGTGCAGGAGATGATCACCAGCACAAGCACTGTGATATAGAGCACTGACACCTGCACCGTGATAGAGTGATCTGACACCAGAACCGTGACATAACACATGTATGAGGTGAATCTGGGATCGACAACTACAAGCATTCTTTGTTTAAATGTGAAATTCTGAAAATTCAGGAATCTTGAGACAATGGAGGCGAGGGAAGGTCCGGGTAGGCAAAGAAGAGGGTGCAGGAGATGATCACCAGCACCGTGATATAGAGCACTGACACCTGCACCGTGATAGAGTGATCTGACACCAGCACCGTGATAGAGAGCACTGACATCAGCAGCGTGACATAAAGCACTGACGCCAGCACCGTGATATACAGCACTGACGCCTGCACTGTAAGCAGCTCCAGGAGGAAGTCAGCATAGCACAGGGATGGTGGGAGCCCCTCATAATAAGCAGCCCCAGGAGGATGTCAGCACAGCACAGGGATGATGGGAGTCCCTCATAATGAGCAAGATCACGGTGCAGGTGTCAGTGCTCTATATCACGGTGCTGGTGCTGGTGCTGGTGATCATCTCCTGCACCCTCTTCTTTGCCTACCCTGACCTTCCCTCGCCTCCATTGTGTCAAGATTCCAGAATTTTCTGAATTTCACATATAAAAAAAGAATGCTTGTAGTTGTCGATCCCAGATTCACCTCATACATGTGTTATGTCACGGTGCTGGTGTCAGATCACTCTATCACGGTGCAGGTGTCAGTGCTCTATATCACGGTGCTGGTGCTGGTGATCATCTCCTGCACCCTCTTCTTTGCCTACCCTGACCTTCCCTCGCCTCCATTATCTCAAGATTCCTGAATTTTCAGAATTTCACATATAAAAAAAGAATGCTTGTAGTTGTCGATCCAAGATTCACCTCATACATGTGTTATGTCACGGTGCTGGTGTCAGATCACTCTATCACGGTGCAGGTGTCAGTGCTCTATATCACAGTGCTGGTGCTGGTGATCATCTCTTGCACCCTCTTCTTTGCCTACCATGACCTTCCCTCGCCTCCATTATGTCAAGATTCCTGATCTTTCAGAATTTCACATATAAAAAAAGAATGCTTGTAGTTGTCGATCCAGATACACCTCATACATGTGTTATGTCACGGTGCTGGTGTCAGATCACTCTATCACGGGGCAGGTGTCAGTGCTCTATATCACGGTGCTGGTGATCATCTCCTGCACCCTCTTCTTTGCCTACCCTGACCTTCCCTCGCCTCCATTGTCTCAAGATTCCTAAATTTTTAGAATTTCACATATAAAAAAAGAATGCTTGTAGTTGTCGATCCAGATTCACCTCATACATGTGTTATGTCACGGTGCTGGTGTCAGATCACTCTATCACGGTGCAGGTGTCAGTGCTCTATATCACGGTGCTGGTGCTCATCTCCTGCACCCTCTTCTTTGCCTACCCTGACCTTCCCTCGCCTCCATTATCTCAAGATTCCTGAATTTTCAGAATTTCACATATAAAAAAAGAATGCTTGTAGTTGTCGATCCCAGATTCACCTCATACATGTGTTATGTCACGGTGCTGGTGTCAGATCACTCTATCACGGTGCAGGTGTCAGTGCTCTATATCACGATGCTGGTGCTGGTGATCATCTTCTGCACCCTCTTCTTTGCCTACCCTGACCTTCCCTCGCCTCCATTATCTCAAGATTCCTGAATTTTCAGAATTTCACATATAAAAAAAGAATGCTTGTAGTTGTCGATCCCAGATTCACCTCATACATGTGTTATGTCACGGTGCTGGTGTCAGATCACTCTATCACGGTGCAGGTGTCAGTGCTCTATGTCACGGTGCTGGTGCTGGTGATCATCTCCTGCACCCTCTTCTTTGCCTACCCTGACCTTCCCTCGCCTCCATTATCTCAAGATTCCTGAATTTTCAGAATTTCTCATATAAAAAAAGAATGCTTGTAGTTGTCGATCCCAGATTCACCTCATACATGTGTTATGTCACGGTGCTTGTGTCAGATCACTCTATCACGGTGCAGGTGTCAGTGCTGTATATCACGGTGCTGGTGCTGGTGATCATCTCCTGCACCCTCTTCTTTGCCTACCCTGACCTTCCCTCGCCTCCATTATCTCAAGATTCCTGAATTTTCAGAATTTCTCATATAAAAAAAGAATGCTTGTAGTTGTCGATCCCAGATTCACCTCATACATGTGTTATGTCACGGTGCTTGTGTCAGATCACTCTATCACGGTGCAGGTGTCAGTGCTGTATATCACGGTGCTGGTGCTGGTGATCATCTCCTGCACCCTCTTCTTTGCCTACCCTGACCTTCCCTCGCCTCCATTATCTCAAGATTCCTGAATTTTCAGAAGTTCACATATAAAAAGAATGCTTATAGTTGTCTATCCCAGATTCACCTCATACATGGGTTATGTCACGGTACTGGTGTCAGATCACTCTATCACGGTGCAGGTGTCAGTGCTCTATATCACAGTGCTGGTGCTCATCTCCTGCACCCTCTTCTTTGCCTACCCTGACCTTCTCTCGCCTCCATTATCTCAAGATTCCTGAATTTTCAGAATTTCTCATATAAAAAAAGAATGCTTGTAGTTGTCGATCCCAGATTCACCTCATACATGTGTTATGTCACGGTGCTTGTGTCAGATCACTCTATCACGGTGCAGGTGTCAGTGCTGTATATCACGGTGCTGGTGCTGGTGATCATCTCCTGCACCCTCTTCTTTGCCTACCCTGACCTTCCCTCGCCTCCATTATCTCAAGATTCCTGAATTTTCAGAATTTCTCATATAAAAAAAGAATGCTTGTAGTTGTCGATCCCAGATTCACCTCATACATGTGTTATGTCACGGTGCTTGTGTCAGATCACTCTATCACGGTGCAGGTGTCAGTGCTGTATATCACGGTGCTGGTGCTGGTGATCATCTCCTGCACCCTCTTCTTTGCCTACCCTGACCTTCCCTCGCCTCCATTATCTCAAGATTCCTGAATTTTCAGAAGTTCACATATAAAAAGAATGCTTATAGTTGTCTATCCCAGATTCACCTCATACATGGGTTATGTCACGGTACTGGTGTCAGATCACTCTATCACGGTGCAGGTGTCAGTGCTCTATATCACAGTGCTGGTGCTCATCTCCTGCACCCTCTTCTTTGCCTACCCTGACCTTCTCTCGCCTCCATTATCTCAAGATTCCTGAATTTTCAGAATTTCACATATAAAAAAAGAATGCTTGTAGTTGTCGATCCAGGTTCACCTCATACATGTGTTATGTCACGGTGCTGGTGTCAGATCACTCTATCACGGTGCAGGTGTCAGTGCTCTATATCACGGTGCTGGTGATCATCTCCTGCACCCTCTTCTTTGCCTACCCTGACCTTCCCTCGCCTCCATTGTCTCAAGATTCCTGAATTTTCAGAATTTCAAATATAAAAAAAGAATGCTTGTAGTTGTCGATCCCAGATTCACCTCATACATGTGTTATGTCACGGTGCTGGTGTCAGATCACTCTATCACGGTGCAGGTGTCAGTGCTGTATATCACGGTGCTGGTGCTGGTGATCATCTCCTGCACCCTCTTCTTTGCCTACCCTGACCTTCCCTCGCCTCCATTATCTCAAGATTCCTGAATTTTCAGAATTTCACATATAAAAAAAGAATGCTTGTAGTTGTCAATCCCAGATTCACCTCATACATGTGTTATGTCACGGTGCTGGTGTCAGATCACTCTATCACGGTGCAGGCATGGGCGTCCGCAGAACTTTTTCCAAGGGGGGGCACCATTTTAAAAGCCACTCATGCTCCGCCCCTTTTCGACAGTCTCATGAAAATCTTTCCACTGGAAATACATATGTGTTATATAACAGATAATTCATCTTCACTTTGTATTGGAAGTTACTCTGGCAGCTGTGTTCCATGCCCATATAGCCTAGAGAATGTACATCTTTTTACATTGCAATACATCTGTTGTGGCCATATTTTAATCTCATACTGTCACTGTATAGACTGTTTTCATCAAGATAAAAATATGGCAAAAACAGATGTATTGCAATGTAAAAAGATGTACATTCTCTAGGCTATATGGGCATGGTACCCAGCCACCTGAGTAACCTTGCAGTCGCCCATGCTTTCAAAAACCAGCCCTGGAAAAAATTTCATACCAGCCTCACAGCATTATTATACCAACCCAACAGCATAACGTCATTATTTTCTTGTTCATGAAAGGGAAAACCATACATTTTAAAGCATATTTGATGAAGAGCGTATTATATATAGATATGAAATCACATAGGGCTTATATTATATATATATTATACCTGATGTGATGTAAATTTTATCAATAAATGTACTTTTGTTTGTGCAGCAATCCCTTTTCTGCTTTTTTATATTGAGTCTTTGGGACAGACTCGATTGCTGGCAGACCTGTTTCACTGACCGTGTGTGCATCTTACCTACTACTTTTATATATATATATATATATAAAAGATATATATATTCAAATTACAGTTAATAGTGGTAAGTGATCAATCATCAAGAGGGACCCCAGGAACTCAGAATGTGGGGGGGCACCTTCTGCAGAAAAAATACTCTAAGGTAAGGGGGGGGGTTACTAACATAAGGAGGAAACCCTTTATATCAGTGCCCCTTACATTATCGTATTCACTCCCCCCTTACATCAGTGACCCCCCCCCCCCCAACTGGCCTGGCGGTGCTTTCACTGACCTCCTCTCAGGTGCACTGTGCATGGCTCAGTCAGTCAGTCGGCTCCAGCTTGGTGGCTCTGGTTTTATCCTATAGTCTCCTGTCTACAAGTCTGACTTCTCCCGTGACCCCCATCCCGGCGGCGCTCCCACTCTTGACTCCTCTCCAGACTCCCTCAGAGACTGCAGACATGCTACAGGAGATGGTCAGAGACTGCAGACTTGATGCAAGAGCTCAATGCAGCCTCACCAGTGCCCATCAAATGCAGCCTCACTGTGCCCACCAAATGCAGTCTCACTGTGTCCATCAAATGCAGCTTTACTGTGCCCTTCATTGCAGCCCCTCCTGTGCTCCATGTCCCAGTCTGCAGTCCCTGTCTGTGGGAAGGTGTGTTGTTGATGCTTGGTACGGTACCTTGCATGCCAGCAGGATATCCATGATGGGCAGCAGCAGGCAGGCTCTGTTCTCGTTTTGGATGGGGACGGTGCTCCTTCCAAAGGATCTGTCTGCTGTGAGATGGAGTGGTCCCTGGCCACCTGCACCTTCAGCCATCCTCATTTTCTGGCCCCAGTCAGCCTGTCCTCTGGTCCAGGGGAAGTGGAGAGCACTGGGTGGGAGTTGGAGAGAAGGGAGAGTGTACTAGAGAGTAGAGAGTACTGGCGGGGTTGGAGAACACATGGGTGGGGGCAAAGAGCAAGGGGGAGTGGAGATCACAGGGGTGGGGAGCAGAGAGCGCTGGGGGGGAACTTGAGAGCACTGGGGGGGCCAAAAAGAGCAGGGGTAGAGAGCACGGTAGGCTGAGAGCGCTGGAGGGGTTAAGAGTGTGGGGCCAGAAAGAACAGGGGTGGAAAGCACAGGGGACTGGAAAGCACTATGGGGGTGGAGAGCACTGGTAGGGTTGGAGAGTAGTGATGGACGAACTTCCGACGGGACGTTTCGCGAACGCGAAATGCGAACGGACCCAAACGTTCGCGAAACCGACCGTTCGCCGCGGGCCCCATTGACTTCAATGGGAGGCGAACTTTGCAAACCTTCATGTCGAATTTGCGGCCACGTGGTAATTATTAGGGGGTAAAACGTAGTCCCACCATCTGGACAATGACATAATACATGTATGAGGTGAATTTGGGATCGATAACTACAAGCATTTTTATTTTATTTGGGAAATTGTTCTAACAATTCAGGACTATGGAGTTAATGAAGGCAATGGAGGAGAGGGAAGGTCAGGGACCAGGGTAGGCAAAGAAGAGGGTGCAGGAGATGA
The DNA here is from genome assembly GCF_037356315.1 of Lithobates pipiens. Lineage (NCBI taxonomy): Eukaryota > Metazoa > Chordata > Amphibia > Anura > Ranidae > Lithobates > Lithobates pipiens. The sequence continues at coordinate 573,084,129 of NW_027507758.1, read as the reverse complement.
TCACCAGCAGCGTGACATACCGGAATGACACATGCACCGTGATAGAGGCATCTGACAGCAGCACCGTAATACAGAGCACTGACAGCAGCACCGTGACATACAGCGCTGACAGCAGCACCGTGACATACAGCGCTGACAGCAGCACCGTGACATACAGCGCTGACAGCAGCACCGTGACATACAGCGCTGACAGCAGCACCGTGACATACAGCGCTGACAGCAGCACCGTGACATACAGCGCTGACAGCAGCACCGTGACATACAGCGCTGACAGCAGCACCGTGACATACAGCGCTGACAGCAGCACCGTGACATACAGCGCTGACAGCAGCACCGTGACATACAGCGCTGACAGCAGCACCGTGACATACAGCGCTGACAGCAGCACCGTGACATACAGCACTGACAGCAGCACCGTAAGCAGCCCCAGGAGGAAGTCAGCACAGCACAGGGATGGTGTGATCCCCTCATAATAAGAACCCCCAGGAGGAAGTCAGCACAGCACAGGGATAGTGTGATCCCTTCATAATAAGAACCCCCAGGAGGAAGTCAGCACAGCACAGGGATATCATAAGCAGCCCCAGTAGAAATATGACACCGCTCAACCTCTTCAAAGAGGAGGGTAGGGGCATATAGTACGGTGTGCTTTTTTGGGTCAAGGAAGTGAGCCAAATGAATTAAGAAGGTCTGTGTGCTTGATTAAAAAAATAGTTTATAGACATATACATGGTCTACTGGTCACATGTGTTGAATTCCTCCGAGATCCATGCCTCATTCATTTTTAGAAATGTGAGGTAGTTAACACTGTGGTGAGCTAGGCGAGTACGCTTATCGGTCACAATCCCCCCTGCTGCGCTGAACGTCCTTTCGGACAGGACACTGGATGAGGGGCAAGCCAACAGTTCGATTGCAAATTGGGCAAGCTCTGGCCAGAGGTCAAGCCTGCCCACCCAGTAGTCTAGGGGTTCATCACTCCTCAGAGCGTCCACATCGGCCGTTAACCCAATGTAGTCGGACACCTGACGGTCTAGGCGTTCCCTGATGCTGGATCCGGATGACACCTGTCGATGGGTCGGCTGAAAGAATGACCTCATATCCGAAGTCACCAACACATCTTCAAACCGGCCTCTTCTTGCAGGCGCTGTTGGATTGGTACCCGCAAATCCTTCTCTGGGAGTGGGAATTGCTCCTCTGCCAGCGCACGCAAAAGCAGAATGCAGCATTTCTCGAAGCAAGGCCTGGAAGTGCTGCATTCTGACAGCCCTCTGCGACGGCGGTAACATTTCCGCCATTTTGTGTTTGTACCGGGGGTCTAAGTACGTTGCCACCCAGTACTGGTCCTTGACCCTCATGCTTTTTATACGGGGGTCCCTATTAAAACACTGGAGCATGAAGGCCCCCATTTGCACTAAAGTGGAAGCGGTGTGGTGGCCTGGCTCCTGCTCATCATCCAGGATAATGTCGTCCTCTTCATTCTCCTCTCCCCATCCTCGCACAACAGGGATCCCAGAAAGGTTTAAAGCATGCTCTTCTTGCTCCTGCTCATCCGCCCCGGCACCATCCTCCTCTGACTCCTCATCAGACTCCTGTTGTTGACTTGTCTCAGATAGAGTAGCCCCCCCTGGGAATTCATCCAGCATTGCGACTTCCTCATCTTCCCGCTCCTGCTCCTCCACAGCCTGATCAATGACACGACGCAATGCACGCTCCAGAAAGAAGGCATAAGGTACCATGTCACTGATGGCGCCATGGCTGCGACTGACCAGTTTGGTGATCTCCTCAAATGGCCGCAGAAGTCTGCATGTGTCGCGCATGAGCAGCCACTGGCGCGGTGAAAAAAAACCCAGCTCCCCAGAACCGTTTCTTTCGCAGAGTTCATACAGGTAGACGTTAACTGCACGTTTCTGCTGGAGCAGCCTATCAAGCATATAGAAGGTTGAGTTCCATCGCGTCGGGCAATCGCAAATAAGACGTCTGACCGGCAGATGGTGTCGCCGCTGAATGTCAGCAAGGCGAGCCATGGCCGTGTAAGATCTTCTGAAATGGGCCGAGATTTTCCTTGCCTGCCGCAAGATGTCCTGGACCCCAGGGTATTTGACAAGGAATCGCTGCACGACCAAGTTTAAGACGTGTGCCATGCACGGCACGTGCGTGATTTTGCCCTGTTTCAATGCGCTAAGCAGATTGGCACCGTTGTCACACACCACTTTACCAACTGTCAAATTGAGCGGTGTTAGCCACTCATCTGCCTGTGAACGCAAAGCTGAAAGGAGTGCCGGGCCAGTGTGGCTCTTTGCTTCCAGGCACAACAGACGCAGCACGGCATGGCAACGTCTCACCTGGCATGTGGAATAGGTTCTGGGGAGCTTGGGCGGTGCAGTGGAAGAGACGCTAGCAGCGGAAAAGGAGGAGGCAGCTGAGGAGGAGAGGGAGGAGGATGGAGTAGGAGGAGGAGAAGAAGAGTCAGGCCTGCATGCAATCCGTGGCGGTAAAACCAAATCTACACGGGTGCCACGGGTTACATGCTTGACGGCCGTCAGAAGGTTCACCCAGTGGGCAGTAAAACTGATATACCTTCCCTGCCCGTGTTTGCTAGACCACGTGTCTGTGGTCAGATGTATCTTGGCACCGACACTGTGTGCCAGAGATACATTCACTTGCCGCTGAACATGGCCATATAGCTCTGGGATGCCCTTCTCTGAGAAATACTTCCTTCCTGGGACCTTCCATTGTGGTGTTCCAATGGCCACAAATTTGCGAAAGGCCTCCGAGTCCACCAGTTTATATGGCAGTAGTTGGCGGGCTATGAGTTCTGACAAGCCAGCCGCCAACCGTTGGGCAAGAGGGTTATCCGGCATCATCATTTTTTTACGCTCAAACATTAGGCCCACGGAAGCCTGCCTTTTTGCAGAAAAATGTGAGCTTGGCGTGATGGAAGGTGGAGTGGAGGACAATTGTGAGGAGAGAGGAGAAGGAGAAGTAGAAGACGAGGCTGGACGGTGAGAGCCTGCAGTGTGGCTTTGTGTGTTCCGTTGCTCCCACTGGGCTCGGTGATGGCTGCTCATGTGCCTTCTTAAGGCGGTCGTCCCTAGGTGAGTATTGGGCTTACCGCGACTAACGCGTTGACTGCAAAGATTGCAGATGGCAACGCTATTGTCAGCAGCGGACACGTTAAAAAAAGCCCACACTGCGGAGCCATGTGCCGGTGTCCTGGGAGCGCCAGATGTGACCGTACATGGTCGATGACTCGCTCCTGATACATTTGCAGTCTGCTTTGTCCCTGCTGTGCAATGTAAGTCATTGCTGCTTCTCCTCCCTATCTGCTGGTCCATATCTCCCTCTGAACTCCCCTCCTCTTCCTCTCTTGTGGGCACCCACGTGACATCACTAGACACGTCATCATCAACGTCACCTTCCCCACCGCTATAAGTAGAGATCTCGGAGTAGGCAGCAACACCGGGGACCAACCTCCTCCTTGGGCTGATCTGGGTACTGGCGTCAGACTGCTGAGTAGCGCTTGTTGCTACCTCCTCTTCCTGATCCAATACCAAGAGTGGCTGCGCATCAGAAATGTCCTCTTGATATGGATCGGAATATAATTCCAGTGACTCAAGCGGAAGGTATGTGGTGGTGGTGGTGGTGGTCGTGTTGTTGGTGGTAGTGTCTTTGGGGGTGCACATAGCAGAGAGTGAAGAAGAGGGTGCAGATCGAGAGGATGAGGAGGGTGCAGAAGAGTAAGGCTGAGCGAGCCACTCAACCAAGTCTGGTGCATCCTTTAAAGTAATTGAACGCACCTTCTGCAACTTCCCACTTTGGCTCAAGCCTGTTGCTCCTGCCCTACCCCTACCACCCCTGCGGAAGGGCCTGCCTCTTCCTCTGCATGTCATTTTTTAAATGACCCTGTGACAAAACTCTTAGTCCCTATACCGCTGAAGGACTGCTGCAGTATAGGTGAGCGGTCAGCAGTGGTGCACGTCAACCCTATCTATTGTGGACCTATAGCGGTCCTTACAGAACAGCAGACTGTACCGCACTCAAGCCTATGTACCGTAGCACCCTATACCAAGTTACCAGTCCTTATAAGAACTTTTGTGGACCAAGCAGGTTGTGTATTAGTGTTTAGCAGACTGTACGTCAGTCCCTATACCGCTGAAGGACTGCTGCAGTATAGGTGAGCGGTCAGCAGTGGTGCACGTCAACCCTATCTATTGTGGACCGATAGCGGTCCTTACAGAACAGCAGACTGTATCGCACTCAAGCCTATGTACCGTAGCACCCTATACCAAGTTACCAGTCCTTATAAGAACTTTTGTGGACCAAGCAGGTTGTGTATTAGTGTTTAGCAGACTGTACGTCAGTCCCTATACCGCTGAAGGACTGCTGCAGTATAGGGCAGCGGTCAGCAGTGGTGCACGTCAACCCTATCTATTGTGGACCGATAGCGGTCCTTACAGAACAGCAGACTGTACCGCACTCAAGCCTATGTACCGTAGCACCCTATACCAAGTTACCAGTCCTTATAAGAACTTTTGTGGACCAAGCAGGTTGTGTATTAGTGTTTAGCAGACTGTACGTCAGTCCCTATACCGCTGAAGGACTGCTGCAGTATAGGGCAGCGGTCAGCAGTGGTGCACGTCAACCCTATCTATTGTGGACCGATAGCGGTCCTTACAGAACAGCAGACTGTACCGCACTCAAGCCTATGTACCGTAGCACCCTATACCAAGTTACCAGTCCTTATAAGAACTTTTGTGGAACAAGCAGGTTGTGTGTTAGTGATTAGCAGACTGTACGTCAGTCCCTATACCGCTGAAGGACTGCTGCAGTATAGGTGAGCGGTCAGCAGTGGTGCACGTCAACCCTATCTATTGTGGACCGATAGCGGTCCTTACAGAACAGCAGACTGTACCGCACTCAAGCCTATGTACCGTAGCACCCTATACCAAGTTACTAGTCCTTATAAGAACTTTTGTGGACCAAGCAGGTTGTGTATTAGTGTTTAGCAGACTGTACGTCAGTCCCTATACCGCTGAAGGACTGCTGCAGTATAGGGCAGCGGTCAGCAGTGGTGCACGTCAACCCTATCTATTGTGGACCGATAGCGGTCCTTACAGAACAGCAGACTGTACCGCACTCAAGCCTATGTACCGTAGCACCCTATACCAAGTTACCAGTCCTTATAAGAACTTTTGTGGACCAAGCAGGTTGTGTATTAGTGTTTAGCAGACTGTACGTCAGTCCCTATACCGCTGAAGGACTGCTGCAGTATAGGGCAGCGGTCAGCAGTGGTGCACGTCAACCCTATCTATTGTGGACCGATAGCGGTCCTTACAGAACAGCAGACTGTACCGCACTCAAGCCTATGTACCGTAGCACCCTATACCAAGTTACCAGTCCTTATAAGAACTTTTGTGGAACAAGCAGGTTGTGTGTTAGTGATTAGCAGACTGTACGTCAGTCCCTATACCGCTGAAGGACTGCTGCAGTATAGGGCAGCGGTCAGCAGTGGTGCACGTCAACCCTATCTATTGTGGACCGATAGCGGTCCTTACAGAACAGCAGACTGTACCGCACTCAAGCCTATGTACCGTAGCACCCTATACCAAGTTACCAGTCCTTATAAGAACTTTTGTGGAACAAGTGAGTTGTGAATGTTTAGCAGACTGCAGCAGAAGGGCAGCAGTCAAGTATAATATCCTTTCTATATTTGGAAGAAAGAATATTATACATGTACAAGCCTATTACTGTACCACTGATACCAGTCCTGAAAAGAACCTTTGTGGAACTAATAATAACAGCAAGTCTTTAAAATTACCCTCACTGCCTGACAACACTGCTTCCTTCCTGTCCCTATACAAATTGGCAAAAAAAGAGAACGATTAGTGGTTACTGGAACAGCTCTTTTGTGGACCTTGATAGTAACAGCTAATGATGATGATGATGATGATGATGATGAAAGACTAATCTGGCTGTCCCTGTAGCATACACCGTCCTTTCCCTTTCTCTAAACTAACAAAAGACACTCAGGCTGCTGCAAGAATCAGCAGCACAGCAAACCTATCAACACCTAACACCTATACCAGTCCTGAAAAGAACTTTTGTGTACCAAATAGCTAGTGGTTTATCTCTCCCTACTCCACACAGGAACCTGTCCCTATCTTAACAGAAGAAAGAATGTAAAATGGCCACCGGATCGGGTGTATTTATAGGTTAGGGGGAATGTACAAGTGTCCATGTGCTGTCATGTCTCAATTGGCTGTCCTGTATCACATGATAAACGTGTCACCAAAGGTTAAAGCTCTTGTATACATTAAACACGTAAGTCCGCCGCGGCGAACGACGGAAAAAGGCGTTCGAACGTGCGGACCGCGAATGTCGGAAATTCGCCGCGAAACGACCGCCGGGCGAACCGTTCGGCCATCACTATTGGAGAGCACATGGGTGGGGGCAAAATGCAGGGGTGGAGAGCACGGAGGGTAGAGAGCAGGGGGGGGGGCTGGAGAGCACCAGGGGGCAGAAAGGACAGGGATGGGGAGAATGGGGGGCTGGAGAGCACTGGGGTGGGGGCTGGAGAGTGATGGGGAGAGCTGAAGAGCACTTGGGGTGGAAAGAACTGGGGGGAGAGCACGGGGGGAGCACTGGGGAGAGTGGAGAGCACTGGGGGGGGAGAACAGGGGGGGAGAACTGGGGGAGTGGAGGGCACTGGGGGGGAGAACAGGGTGGGAGAGCACTGGGGGGGGGAGAACAGGGGGGAGAGCACTGGGGGGAGTGGAGGGCACTGGGGGGAGAACAGGGGGGGAGCACTGGGGAGGAGAACGGGGGGGGAGAGCACGGAGGGGAGAGGACTGGGGGGAGTGAAGAGCACTGGGAGGGAACAGGGGGGAGAGCACTGGGGGGGAACAGGGGGGAAGAGCACTGGGGGGAACAGGGGGGGGAGCACTGTGGGGGGGAGCACTGGGGGGAGTGAAGAGCACTGGGAGGGAACGGGGAGGAAGAGCACTAGGGGGGGAACAGGGGGGAAGAGCACTGGGGGGAGCAGGGGGGAGAGCACTGGGGGGAACAGGGGGGAGAGCACTGGGGGGGACAGGGGGGAGAGCACTGGGGGGGAATAGGGGGGAGAGCACTGGGGGGGAGAGCACTGGGATGGTGGCTGGAGAAGGATGGGGAGAGCTGGAGAGCAGGGGGGGGCAGCAAGAACAGGGAAGGAGAAAATTGTGGGTGGGGGCAGGAGATTGTGGTGGTGGAGGAGAGCATGGGGGGCAGCAGAGTGTGGTGCGGTGAAGAGCACTGGGGGAGCAGAAAAACAGGGGTGGAGAGCACGGGGGCTGGAGAGTACTGGGGGGGTACAAAGAGCAGGGGGGATTGGAGAGCACCAGTGGGGGCCAGAAAGAACAGGGGTGGAAAGCACTGGGGACTGGAGAGCACTATGGGAGGTGGAGAGCATTGGTAGGGTTGGAGAGCACATGGGTGGGGGCAGAATGCAGGGGGAGTGGAGGGCACTGGGGGGGCGAACAGGGCGGAGAGCACTGGAGGGAGTGGAGAGCACTGGGGGAGAACAGGGGGGGGCACTGGGGAGGAGAACGGGGGGAGAGCACGGAGGGCAGAGGACTGGGGGGAGTGAAGAGCACTGGGAGGGAACAGGGGGGGGGAGCACTGGGGGGGGAACAGAGGGGAAGAGCACTGGGGGGGAACAGGGGGGAGAGTACTGTGGGGGGAGCACTGGGGGGAGTGAAGAGCACTGGGAGGGAACAGGGGGGAGAGCACTGGGGGGGAACAGGGGGGAAGAGCACTGGGGGGGTAACAAGGGGGAGAGCACTGGGGGGGAACAGGGGAGAGGGCACTGGGGGGGGGGACAGGGGGGAGAGCACTGGTGGGGGGAGAGCACTGGGATGGTGGCTGGAGAAGGATGGGGAGAGCTGGAGAGCAGGGGGGGCAGCAAGAACAGGGGGGGAGAAAACTGTGGGGGGGGCAGGAGATTGTGGTGGTGGAGGAGAGCACGGGGGGCAGGAGAGTGTGGTGCGGTGAAGAGCACTGGGGGAGCAGAAAAACAGGGGTGGAGAGCATGGGGGCTGGACATTACTGGGGGGTACAAAGAGCAGGGGGGAGTGGAGAGCACCAGTGGGGGCCAGAAAGAACAGGGGTGGAAAGCACTGGGGACTGGAGAGCACTATGGGGGGTGGAGAGCACTGGTAGGGTTGGAGAGCACATGGGTGGGGGCAGAATGCAGGGGGAGTGGAGAGTACAGGGGTGGGGAGTGGAGAGTGCTGGGGGGAGACAAAAAGAAAAGGGGTGGAGAGCACTGGGGGGGAGGGCAGAAAGAACAGGGGTGGGGAGAATAGCGGGCTGGAGAGCACTGGGGTGGGGGCTGGAGATTGATGGGGAGAGCTGAAGAGCACTGGGGGGAATGGAAAGAACGGGGAGGGAGAAAGAACAGGGGGGAGAGCACGGGGGGAAAACAGGGGGGGAGAGCACTGGGGGGGAGAACAGGGGGGAGGAGAACAGGGGGGGAGAGCACTGGGGAGGAGAACGGGGGGAGAGCACGGAGGGGAGAGGACTGGGGGGAGAGCACGGAGGGGAGAGGACTGGGGGGAGAGCACGGAGGGGAGAGCACTGTGGGGGGGGAGAACGGGGGGAGCACTGGGGGGTGGGACAGGGGGGAGCACTGGGGGGTGGAACAGGGGGGGAGCACTGGGATGGTGGCTAGAGAAGGATGGGGAGAGCTGGAGAGCAGGGGGGCCAGCAAGAACAGGGGAGGAGAAAATTGTGAGGGGGCAGGAGAGTGTGGTGGTGGAGGAGGGGGGGGCAGGGAGCACAAGGTGAACTGGGGACAGTAAAATAAGTTGGATAGGAAAATCTGCAGGGGGCCCCCTGCAGCCCCCCCCCCCCCCCCCCCCTCGATCCACTGTGGCACACAGGGCGGGCTGTACCTGCAGCATCTCCTTCTCTTGATCACCGCGCTGGATGGCTCTGTGTTTGGCGGCTGCTCTGAAACACGGCCCGCCCCCCCAGACCGGCTCGTTTGATAGGGGGAACGTTGATTCTCTTTACTATCACACAAGCTGGTCTGAGGGGGCGGGACTGTGTTACAGAGCGGCCTCCGAACACAGAGCCATCCAGCGCTCTGATCCATAGGATGCAGCCAAAAAACAAAAGAAAAAAAAAGTGAAAAAAAAATGTAGCATGGCGGCGGCTACGGGAGACACCTTGGGGATTCCAGGGGGGGGCACTTGACCCCCCTTGCCCCCTGCTGCGGACGCCCATGGGTGCAGGTGTCAGTGCTCTATATCATGGTGCTGGTGCTGGTGATCATCTCCTGCACCCTCTTCTTTGCCTACCCTCACCTTCCCTCGCCTCCATTGTCTCAAGATTCCTGAATTTTCAGAATTTCACATATAAAAAAAGAATGCTTGTAGTTGTCGATCCCAGATTCACCTCATACATGTGTTATGTCATTGGCCATGTGGTGGGACTATGTGTGCACAGCTAGTAATTATTTTGTGGCTGCAAATATGACCTGTAGGTTTGTAAAGTTCACTATCCCTGTGCTGAGCTGACTTCCTCCTGGGGCTGCTTATTATGAGGGGCTCCCACCATCCCTGTGCTATGCTGACTTCCTCCTGGGGCTGCTTATGGTGCAGGTGTCAGTGCTGTATATCACGGTGCTGGTGTCAGTGCTGTATATCACTGTGCTGGTGTCAGTGCTTTATGTCACGCTGCTGATGTCAGTGCTCTCTATCACGGTGCTGGTGTCAGATCACTCTATCACGGTGCAGGTGTCATTGCTGTATGTCACGCTGCTAATGTCAGTGCTCTCTAGAGGTCGACGGTAAAGAACGAACGAACAACAATTCGTATTTCGTACGAAACAGAACGGAATTTCGGACACGAAATACGAAGTACGGATAAATTTTATTACGTATCGAAACGGAACAGAACGAAACAAATTTATTGACGGGGCCCATGTCTAACGGCCACGGCGCTGACCTGAATTCCCGGGAGGCCGTCATATGATGGCCTCCCCATTGCATGCTCCCTGTGCGAGCCCTGCAGGGAGCGTGCGGTGATCACCGAGTCACTGAGACTCGGGTGATCACAGATCCGAGTAAGGGGCCAGTCCCGGCCCCCTACAACGTGACCAGCTGTCAGCCAATGACAGCTGATCACATGATGTAAACAAAAGCTTGGCAATTGTTTTTTTTTCTCCTCACGCTGACAGCGTGAGGAGAAACAAAAGCTGATCACCAGCTTATGTGCAAGGGACATCAGTCCCAAAGAGGAAGAGGCAATTCTGCTTCATCTGTGCCCACCAGTACCCCCTGCCAGTACCCACAGTGCCACCTATCAATGCCCATGAGTGCCACCTATCAATGCCCACAAATGCCACCTATCAATGACCACCTAGCAGTGCTGCCTATCAGTGTAACCAACCAGTGCCCATTATTGCCACCAATCAGTGCCCATCACTGCCAGTCATCAGTGTCAATCACTGTCACCTATCGGTGCCCATCAGTGCAGCCTCATCAGCGTACATCAATGAAGGAGGAAACTTACCAGTTTGCAAAATGTTATAACAAATTATAAAAATAAAAAAATAAAATTTAAATTTGGTCTTTTTCAATGTTTTTAACAAAGAATAAAAACCGCAGAGGTGGGGTACAGTGTTGTATGACCGCGCAATTGTCATTCAAAGTGCATCAGCACTGAAAGCTGAAAATTGGTCCGGACAAGAGTGGGGTTTAAGTGCCCAGTAAGCAAGTGGTTAAAGAACTGTGGGTAAGAGACATAGGGGTGGAGTGTGGATGATGTATGGAGGAATGTGGAGGGTATGGCAGTGGGCACTATGTACAGGAGAGGAGTGTGAAGGGTATGGCAGTGGGCACTATGTACAGGAGAGGAGAGGAGAGTGGAGGGTATGGCAGTGGGCACTATGTACAGGAGAGGAGTGTAGGACAGTGGGCAGTATGTACAGGAGAGGAGCGTGGAGGGTATGATGGGGCAATATGTACAGGAGAGGAGTGTGAAAGATATGAAAGGAGCAGTATGTACAGGAGAGAAGTGTGGAAGGTAATATGGGGGCAGTATGTACAGGAGAGGAGTGTGGAGAGAAAGACAGCTGGCAGTATGTACAGGAGAGGAGTGCGGAAGGTATGACAGTGGGCAGTATGTACAGGAGAGAACTGTATGGCAGCAGGCACTATGTATAGGAGAGAAGTTTGGAGGGTATGATAGGGAGCAGTATGTACAGGAGAGGAAAGTGGAGGTTATAACAGCAGGCACTATGTACAGGAGAGAAGTGTGGAGGGTATGACAGTGGGCACTATGTATAGAAGAGAGGTGTGGAGGGTATGACAGTGGGCACTATGTATAGGACAGGAGTGTGGAGGGTATGACAGTGGGCACTATGTATAGGAGAGAAGAGTATGACAGTGGGCAGTATGTACAGGAGAGAAGTGTATGACAGCCGGCACTATGTATAGGAGAGCAGAGCGGAGGGTATGATAGTGAGTAGTATGTAAAAAAGAGGAGTGTGGAGGGTATGACAGCGGGCACTATGTACAGGTGAGGTGGATGAAGGAATCTGGGAAGAAAAAGAAAAGGTTTGTTGAAGGGTGTTTAGGGACTGGGTAGTGGTTAAGCGGGCCATACATGGATTGAAATTAAGCCAATTAGGCAGAGACCAGCCCCATAGTCGATCTATGTATGGGCTAGCTGGTTGTACACAAGTCAATCTATTAATTGACTTAAGTACAACCAGCCTGTCAGGTTTTTCCCAAAACAATCAGTGCTGCCAGCTATAGTTAGCAACACTGATCTTTGTATTCTGTGGGTAGGGATGGCTCCCCACTGGCAGAACACAATAACACTGCAGGAGTGTTTCCCTCATCCACCCGTCAGCAGGTGAGAGGGTATGTTGGGATAGGCTGGGGAGAGAGGTCTGTCAGTAGGGGGGTGCGAGGTGATCATGGAGGGATATCAATCAGCGGATGGGGGGAGTAACTGGGAGTGATATCTTTTGGAGTAGGGACTGTCATCTGCAGGTTGGGAAATAGTCACCTGTGATATAAGTTGAAGGGAGGTGGATAACATGGGAAGTGGCTGGGGGTGACCTGGTTGGTGGTGAGTGTGAAATTAATGATGTGTTTCAAGTTTCTTTCACATTTGTGGTAATGCTTACTGCCCTCTAAAAAGTGATCTGTGGTGGATTGTTTTTCAACGTGTGGTATAGCAGCAGCTGACAGGCATTCATGAGGTGCTACTGCTGCCTCCTTGTTTTTTTTTTTTTTTTTTGCATTGCTGAATGGTAGTTTATCATGGTCTCATCAGACCACAGGACATGGTTCTGTCCTTAGGCGGCGTACACACGCGGGGACTGTCTGCCGAAACTAAGTTCGTCAAACAGTCCGCTCAAACTTTTGAATGAACGAACACGCCCACACACGGCACTTTTTGAGCGGACAAATACGGCAAACTTTGTTCGTCGTACTCAGTCCGCGCAACTTTTGAAATGAGCGGACTCGCCCACACACGAGGCAACAGTCCGCTCATTTCGAGCGCGTGTGCAGGTAGGCGGGGCCCGCGACGGAGACGTCGCGGGCTCCGCCGCCTGGAATGGACTTAAAGGGGAACCCCAAAGCCAAAAAAAATCGACGTGGGGGTCCCCCCAAAGTCCACAACAGACCCTTGTCCGAGCACGCTACCCGGCCGGCCAGGAAAGGGGGGCGAGCGAGCGCGCCCCCCCTCCTGAGCCGTACCAGGCCGCGTGCCCTCAACATGGGGGGTGCCTTGGGGAAGGGGGGGCCGCGCGGCCCCCCCACCCCAAAGCACCTTGCCCCCATGTTGATGAGGACAAGGGCCTCTTCCCGACAACCCTGGCCGTTGGTTGTCGGGGTCTGCGGGCGGGGGGCTTATCGGAATCCGGGAGCCCCCTTTAATAAGGGGGCCCCCGGATACCGGCCCCCCACCCTATGTGAATGAGTATGGGGTACAATGTACCCCTACCCATTCACCTGTAAAATAAAAGTACCCAAAAAAAAACACAACACACGAGATAAAATATTTTATTGCACAGCTCCGGGGGTCTTCCGTCTTCGGGGGTCTTCTCGCCGGACTCCTCCGCTATCTTCTTGTAGCTCTTTTGCTAGCGGAGGAGTCCGGCTTTCTTCCTCCCCGCCGCCGGCCTCTTTTCCCGACTTCGGGGGTCTTGTCCCCCTCTTCGGTTCTTCTGCCGGGCCACCGCGCCTTCTTATAGCTCTTTTGCAGGCGGTGGCCCGGTCTTCTGTCGCCGCTGTCGCCGCTGTCGCCGCCGCCTTCCGTTCTTGTTCTTCTTGTTCTTCTCCAGGAGATGTTGACACGTCGCTCTCTCCGGCCGGAATGCCAGAGCCGCGCTGTGCGGCCACTTATATAGTGACAATGGGGCGGTGTCACATGGTATATGTCACATGGGTTGGTCACATGGGTTGATGTCACATGGGGACTATGACATCGTAAGGGGGCGGGGTCACCATGTGACCAACCCATGTGACATATACCATGTGACACCGCCCCATTGTCACTATATAAGTGGCCGCTCAGCGCGGCTCTGGCATTCCGGCCGGAGAGAGCGACGTGTCAACATCTCCTAGAGAAGAACAAGAAGAACAAGAAGAAGAACAAGAACGGAAGGCGGCGGCGACAGCGGCGACAGAAGACCGGGCCACCGCCTGCAAAAGAGCTATAAGAAGGCGCGGTGGCCCGGCAGAAGAACCGAAGAGGGGGACAAGACCCCCGAAGTCGGGAGAAGAGGCCGGCGGCGGGGAGGAAGAAAGCCGGACTCCTCCGCTAGCAAAAGAGCTACAAGAAGATAGCGGAGGAGTCCGGCGAGAAGACCCCCGAAGACGGAAGACCCCCGGAGCTGTGCAATAAAATATTTTATCTCGTGTGTTGTGTTTTTTTTTGGGTACTTTTATTTTACAGGTGAATGGGTAGGGGTACATTGTACCCCATACTCATTCACATAGGGTGGGGGGCCGGTATCCGGGGGCCCCCTTATTAAAGGGGGCTCCCGGATTCCGATAAGCCCCCCGCCCGCAGACCCCGACAACCAACGGCCAGGGTTGTCGGGAAGAGGCCCTTGTCCTCATCAACATGGGGGCAAGGTGCTTTGGGGTGGGGGGGCCGCGTGGCCCCCCCCTTCCCCAAGGCACCCCCCATGTTGAGGGCACGCGGCCTGGTACGGCTCAGGAGGGGGGGCGCGCTCGCTCGCCCCCCTTTCCTGGCCGGCCGGGTAGCGTGCTCGGACAAGGGTCTGTTGTGGACTTTGGGGGGACCCCCACGCCGATTTTTTTTCGGCGTTGGGGTTCCCCTTTAAGTCCATTCCAGGTGGCGGAGCCCGCGACGTCTCCGTCGCGGGCCCCGCCTACCTGCACACGCGCTCGAAATGAGCGGACTTCCCTCCGAGCGGGAACAGTTTGCTCATTTCGAAAGTAGCCTACACACGGGCGGACTGTTCGCTCAAACAAAGTTTTAGCGGACAGTTTTTCGGAATTTCCGAAAAACTTTGTTCGTCAAACTGTCCGCTGAAACTGTCCGCTGAAGCCCCACACACGAGCGGACTGTCCGCTGAAACACTGTTCAGCGGACAAAGTTGAGCCAACAGTCCGCCCGTGTGTACGCGGCCTTAGTCTGCTTGTCTTCAGCAACCTGTTTGCAGGCTTTCTTGTGCATCATCTTTAGAAGAGGCTTCCTTCTGGGATGACAGCAATGCAGATCAATTTGATGCAGCGTGTGGCGTATGGTCTGAGCACTGACAGGCTGACAACCCCCCCCACCCATTCAACCTCTACAGCAATGCTGGCAGCACTCATAAGTCTATTTCCCAAAGACAACCTCTGGATATGACGCTGAGCACGTGCACTCAACGTTTGTCGACCATGGTGAGGTCTGTTCTGAGTGGAACCCTTTCTGTTAAACCGCTGTATGGTCTTGGCCACTGTGCGGCAGCTCAGTTTCAGGGTCCTGGCAATCTTCTTAGACCTTGTACACACGGTTGGACATTTCAGTGGACAATGTCCAATAGGACCGTGTTGTTGGATAATCTGACAGTGTGTGGGCTCCATCGGACTGCTTATATCCATCGGATATTCCGATGGACCAAGTTTTACAGCTGGGCTATAAAATTTTCAGACAACATGATCCGATCACCTCAGTTCCGATCGTGTATAGCCTAGTCCGACGGACAAGATGCCACGCATGCTCACAATAAAATTCTGAGACGGAAGTGTTCGCTCAGGTAAAACTCCCGCTCGTAATCGATATAGCACATTCGTCACGCTGCAATGTTAAAAATTCTTTCATGCAGCGCATTCTCTTGTTCTTTATAATGCTGCAAGAATGAAGTTGTTTTTATGCTCATATTCACACACACTTCTCCTAAACGTATTTATTTATTCTTTTTACTCATTTCAGCAATACAATATTTTAATTCGTCACATCTACCCAATTTTTTATTTTTATTTTTTATTTTGTGGTAGGTTTTTTTAATCAGCATCATGGGCGTCCGCAGCAGGGGGCAAGGGGGGTCAAGTGCCACCCCCCTGGAATCCCCAAGGTGTCTGCCGTAGCCACCGCCATGCTGCATTTTTTTTCACTTTTTCTTTTCATTTTTTTTTTGGCTGCATCCTCCGCCCTCTCCTATGGATCTGTGTTCGGAGGCCGCTCTGTAACACAGTCCCGCCCCCTCAGACCAGCTTGTGTGATAGTAAAGAAAATCAACGTTCCCCCTATCACACGAGCCGGTCTGGGGGGACGGGGCCGTGTTTCAGAGCGGCCGCCGAACACAGAGCCATCCAGCGCGGTGATCAAGAGAAGGAGATGCTGCAGGTACAGCCCGCCCTGTGTGCCACAGTGGATCGAGGGGGGGGGGGCTGCAGGGGGCCCCCTGCAGATTTTCCTATCCAACTTATTTTACTGTCCCCAGTTCACCTTGTGCTCCCTGCCCCCCCCTCCTCCTCTACCACACTCTCCTGCCCCCCTCACAATTTTCTCCTCCCCTGTTCTTGCTGCCCCCCTGCTCTCCAGCTCTCCCCATCCTTCTCTAGCCACCATCCCAGTGCTCCCCCCCTGTCCCACCCCCCAGTGCTCCCCCCCTGTTCCCCCCCAGTGCTCTCCACTCCCCCCAGTGCTCCCCCCGTTCTCCCCCCCCACAGTGCTCTCCGCTCCCCCCAGTCCTCTCTCCTCCGTGCTCTCCCCCCCGTTCTCCTCCCCAGTGCTCTCCCCCCCTGTTCTCCTCCCCCCTGTTCTCCCCCCCAGTGCTCTCCCCCCCTGTTTTCCCCCCGTGCTCTCCCCCCTATTCTTTCTCCCTCCCCGTTCTTTCCATTCCCCCCAGTGCTTTCCCCCCCCCAGTGCTCCTCAGCTCTCCCCATCACTCTCCAGCCCCCACCACAGTGCTCTCCAGCCCCCCATTCTCCCCACCCCTGTTCTTTCTGCCCCCTGGTGCTCTCCAGCCCCCCCCCCCCCCAGTGCTCTCCACCCCTGTTCTTTTTGGCTCCCCCCAGCACTCTCCACTCCTCACCCCTGTACTCTCCACTCCCCCTGCATTCTGCCCCCACCCATGTGCTCTCCAACCCTACCAGTGCTCTCCACCCCCCATAGTGCTCTCCAGTCCCCAGTGCTTTCCACCCCTGTTCTTTCTGGCCCCCACTGGTGCTCTCCACTCCCCCCTGCTCTTTGTACCCCCCAGTACTCTCCAGCCCCCGTGCCCTCCACCCCTGTTTTTCTGCTCCCCCAGTGCTCTTCACTGCACCACACTCTCCTGCCCCCCTGTGCTCTCCTCCACCACCACAATCTCCTGCCACCCCCACAGTTTTTACCTTCCCTGTTCTTGCTGCCCCCCCTGCTCTCCAGCTCTCCCCATCCTTCTCCAGCCACCATCCCAGTGCTCTCCCCCACCAGTGCTCTCCCCCCTGTGCCCCCCCCAGTGCTCTCCCCCCTGTTCCCCCCCAGTGCTCTCCCCCCTGTCCCCCCCAGTGCTCTCCTCCCTGTTCCCCCCAAGTGCTCTCCTCCCTGTTCCCCCCCAGTTGCTCTTCCCCCCTGTTCCCCCCAGTGCTCTCCCCCCCTTTTCCCTCCCAGTGCTCTTCACTCCCCCCAGTGCTCCCCCACAGTGCTCTCACCCTGTTCCCCCCCAGTGCTCTTCCCCCCTGTCCCCCCCAGTGCTCTCCCCCCCTGTTCCCTCCCAG
This sequence comes from Lithobates pipiens, assembly GCF_037356315.1. NCBI lineage: Eukaryota > Metazoa > Chordata > Amphibia > Anura > Ranidae > Lithobates > Lithobates pipiens. The sequence goes on along the minus strand of NW_027507758.1, from coordinate 573,066,916 downwards.
TGCTTTTCACTCCCCCCAGTCCTCTCCCCTCAGTGCTCTCCCCCCGTTCTCCTCCCCAGTGCTCCCCCCTGTTCTCCCCCAGTGCTCTCTACTCCCTCCAATGCTCTCCCCCCTGTTCGCCCCCCCAGTGCCCTCCACTCCCCCTGCATTCTGCCCCCACCCATGTGCTCTACAACCCTACCAATGCTCTCCACCCCCATAGTGCTCTCCAGTCCCCAGTGCTTTCCACCCCTGTTCTTTCTGGCCCCCACTGGTGCTCTCCACTCCCCCCTGCTCTTTGTACCCCCCCAGTACTCTCCAGCCCCCGTGCTCTCCACCCCTGTTTTTCTGCTCCCCCAGTACTCTTCACCGCACCACACTCTCCTGCCCCCGTGCTCTCCTCCACCACCACAATCTCCTGCCCCCCCCCACAGTTTTCTCCTCCCCTTTTCTTGCTGCCCCCCCTGCTCTCCAGCTCACCCCATCCTTCTCCAGCCACCATCCCAGTGCTCTCCCCCCCCAGTGCTCTCCCCCCTATTCCCCCCAGTGCTCTCCCCCCTGTCCCCCCCAGTGCTCTCCCCCCTGTTCCCCCCCAGTGCTCTCCCCCCTGCCCCCCCAGTGCTCTTCCCCCCTGTCCCCCCCCCAGTGCTCTCCCCCCCTGTTCCCTCCCAGTGCTCTTCACTCCCCCCAGTCCTCTCCCCTCCGTGCTCTCCCCCCGTTCTCCTCCCCAGTGCTCCCCCCCTGTTCTCCCCCCAGTGCCCTCCACTCCCCCCAGTGCTCTCCCCCCCTGTTCTCCCCTCCAGTGCTCTCCCACCCTGTTCTCCCCCCCAGTGCCCTCCACTCCCCCCAGTTCTCCCCCACCGTTCTCCCCCCCAGTGCTCTCCACTCTCCCCAGTGCTCCCCCGTGCTCTCCCCCCTGTTCTTTCCCCCCCAAGTGCTCTTTAGCTCTCCCCATCACTCTCCAGCCCCCACCTCAGTGCTCTCCAGCCCCCTATTCTCCCCACCCCTGTCCTTTCTGCCCCCTGGTGCTCTCCAGCCCCCCCACTGCTCTCTACCCTCCGTGCTCTCCACCCCTGCATTTTGCCCCCACCCATGTGCTCTCCAACCCTACCACTGCTCAAGGTTTTTCGGGACGCTACTGCGCATACGTCGCCCGGGAATCTGCCGCATGCGTGCTAAGTGGCGGGTTTTTCGGGACGCTACTGCGCATGCGTCGCCCGGGAATCCGACGCATGAGTACTAGGAGACGGATTTTTCGGGACGCTACTGCGCATCGCACCCGGGAATCTGACGCATGCGTACTAGAAGACAGGTTTTTCGGGACACTGCTGCGAATGCGTCGCTCGGGAATCTGACGCATGCGTACTAGGAGGTGGGTTTTTTCGAGCCGCTACTGCGCATGTGTCTCCCGGGAATCCGATGCATGCGTATTGGGAGGCGGGTTTCTTTGGGCCGCTACTGCACATGCGTCACCCGGGAATCCGGTGCATGTGTACTAGGAGGCGGGTTTTCGGGTCGCTACTGTGCATGCGTCGCCTGGGAATCCGACACATGCATACTAAGAGGCGGGTTTTTCGGGACCCTACTGCGCATCTTTCTGAGTGAAAGATGTGGAGAAGGCGCTCAGTCACCGGTCACCACTACAAATACTTTATTTATAATCCACATTCAGCAGGCCTTTCCTAGTGCCTCTGGGTAGATGAGATCAGAGAAAGTGATTCAGTATGTTCCCAGCACTATAGGGGGCAGTGTGGGAATTTCTGCCATAGAACATCAGTGACTATCAGAGTGTCCGCTATACCCCAATCCTACACTAACCCTAAGGGGTCATCTGGGGGGAAGTAAAAGCAGGCCGATGATTTATGGATTTCTGTATTTATTTCGCTATATTTGACACGGATCGGCTCAGAGGAAGCGGATGGATAGGGAGGATATATGAGAGTTGTAAAGGAGAAATTCGGGAAGATCTCATTATAATAAATATTATAGTGTCTGTAATCCGCTTGTTGTAAGTTCATGACATCCCCCTCCCCCACCACAAGTAACAAGAGAAACAGTTTTTTTTTACTCAGAACACCCCTCACCCCACCCATTCTTCTTATAATATAAACTACCCATCTACCCCTTCCATCCATCTTTCCCTCTCTCCACTCTGCCCCACCCCCAATCTTTCCTTCTCTCCACTCTGCCCCACCCCCAATCTTTCCCTCTTCCAAATCTGCCCCCCCATCTTTCCCTCTCTCCACTCTGCCCCCCCAATCTTTCCCTCTTCCAAATCTGCCCCCCCAATCTTTACCTCTTTCCTCTCTCTACACTGCCCCCCATCTTTCCCTCTCTCCACTTTGCCCCCCATCTTTCCCTCTCTCCACTCTGCCCCCATCTTTCCCTCTTCCAAATCTGACCCCCATCTTTCCCCGCTTTCTACTCTGCCCCCCCATATTACCCTCTCTTCACACTGCCCCCCAATCTTTCCCTCTTCCAAATCTGACCCCCATCTTTCCCCTTCTCTCCACTCTGCCCCCCCATCTTTCCCTCTCTCCACTCTGCCCCCCTACATCTTTCCCTCTCTTCACTCAACCCCCCCCCCCCAGCTTCATTCTAATGTCATATCTCACTTGTCTCTCCTTCTCCTCTTAAAGCCCAACTGTAGCCTCTCTCCAATGGTTAATCACTAGTTTTGCCTAGGAGAAGAGGAGAAACCATTTTACTTACCTGATTTTACTTACTCTCCTCCCCCATACTATCCCCAATGGACTGTTCTTTTGCGTCCTGACATCCAATGCAGGACTATGGACCCTGCTCTGGTCTTGATGCCAACAATAACCTTTGGAGCGTTGGGGTGCAGATGCTGCAAGGCCCAGTCCAGCTGCGGGGAGGAGGATCAGATAAATAACTCTTCTTTTATTGTTCCTCTAGACATAAATAGCCCATTGACCCTTGCAGTTAATGGGACTACAAGGGATCTTTTTTTTTTTTTTTTTTTTTTATTTGCCTGGAGTTGGGCTCTCCTCTCTCTCCTTCATTCCCCCTCTCCAACCTCTTTTCTTTCACTTCCTTCTCCTCCTCTTCCACCCACTCTCTTTCTTTTTTTTGCAAATATAATCTTTATTGAAAATTTTAAACAGGTAAGGCAAGAGTATACGGAACAAGAGAAGCCTGGACTTTCACAATATCTCTTAATATCCCTTCTATACGGAGTAAATCATAATACACCACAGATATCACATGTATCTCTTTAAAGAATTAGCTTTACTCCAAACTGCTGCACCCGTTGTCACCCGTGCGCAGTAATTATGGCACTAAGGCACCAGGATCCTGTTAGCTAACTAGCTAATAGTCTATATGTCAGCATATGAAGCACAGTTATTGTGTTTCGAGTGTGAGATATCCAAGGCAAGTAAAGAGATAGAGAACAGAGAAAACAGAAAGAAGGGGCGAAATAGGGGGGTAAGGGTAGGGATAGGGGGAAGGGAGGGTGGGGGAGGGGGGGTTGTGGATCCCAGGAAAAAGGGACAAGAGTGTTACGTGTCTTCCTCCCGGACAACGTCTACAAACCATCAACATATAGAGTCTTAAAAGGGGTCTACGGCTGAAGTAGGGATTTACCTTCCTGCGAGTACTTAAATATGTCGCGGTCAAGATCAGGTCTTCCATTTGATTTATATGTTCTACTTTTTGTAGCCATAGCGCTACAGATGGAGGATTCCGCTGCTTCCACAGTAATGGAATACACGATTTTGCTGCGTTCACCAGATGTCTCAGGATAGACTTTTTGTAAGTTTTAATTGGGATGTCAGAGACATGCAGTAGAAAAAAAGCTGGGTCATCAGGTATAATATAATCTGTGAACTTCTGTGAAATGGTGCAGACTGTTCTCCAGAATGGTCTTAGCGCCGGGCACTCCCAGAAGATGTGCAAAAGGGTTCCCCTATTGGTATCACATCTCCAGCAGTTACCCGACGTGTCTGGGAATATTACCTGAAGTCGACTCGTGTCATGTACCACCTCGTTAGTACCTTGTAATTTAACTCTTGAATTTTGGTGGACAGGGAGGATTTAAGTGATACGTTTGTAATGTTCTGTGTTTGAGGTATGGAGAATGACCGGTTTAGGTCTGTTCCCCATTTTAGGGTAGTGTCGGTTGTTCTGGGGGGGTGTTTAGTAGCGCGTACATCTTCGAGAGGGTCTGTGGGAATGGCTCTAGTCCCGAACAATATTCTTTGAATGTGGTTAACTGTCGTCCAAACGCCTGGGGGTGACCAAGCGTCTTGAGGAAGTGATGTATCTGCACCGCGTCCCAAAATGCAAGGTTGTACGGGCCCGTAGCGGTCATTAAGTCTTCTATGGTAAGCCATGTGTTGTTATGTACAAATCGGGATGCAGTGACAAGATCCGAGTCTCTTAGGGTCTGATATCGCGCCAACGAGGTACCTGGGCTAAATTTAGGGTGTCCCAGCACCGGTGTTAATGGTGACATCTTAGTCGTCAGTTGTTGTTTTATAGTAACTCTGGAGCATTGGTGTAAAGTATTGCCTATAAGGGGATGTCTTCTTAGGCTGGGCGGTATTGCTTCCCAGCACCAGAGTGCACTTTTAAGGGGGATAGGGGCTTGATCTTGTTCCATTTGTACCCACAGTTTAAATTCACTGTGTCGTTGCCAGTCCAGCAATCTACCCAGGTGTATCGCTTGATAATATTTCCTGAGATTTGGCAATGCAAGCCCCCCCATATGTTTTGGTAATGTCAATTGAGTCTGGGGGATCCTCGGTTTCTTCCAAGCCCAGACAAATTGCATAAATAGTGAGTGTACCTGCCTAAAATAAGAGACAGGGATTCCAATCTGTAAGGCTTGGAGAAGGTATAGATATTTGGGTAAAATACACATTTTGAGTAGGTTGCATCTGCCAAACCAGGAGTGTAGACCCTTTTGCCAGCTATCTAAGAGCTCTCTTGTTTTGATAAAGAGGGGGTGGGGGGCAATTGAGGTCATAGATAGCGGAAATGTCCACTGGAATGTACGTGCCGAGATAATGGAGTGCTGTCTCGGTCCACTTAAAGCGGAACCCGGATCGCAGCGCTGAGAGGGTCTGTTGTGGTAGAGCTATGCCCATGGCTTCTGATTTGGTGACGTTTATTTTTAGATTAGAAAGATTTCCGTAAATCTCAAATTGCCGGAGTAGATTTGGTAAGGAAATTGTAGGATTAGAGAGGGAGAAAAGTAGATCGTCCGCATAAGCGGAGACCTTATATTGCGTTTTACCAATAGTTATACCCTGTATGTCTGGGTGGCGTCTAATAGTAGCAAGGAAGGGTTCTAGGGAGAGGGCGAATAGCAACAGAGATAATGGGCACCCCTGCCTAGTACCGTTGGTGATCGGGAAGGACTCCGATAAAATCCCATTCGCCTTAACCCTAGCAGTGGGATTGGCATACATTCCAGCTATTCGGCGTAGCATCACCTCGCCCAGGCCAACATGTTCGAGGACCGAGAACATAAAGGGCCAGTTTACACGGTCGAATGCCTTTTCGGCGTCTGTGTTTAAAAAAACTGCTGGGATATTAGCGGACTGGGCCGTGTGGAGGAGGTTTAGTACTTTGATGGTACTGTCCCTCGCTTCTCTTGTGGGAATGAACCCCACCTGATCCAAGTGGACCAGGCTGTGCAGGTGTTTGGCCAGCCGAACAGCTAGAATCTTAGTATACAATTTCAAATCCACATTTAGCAATGATATCGGCCTGTAGCTTCCACGTCCTTGGCAAAGGAGGAACCTGAGTCTATCGCTTGGAAGAGTGCTATCATGTGTGGGCCAATAATTGGTAGTAGTATCTTGTAGTATTGAACCGTAAACCCGTCCGGGCCCGGAGCCTTCCCCGGTTTCATGGATGCAATCGCTTGTTGTAGTTCTGGCAGGGAGATAGGTGTTTCTAATTCTGTACGAATTTCGGGCAACAGCGTAGGTAACTGTGACTGTCTAATATAGTCTTGCATGTCGGTTCGAGGCGCCGGGGTGGGTGGTAGGTTATACAACTGAGAATAGAAGTCTCTGAACTCTCACGTAATGTGTGCCGGGAGGGTCACCTTATGTCCGTCTCCCTTAATCACTTGGGGGATGTATGATGAGAGTTTGTGTGCTTTTACTTGTCTCGCCAGAAGTTTCCCGCATTTATCTCCCGATTCGTAACTAGCTTTATGGCAGAATTGTATCGCCGCCTTAGCTTTGTAGAGTAGTAAATCGTTTACCTTTTTTCTTATCAACAGTAATTCTATTTCTAGGTCCTGGGAGGGAGCGTATTTGTGTCTGGCTTCCGTGTCTCCTAATTCCTTTAAGAGTTGGGTTAGTTGTAAGTTCTTTTTCCGTTTAATGCGGGCCCCATGTCTGATAAGGATTCCCCTAATGACAGGTTTGTGGGCTTCCCAGAGGATGCCCGGGTCACAGTCTGATTGTGCATTCGTGTGGAAGTAGAATTTAAGTTCATTCTGCACTTCCTCGAGAATTTCAGGGGTTTGCAGAAGACTTTCGTTCAGACGCCAAAAACGGTGTCTGACCGATGCGTCGTCTGTAAGGGTGTATGTAAGAAATATAGGGGCATGATCGTACCATGAGATATGACCTGTAGACGTGTCTCGCACCGCGTGTAGTTGCGTATGGGGAATGAGAAAATAATCTATTCGGGTGTATAGTTTGTGCGGGGAGGAGTAGAACGTGTAGTCACGATCACCTGAGTGTTGTAGCCACCAGATATCAATCAGTTGCGCTTTGTGTAAAATTTTGGATATCCGTTTGAGGTGGCTCGGGGGAATAGACGACTTCCTCGATGATGTGTCTGTGGACGGTAACAGGGGGGGGCATTAAAGTCACCCCCAGGATCAGTTGGCCGATTGTGAAATCTTGCAGTTTACTTAGTATGTGGTCCATGAAGGTCGCCTGATTTTCATTGGGGGAGTAGACCGTGGCCAGTGTCACTTGAGTCTTCCCCAGGAGTCCCCTAAGGAAGATATATCGACCCAGCAGGTCAATGAGGGTGTCTTGGGTTTGCCACGGGGTGTTACAGGATATCAGGATTGAAACACCTTTGGATTTGGCCGTCAGGTTGGTTGCGTGGTATGTAATGGGATAGTACCTGTTCTGTAGGTATTGAAGTTTGTCGGTTCTGAAGTGCGTCTCTTGTAGAAACACTATGTCAGTTCGGGACTTTTTTAAATCGTGAAGAAGCATGCGTCTTTTCTCGGGTACATTAAGGCCCTTGACATTGAAGGACATTACCCTAAGAGTGTCCAGGGTCATTTTCCTGGGGGGGGGGGGGGGGGTTGGAAAGGGTAGAGAAGATGGGGTTAGGTAGGAACTTATGGGGTAGGCAGGTGTAGAAAGGGTCAGAAAGTGAGTAAGAAAGAACAGAGGAGATGTCATGTATCAGATAAGACCAGAACTGTGTGGACTGCAACAGAGGAAACCCAGATGTGTATAAGTAAAATATGATTTATTAAAGAAAGTGAATAATATAAATACAACCACACAGTGCAATAAACCAACCAACAAAGACCCCCAAACAACAACAGACAGATATGTACAATAAATGGGAAATGCAAGCACCGTAAACGGTAGGCAGGCCAGGGTCATACACAGAGGATCAGCAAATAAACAAGGGCAGTCCAGAATCAGAGTCACAAGCCAGGCCAAGGTCATACACGGGGAGATCAGCAAATGGGGTAAGGAACACAGGACAGGGAGAGGATGGACGGATCAGACTGCAGGACAGGGATAATGGTAACAGGTGGGACAGGGTAGGGACCAGGACAGGGTAGGGACCAGGACAGGGAAACAGGATCAGAACCATGGGTCACAGGTTCAGGATCGCCAGCAGCGGGTCAGGGCACAAGGAACAATACCAAGGCGAGGTGTGTGTGCACCTGCCGGGTATTTATAATGGCTGCTGTCAGTCATGTGACGCCTGACTGTAGAAGGCAATACCTGCTCCACACTGCCAGGATCCCTCCGCTGGTGGACACCAGTACTGCGGACCAAAGATTACATAATTCCAGCAGGAGACACCTGCTGGTGGATCGCAGTACTGCATGCCAAATCATTGATATGACCAGCGGAGGGAACCTTTCCTGACAGTACCCCCCCTCAAAGGAGCGACCTCCGGACGCTCCAACTAGCAGTTGCTGGGGAAAGTCCATTGCGTCAAGCTGGGCTATGAGCAAAGTCACATCAGGTTGGGTAACGGGCACTTCAAGCAGGGCAGCAGACAGAAGCACATCGGACCGGGAAGCTGGCACAAGGGGCTGGAAGGCAGGCAGCGACACGGCAGGCTGGAAGGCGGGCAGCGGCACGTCAGGCTGGAAGGCGGGCAGCGGCACGTCAAGCTGGAAGGCGGGCAGCGGCACGTCAAGCTGGAAGGCGGGCAGCGGCACGTCAAGCTGGAAGGAGGGCAGCGGCACGTCAAGCTGGAAGGCGGGCAGCGGCACGTCAGGCTGGAAGGCGGGCAGCGGCACGTCAGGCTGGAAGGCGGGCACTGGGGCGTCAGGCTGGAAGGCAGGCACTGGGGCGTCAGGCTGGAAGGCAGGCACTGGGGCGTCAGGCTGGAAGGCAGGCACTGGGGCGTCAGGCTGGAAGGCAGGCACTGGGGCGTCAGGCTGGAAGGCAGGCACTGGGGCGTCAGGCTGGAAGGCAGGCACTGGGGCGTCAGGCTGGAAGGCAGGCACTGGGGCGTCAGGCTGGAAGGCAGGCACTGGGGCGTCAGGCTGGAAGGCAGGCACTGGGGCGTCAGGCTGGAAGGCAGGCACTGGGGCGTCAGGCTGGAAGGCAGGCACTGGGGCGTCAGGCTGGAAGGCAGGCACTGGGACGTCAGGCTGGAAGGCAGGCACTGGGACGTCAGGCTGGAAGGCAGGCACTGGGACGTCAGGCACATCAGGCTGGACAGCAGTCCCATCAGACTGGAAGGCATCGGACTGCAAGGCCGGGACATCAGACTGGAAGGCGTCGGACTGCATGGCCGGGACATCAGACTGGAAGGAATCGGGCTGCAAGGCCGGGACATCAGACTGGAAGGAATCGGACTGCGAGGCCGGGACATCAAACTGCGAGGCCGGGACATCAGACTGCGAGGCCAGGACATCAGACTGCGAGGCCGGGACATCAGACTGCGAGGCCGGGACATCAGACTGCGAGGCATCAGACTGCAAGGCCGGGACATCAGACTGGAAGGCATCAGACTGCAAGGCCGGGACATCAGACTGGAAGGCCAGGACATCAGACTGGAAGGCATCAGACCGGAAGGCCGGGACATCAGACTGGAAGGCATCAGACTGGAAGGCCGGGACATCAGACTGGAAGGCCGGGACATCAGACTGGAAGGCATCAGACTGGAAGGCCGGGACATCAGACTGGAAGGCCGGGGCATCAGACTGGAAGGCATCAGACTGGAAGGCCGGGGCATCAGACTGGAAGGCCGGGACATCAGACTGGAAGGCCGGGACATCAGACTGGAAGGCATCAGACTGGAAGGCCGGGGCATCAGACTGGAAGGCCGGGGCATCAGACTGGAAGGCGGGGACATCAGACTGCAAGACATCAGACTGGAAGGCCGGGACATCAGACTGCAAGACATCAGACTGGAAGGCCGGGACATCAGACTGCAAGACATCAGACTGGAAGGCCGGGACATCAGACTGCAAGACATCAGACTGGAAGGCCGGGACATCAGGCTGCAAGACATCAGACTGGAAGGCCGGGACATCAGGCTGCAGGACATCAGACTGAAAGGCCGGGACATCAGGCTGCAAGGCGTCTGGCTGGAAGGCCGGGACATCAGGCTGCAAGGTGTCTGGCTGGAAGGCCGGGACATCAGGCTGCAAGGCGTCTGGCTGGAAGGCCGGGACATCAGGCTGCAAGGCGTCTGGCTGGAAGGCCGGGACATCAGGCTGCAAGGCGTCTGGCTGGATAGCAGGCAGATGATTGGCAGAATCAGGTGGGTGATCAGGTTCAGCTGGCATGCAGGCAGACTGGAGCAGGTTGGTTGATGTGGAGGCAGGTTGCGTTACTGGCAGGATCAAATGGGTAGGAAAGAACTTCCGTCTCTTTTTAGATTTAGCTACTGAAGGCCTGTAGGTAGCTGAAGATCTATAGGTAGGGGATGAAGCAGACTGGAGAGAAGGGTTGGAATATGGCAGGGAAGAGGTAACAGTGGCTGGGGGAAGATCTTGAGGGATAGTGGGCCACGGGGAAGAGGCAGTTGGATTAAAGGCAGGATATGTGCAGTAGGAAGAAACAGGGTATTGATATTTGGTGGGGAGTAGAAGTATATTGGGCTGAAACTGAGGTTGCCATAGGTGATGGAGGAAGGGACTCTTGGGAAGGCAGGTGTTTGGTAGCAGAGATGGTTTGTTGTGGGCTGGCTGTGGCTGATTGCAAAATACCAGACCATGCTAAAAGTAGTGGTTGTACAAACTGCGGGTTACATACTGCCTGTCTAACAAGGGATTGTACGGAATCAACACATTCTATTATCATCTGTTGGGAACAGGCTGTGTAATGCTCAAAAAAGTAAGGGGAATCATCTTCCAGAAGCCATACCAGTGATGTGACTTGATTAATACTGAAAGGGGGAGAAAAATCATCATGGCCCCCCGGGATGCAGGGCAGGGCCAGCTCTGTGCAGATTTGAATTAACGGCTGAACACCCCCAAACAACATACAGCCATGATCAACCCAGGAGTGAGCTAAACGAATGGTTTCCAACAGCTGATCACTGGTCCACCCTTTCAGTGTCTGGCGGAGATAGTCACCACTCTCAGACGCCAGCAAAGTATAATAACGAATCACCTCTAAATTCATTTCAGTAAGCAACCTGAACCAAGATGGTTTCTCTGTGTAGCCACTTCTGGTCAGGGATGGCCTTGGTATTCTGTCACGTATCAGATAAGACCAGAACTGTGTGGACTGCAACAGAGGAAACCCAAACGTGTATAAGTAAAATATGATTTATTAAAGAAAGTGAATAATATAAATACAACCATACAGTGCAATAAACCAACCAACAAAGACCCCCAAACAACAACAGACAGATATGTACAATAAATGGGAAATGCAAGCACCGTAAACGGTAGGCAGGCCAGGGTCATACACAGAGGATCAGCAAATAAACAAGGGCAGTCCAGAATCAGAGTCACAAGCCAGGCCAAGGTCATACACGGGGAGATCAGCAAATGGGGTAAGGAACACAGGACAGGGAGAGGATGGACGGATCAGACTGCAGGACAGGGATAATGGTAACAGGTGGGACAGGGTAGGGACCAGGACAGGGAAACAGGATCAGAACCACGGGTCACAGGTTCAGGGCACAGGAATAGGTTCAGAATCAGGATCGCCAGCAGCGGGTCAGGGCACAAGGAACAATACCAAGGCGAGGTGTGTGTGCACCTGCCGGGTATTTATAATGGCTGCTGTCAGTCATGTGACGCCTGACTGTAGAAGGCAATACCTGCTCCACACTGCCAGGATCCCTCCGCTGGTGGACACCAGTACTGCGGACCAAAGATTACATAATTCCAGCAGGAGACACCTGCTGGTGGATCACAGTACTGCATGCCAAATGATTGATATTACCAGCGGAGGGAACCTTTCCTGACAGGAGAGATATAGATAAAGTAGTATACCGTGGGCAGAGGGTCCACGGACCGCGTAAACTCGCGGTTTTAGCAAGATGTCCACCCGGGAGGAGAATCACCCCCCCCGGCGGGCTTGCTATCCTATTTGGGGGAGAGGGAGGACAAGGCTCCACAAAGGGGCGCCCAGTTCCCCTCGCCATCTCGGCAATCTAAAATTCAATACTTAACATTGTCTGGTAAAACAGAACAAAGGCAGCAATGACAATTTGAAAAAATAGAAGAAAAAAGAAAAAACCATAACAGTTTAAGCAGTTCAAATAGAATACAGTAACCTAGACATCATACCCAAATCGTATCCTCTAGGCACTAGACCAGCTTCTCCCCACAAGGAGCATTGCTCCGGAAAGCCCTCCCCCCGTATACCAGGTATATGGACCGACTATCTAGTTACGTGTGCTAGAGATAGTCAAGGCTAACGTAGCCATGGTTGGCATCAGGGTGTCCCCCTCCCCGTTAAAGGTGCATCCAAGGATTCTACCTTGAGTTTTTATCCCAGTTTAAGGGCACATAGAGCCATCCTAGTCCCTCAGCTATTCCCATCACAGCAGACGTCCCGGTGCTCGCCTCCGCTTTCACGGAACCTCATTTCCATGGCCCCGCTCCTCCCCCGCCCCAGATCCCAATCCCCAACCCGCAGCCAACCCTGTGAGCTAGCTGTGGCCAGCGGCTATCATTTGGTGGGAATAAGATCGGGGTCCTGCAGGTAGATTATGGGCCATATCAAAACATATTCCGCTGCATAGTTCGGGGGGGGGGGCCTCAGTATAATCAGATCAGCTAGGGGGTTGGAGGAGGTCCTGACTCCGGACAAAGGTGCGTCTGCAGCTCTGTGACCCGGGTAAAATCACACAGGATCACCATGTAGCCGCATCCAACCGAAACAGGGGGGAGTGGTGACAGCTCAGGGGATATATCTCTGCGTCAACATGTAAGTTATGGTAATACTAGATATCAGCACCGCGAATCACAACGGGAGTGATCAGGGAAGTGGTGGGAGCAGTAAGTCTAACCCACCCAACTGAGCGCGGTGTCAGTGTGCGAGGGGGGGGGGGTTGGGTGGGTGGGGAGAGTACTCACGGCCGCGGTGTGTCACATTTCTCTGGTGATCTCCAAAGATGTTGACGACGTCCTCTCTGTGGTCTGGGAGGAGGGTTTCTGCGTCCTTGAATTGGTGGATGTAGACGGTTAGATGAGCGGGGAAGAAGAGCCGTCCAATCTGGCACTGCAATAGGCTCCACCTGAAGAAATTCAAATAGAGCAGGTAGAGACTCCGGGGCTCTGAGGTGAAATGATCTCTGTTCTCGTCTAAAAGTTACTGAGAACAGGTATCCCCATCTGTAATGCCGCGTACACACGTAGCGGACTATCTGACGGACTTAGTCTGGCAGAATTGCCCTAAACTCTCTTTCTTTTGGCACTCGGTGTTCCAATTAATTTCTGGCATGACAAAAATAACAATGGAAGAACAACCATCACTTGCATTGTTATCTCTGAATATAGATCGAGTCCCCAATCCAACAAGGACTGTCACAATTCACATATTCTTGGCAGCTCACCTTAGTATAGCTAGGAAATGGAAAAATCCAGATCCCCCTCTCTCCACGATGTCATCAGCACCACATACGAACATTTTATTCACGAAACTACCTTGGCACTTCGACACCATAGCAAAACACGTATGCACCAAAAGTGGCAATAATGGACTGACTGGATTAACTCTAATGAAATTATTAAGACACGCTACCCCTAACTCTGATATAACCCCTCTCACTTTTTACCACATCCCAATTGTTATCGTCTACTTCTTGTGAATCAATGTCGTATGATCCTGAATGCAGAATTTGCTTTGATGGTTAAATTGCAGGAGGATGGGCTTGCCTTCACACAGACACAGTCTAGCACCCTACGGGGGTGTTCGGGTGGAAGCACCCCTTCCCTCCACCCAATTAAGCAGCGACTCAGTAGCACGAGCCCCCTATGGTATTTGTTATATGTCTTACCACGGTGCTCATTACATTCCTGGACTTAAAGTGTTTGCCACACATTAGCCGTTTCATGTTCTAAGAAGTTGTACTGTCATATTTTATTAATGCTGCTCATTTCACTTCAGATAACAGATTGTACATAACCTAGGATTTGTAATTTTCTCAATATTCCAATAAAAATTTATTTTGGAAAAAAAAGCTGTCCAGCTCACTTGGTCTCTGCCTTCGCCTTGGTCACATCACAAGAAACCATCTCCTGCGGTCCTGTTTAAAGACGGGCTTTGCTGACATCCCTTCTGGCTCCTTATCCTGTTTGCTGTTCCTCTACCTGTATCCCTGACTTATGGCCTGGCTGATTACCTGATCTGGTTACTGAACTCTTGCTTGGCTGACTACCCGATCCCGTTACTGGACGCTGGTTATGCTTGACTACGCTTACTCTATTTACCTTTTATTTTTATTAATAAACAAGTATGATTTTACTGTACTTCTGTCTCCATCTGGTTCATGGTTTCTGACAGTTGTACAGTTTAAAATGGCTACGTCCATGTTTGTGGGCACAGTAATCGTTCGTAGGAAACATTGTTCGTTTGCCAACTAAATACAATGTTTTTAGCAGATACAGGGTTAACTACATTTGGTCATTCTAATTTGTATTAAAAGAAGTTTAGGACATTGTTGTCTAGATGTCTTTGAAACTAGAATGAATTGCAAACTTGATTCAGTGTAATGTAAGGAAAGGACACTAAGCAGCTGTTTACACATCTGCACTCAGGAGCACTAGTGTGGGACACCAGAGTACATTTTTTAGGGTGACCCACACAAGTGCTCCAGTGGATACTTGGGGTGTCTCCATGTGTGAAACTTGTCCAGAAAAAAGGTAAGTATTCCAGCTGGGGTAAAAGGGAATTAAAGAGGAAGTAAACCCATCAGGGTTTACTTCCTCTTTTTTTCCCTGCAAAGGTAAAGCATAATGGACTACTATGCATCGCATAGTAGCTCATTATGTGTCACTTACCTGACACAGGAGCCAGCGAAGTCGCCGCTGATCCCTGTAGTCCGCCGCATCCATGTTGCTGGTGGCGTCTCGCAGCTCCGACGAATCACAGTGGCGAAGCCGCGATGACGTCACTCCCACGCATGGGCACGGGAGTCGCGTCTCGCAGCTCCGCCGCTGCCACTCGGCGAAGCCGCGATGACGTCACTCCCGCGCATGCGCACGGGAGTCGACAAATTTGGCAAATCCATTCATGGATTTGCCGCATTTAGTGCGCCTGCGCGCCGCTGTCTACGGCGCATGCGCCGTAGACAGCGGTGCCCATTTTCGGGCAAATATCTCCTAAACCATATAGGTTTAGGAGATATTGCTTGGACCTACAGGTAAGCCTTAATCTAGGCTTACCTGTAGGTCCAAGTTGTTTGGAAGGATTTACTTCCTCTTTAATCATGTCTGTTTCACATTTATATTTCTGGCCACAAATATCTGTATGCTAAGTATACCTTTTGTTTAATTCTCAGAGGGGAGAAAATACTCGTCGGATACCACAGATTCGGGTAACAGACGTTTGTCTGCATATTTTTAATACATGCTGTGTATTTTTATTTTAGGTGATGTTCAGGTTGTGGTACCAAAATCCAGTCATTTTACCAGTGACAGTGCACAGTGACTTATCCAGGAATTCATGTCTTGTAGTCGGGATTTGGACCTTATCAAAGAAAAAACCAAGGAGATTGAACAAAGACTGAAGAACATGATTGATGTACTAGGGAGAATCTAAATCCTAAAAAGATTCCTGTTTTTTTTTCTAAAACTTTTATCTAAAGTTTTAATACAGTTTAAAAGCCAAATTTTGAAGATGCACACAGTGTGTTAGCATGTGCTATTTGCCATCAGGGGATTTCAATGTATGCGTTTTGTGGGTGCAACCCCTTCCTCTCAACTCTAGTAGGTGAGAGGAAGTGGTTGCTCCCCCAAAACACGTCCATTGATCCCCCATGATGGAAGATAGCACATGTTGACATTAGGTATGGGATCAGAAAGGAAATCCCTATTTTGACTCACAATTTGTGTGAATCTTCTAAATTTGGCTTTTACAGGGGGGACTTCACCCCATCCGATGAAGGCAAGGTAAATACATTTTTCACACTATAAAATGTCTGGTATTGCCTTCTTTTTTGCAATATTGAACTTTGTAAGTTCCAGAGTTGTATATGTTATGTTTGAAACATGCCTGTTTCTATATTTTTCAAAGGTAAAACTTTTTAAAAAAAGATGTGTTTTTTTTTACCGCCAAATGTTTTATAAAACGCACATGTGAATGTGCATGGAGTAAAAGGCTTTCTACTCAAAAATATGTGGCTTCTTCTTTCAATGCTCAATAACACTTTTTGTATTATGTTGGTGTTTACAGTGACAATGGGTGTTATTTAAATAATGTGAAAACCACTTGCCACTATAAGTGCACTAGGAGAACCTACGAGACAGATAAAAAAAACACAAGCAGTAAATCCAAATCAAGATTTTATCAGATCAATTATTTTTTTTTTTATTTAAAAAATATTTACAAATTAGCTTGCATAGCAATGGTGTCACAGTACTAATTACAGTGAGCCCACAGGCAAGCAGGTGACACGGGATCCCCCAGGGCGTGGAGTCTAAGGGCCAGCCGGTATTCACCCTCACGAGGGTTTGGGCTTAGCTGCGTGCTGACCCCGGATTCACCCTGCTCGCTAGGGAAGTACCAGAAGACACTGTTAGACAAGGATGGATGGATTAAGCAAAGGAGAGCCAAATAGTGAGCCAAGGTCAGGGCGGGCTGCAGACAACGTAATCAGAACAAGCCGGGTCGGTACACAAGAGATCAGTTCACGAGAGGTCAGGTAAAAAAGGTTACACGAAGGGAGCTCAGAAACAAATGTTTCTCAAACAACCAGTAGCTGGTTCGAAAGGGATTTAAATAGAGAAGCACATGAGGGGCTGGACAGGAAGTAGCAGGAAGGAAACATATATTAGGCAACAGTTGAGTGGCTGCGACAGCCATAGCTGCAGAGTGCACAGAGCTGAACACCAGCTAGTGGAACAACAGGTGCCAGCTGACCTACAGCAGTGAAGGTGAGATACAGATCAGCTCTGCAGCTGATCTGTGACAAATGGCCCCCCACCCGCACAATATTCCACATATGTTTTACGCACTTCACTGGCGATTTGCGGGGGCAAGCCAGGACGGACAGCTTCCAGGACCGTCAGTGTTGGTTCCCGAAGTCCGGCCTCAGGCCCAACTAAGGCTATATAATTTGAAGCATTTCTTTTAAAAAGTTGTGCAGGATGCAGCAGCATAATACAATGTGGTTCAGTTTGTACTCCGCCAGGTTGATTGCCATTAGAAAGAGGCGGAACCGGCTGGCCATTATCCCAAAGGTATTCTCCACGACTCTTCTGGCTCTGGCCAGACGGTAATTAAAAACCCTCTTCTCTGGGGTGAGGGTCCTCTGGGGGAATGGCCTCATCATGTGATTGCACAGACCAAATGCTTCATCACCAATAAAAACAAACGGGAGTCCTTCGATGTTCTCTTCCACAGGTGGCAATCCCAAGCCACCACTCTGGAGATGTCCGTAGAACTCGGTCTAGGCAAAGACTCCACCATCCGACATCCGGCCATTCTTACCCACGTCCACATAGAGAAACTCATATGTCGCCGACACCACCGCCATCAACACGATACTATGAAACCCCTTATAGTTAAAATAGTATGACCCAGAATGGGGTGGTGGGATGATGTTGACGTGCTTCCCATCTATTGCCCCTCTGCAGTTGGGAAAGTCCTAACGATGGGCAAAGTGGGATGCCACAGTCTGCCATTCCTGTAGCGTTGAAGGAAACTGTGGAGTCAAAACAGAAAAAAATAAATTAATAATTTTGCACATAAACATTGCAAGCAGATTAGACACAAACATTCTTGGTCAACATCAGTATAACATTGATTTTAATGCGTATTTAAAGGCAAAAAAATAAGGTCCACTTATCACATTTCTCACCCCCTTTGATGGCCCATTGTCCAAATTTAGGCGGGGTTCTAAATGAGTTTGTGAGCCCAAAAAAACCTCTGACACACATGGAAAGAATATTCTTTCCATGTCACCTATCGGCCCGGCTCAAAGAACATGAAACCTTACGCCTTGTCTCACATGTTCAATGACTCTAAAGAATCTGCATCCCCGAACACCATCTTGTCCTCTGAAAATTGTCTTCTAGTACAGGATTATCTACTGTCATGGGCCAAACAGGTTTCCGCAGAGTTTGTTCCTCCCTCTGAAACAAATTTGCTGGCAAAAGATGGCCTGTTTTGTTACAAAGACAAGATCTTCATACCTGAGACTCTTCGGGTTACAATACTAGAACTCTGTCATGATTATATGTTAGCTGAACATTTTGGCACGTCCAAAACTTCTGATATGGTGCAACGCACATTTTGGTGGCCCCAAGTAGCAAAAGACTGCAAGAAATATGTAGAATCCTGTACCACCTATATCCAAAGCAAGAGTAATAAAACCAATATCCATAGACTTTATTGTAAAGCTTCCTCCCGCAGAAGATTACATTTTGTGATGCCTCACTTGGTATTTAAACATCAAGTAGGAGTGGGTACCATCATGCTAGTAAAGTTTGAGAAAAGGGATGAGTTAACTAGAGCTACTCCAAATATTATTGCCCAGTAATGCCAAAAATGATGAGAGGACTATCTCGGTACCCAGTGATTGGAAATACATAAGGTTATATTAAAAAATATACATTTATTCGAAAAAATGGATAAAAGAAACGATCACAACAAAACATATAGCAAGACTGTTGTAAGAGATAACAAGTTATCAAGTATATGCTCTAAAACCCAACTAGTGGGTAGACACAAAGTGATGCGGGTAGAAATGGTTCCTCAACATGTTTCACTTCTTCAGGAGGTATTACCCAGAGCATCAGTGAGGACCAGATGAGGGCACAAGACGGCTATTGAGACACCCAGGGGCGGGTGTCCCACCCCTGGTGGACACGGGAGGCAATGGGCGTGAATCCAGCCTGTAGTATCCTTGGTTGGTTCTGCACCCGGGAATGACAGCACACTGTAATAATGTTTAAGGTTGACCTTAATTAAACCCAGGTAGAATGGGGAGGATACGATAATAACAATTTGGTTGGATGCTGAATAAGGCAGCGGCCGATTTGATCTTGAGCTGTGTGTGTAATAGCGTTCATTCCCGGGTGTGGGCCATTCCTAGAGAGGGCCATACCACCATCTTTGTGGTGGATCGGCTGTCCAAAATAGCAGATTTTATTCCAATAAAGGGAAAAACTTCAGCCCCAGAAACAGCTCAAGTCTTCATCAGGAAGATTATTAAGCTTGACGGATTGCCAGCCAACATTGTCTCAGATAGAGGAGTACAGTTCACATCCAGGTTATGGAAAGTATTATTTGAGTCACTTGGAATTGAATTATCATTCTCCTCAGCCTGCCATCCACAGACAAATGGGCAGACAGAGAGGACCAATCAGACCCTTGAGCAGTATCTACACCATTTCTCATCATTTTTCCAGGATGACTGGATCTCCCTTCTGCTGTTAGCTGAGTTCGCTTACAACAATTCTACTGACTCCACCACAAGACATACTCCGTTCTTTGCCAACTATGGATACCATCCATCATTTTTGCCCAATTCCATTTCACAATGTTCAGTGCCAGCTGTTCTCAAGACAGTAAATGTCTTCACTACCAATAACAAGTTATTACAGGAAACAATGGCCAAAACACAGGAACTTAACAAGGACATTTTCGACAGGAAAAGACGGGGAAAAATCGATTCTGGAACCCGGTGACCAGGTATGGCTGTCCGCGGCAAACCTAAGGTTGGGATGCCCTTCAAGAAAGTTGGGTCCTAAATTTGTGGGTGCTTTTTTAGTAAAGAGAAGGATCAAGGAGGTGGCCTATGAGCTGGAACTGTCAGACTCATTCAGAATTTCCCCCGTTTTCCATATTGCCTTATTAAAACCTGCTGTTTCCAACTCCTTTCCAGGACAGAATATTGGTCCTCCAGAACCTGTAGTAATTGATGGGGAAGAAGAATTTGAGGTGGAAGTAATCGTGGATTGTAGAAGGAGAAAAAAACAAGTTAAATTCTCGATTTAGTGGAAAGGTTATGGACCAGAAGAGAATGTGTGGGAGCCTGAAGACAATATCCACGCTAAGAGACTGATCCAATCCTTCAAATGTCCCACCCTGAGAAGTTGGCCTGGTTAGGCATCTGGAGGCTTCCCCTTGGGGGAGGGCAATGTCAGAAAGGGCTTGCTAACTACAGTAGTTCTGTGCAAGCTGTTGTACGTTTACGGGTGCCTATGCGCATGCACACGCGATCACCGGCGTCAGGCAGGCTAATTAAACTCGGCTGACACACTGAACCTTTGCTGTCTGATCTACAGCATTCACTAAGTGATACCTGATAACCTGCATACATTCCTGTGTTTACCCGGCTTGAGTCTGACTACCCTTGCTATCCACCTGCATCTGACACCAGCTTGACCTCGACCTTGCATCTGTCTTATCCACTGGTTCCTCCATGCCTGCCTGTTATTGACCCGACTTTTTCAGTGACTCTGCTCCTGCCTCTGCATCTGCTCCAGTTCTCCCTGTCTGTGTATGACCCGGCTTATCTGACCTCCCTGTGTTCCAGCCTTCGGAACTTACTCTCTGCTAGGGATGAGCCGAACACCCCCCGGTTCGGTTCGCACCAGAACTTGTGAACGACCCCCGCGTTCGGTACGAACGTTAGAACCCCATTGAAGTCTATGGGACTCGAACGTTCGAATTGGAAAGTGCTAATTTTAACGGCTAATATGCAAGATAGTGTCCTAAAAAGGGTTTGGCGACCTGCCTCCTGCCTCAGGGGACATGGGTCACTGCAAAAAAAAGTTTTAAAAACTACCGTTTTGGCGGGAGCACTGATTTTAATGACGATTAAAGTGAAAAAAAAAAGTGAAATATTCCTTTAAATATGGTGCCTGTGGGGTGTCTGTAGTATGCCTGTGAAGTGCCACGTGTTTCCCGTGTTTAGAACAGTCCCTGCACAAAATGACATTAAACGGAAATAACACCATTTAAAACTGCTTGCGGTTTTAATGTTATATCTGGTTCCTGCAATATGGTTGAAAATCATTGAGAAACATGGCATGGGTAGCCCTCCCTGCCCATTACCAGCCTATTTGGGTCTTGTACGCATATTAAGGGGAACCCCGTACCCATATTAAAAAAAGGAAATGCGTGTGGCCCCCAGGCCCTATATACTCAGAACAGCAGTATACAGGCGGTGCAAACAAGACAGGGACTGTATAGGTTTGTTGTGTTAAGTTGAATCTGTTTGTCATTTTCAACCGGTACATTTTTAAAGTGTAGCTCCAGTCAAAAAAACTATCTTTAAGCTTTTTGGAAAACATAGGGAAGGGTTATCACCCCTGTATAATTTGTTTTGTCGTCCATCTTTTTTCATCTCACTTGCTGCTGTCTCCTTGCGTTTGCAAGTAGGAGATGTTTGTAAGTTGGATGTTTGAAAGTAGGGGCCTGCCCTATATTATAGCGGTATGTACTGGGTACAGAGCACGCAGACAGCACGCACTATCTCCTAACAGTACTGACTGCAAGCTCTATTATTAACCACTTGTTAGCCCAATGTTTGCATAAAGTGAAAGATGAAGTTATGCTGAGTAAATAGATATCAAACATGTCACTCTTCAAAATTGCACATGCCCGTGAAATGGCGCCAAACGTCGCTACTTAAAAAATCCCCATAGGCGACGCTTTAAATATTTTTTTACTGGTTACATGTTTTGAGTTGCAGAGGAGGTCTAGGACTAGAATTATTGCTCTCGCTCTAACATTCTCGGCGATACCGCACATGTGTGGCACATGCGAGCACATGGGGACATGGGCGCTTTAATTTTATTTTATTTTTTTATTGTTCATTTTACTTTATTTATTTTAGTTTGACATTTTTTTTCCCAAAAATATATTTTTGATCACTTTTATTCCTATTACAAGAAATGTAAACATCCCTTGTAATAGGAATATGGGGTGACAGGTCCTCTTTACAGTGAAATCTGGGGGGTCAATATGACCCCACATCTCACCTCTAGGCTGGGAAGCCTGAAATAAAAAATAAAAAAAAGATTCTGGCTTTGATCGTACTGGCGAGTTGGTAGAAGCACCAGAGGGCGGTGAGGGGTGGGGGGCGTCTATGGCTGGGTATTTCAGGGTATCACCGAGTATGGCTGGGTATCTCTGAGTATGGCTGGGTATGGCAATTTATGGCAGGGTATTACAGAGTATTGGCGGGGTATTGGCGGGGTACTACAGAGTAATAGCAGGGTACTGCAGAGTATTGGGGGTACTGCAGAGTAATGGCGGGTACTGCAAAGTATTGGGGGTACTGCAGAGTAATGGGGGTTACTGCAGAGTAATGGGGGGTACTGCAGAGTAATGGCAGGGTACTGCACTGCAGAGTAATGGCGGGGTACTGCACTGCAGAGTAATGGCGGGGTACTGCAGAGTAATGGCAGGGTACTGCACTGCAGAGTAATGGCAGGGTACTGCACTGCAGAGTAATGGCGGGGTACTGCAGAGTAATGGCGGGGTACTGCAGAGTAATGGCGGGGTACTGCAGAGTAATGGCGGGGTACTGCAGAGTAATGGCAGGGTACTGCACTGCAGAGTAATGGCGGGGTACTGCACTGCAGAGTAATGGCGGGGTACTGCAGAGTAATGGCAGGGTACTGCAGAGTATGCACTGGTATTGAGGGGTTAAATTCGGTGAGCAGCGATGTGGGCACTGCAGATGCAGCCCACATCGCTGCTGACACCGATCTCTTTTCCCTCCGCTGTACCGATCGGTACAGAAAGGGGAGGGAGGAACAGGCGTCATAACATGACGCCGGTTTGTTTCCAAGTGATCACTCCGTCATTTGACGGAGCAATCACGTGGTAAACGGCCGCTATGAGCGGCCATTTACCGTGATGCGCCGGGTCCTATGGACCCGGCGGTCACGGATGCTCTCGAGTGCGCACACCTCGGGGCACGCGAGAGCAGAATTCTGGGAGGCCGTTAATTAACGGCCTCTCTGAGTTAAACAACCGCCCTGAAGCCGTTAATCGGCAATGGGCAGTTGTTAAGTGGTTAAAGCTAGATCACTAGCTATATAGGTGAGGTGAATATAGTGGTGTATACTGCAGTCAGGGCACAGACAACAACCACTACACAGCAGCAAGATAGGAAATCAGCCAAAAACGATTGGTGTGTACTGTGTTGAAGGTACACAGAACACCCACTGCTTCAGATGCAAAGTAACACACTACAGGAGGCCGCCTTAAAGGCGGCCTTATATAGTGTGGGGCGTGCACTACACAGCCTGAGCTATGATTGGCCACAGGCAGGATGCCTGTGGCCAATCATGGCTCTCCTCGCTGCCGGCGCTGCGATTGGCCAAGCATGCGGGGTCACAGTGCATGCTTGGCCAATCATCGGGCAGCAATGCACTGCGCCAACGCAGTGCATTGTGGTCCGCGCGCGCGTCACTCGAATTTTGACGCGAACGGCCAAAACGTTCGGAATTCGCCGAACGCACGAACAGCCAATGTTCGAGTCGAACGTACGTTCGACTCGAACACGAAGCTCATCCCTACTCTCTGCCTGCTCTAGTCATCAGCCAAGTCTGCTGTATCCAGCCTGCTAAGCTCCTTCCACAGTGCCAGCCGGAACTCCAGACCCACTTCTCAGCTGTTGATCCTACCAGGCACTCGTGCTACTCTGCACTCCCATGCCTCCTCTCTACTCTACCAGTGGCCATGAGTCAGAGGCGTAAGAGAGGCCGCCCTCTGCATATCGGGCTCATCTACTAGATATGTGACAGGAACATGATAAAATGTGAAAAATTTCAAGGGGTAGGAATACTTTTTCAAGGCACTGTATGCAGTGAATGATGTCATCAGTGCATGCGCTCTGAAGGAACAGCCACCCATGCCACTTCTTCAGAGCCCTATACTGTGACTGGCGTCTCCGAAGGGCATGCACAAGAGTAAAGTCACACTGCTCAAGCCATTTACAGAGTAACATCAATAATGACACTAATACAGTGATCAGTGCTAATACTGTACACTGTCACTGTTTTAATGACACTGGCTGGGAAGGGGTTAACATCTAGGGGCAAAGGGTTAACTTTGCACCTAACAATGTGTAATGTGTGCTGCTTTTACTTAACAACTGTATCTGTCTGTTTTTTGTCCCTGCAAGATCGCTGTTCACAATACACAGAGTTCTGTGTTTTTGGAAACACAGGACTCTTGTCTTGGCTGAAATCAGTTGCTAAACTCATGCTGTGTCCAATCACAAACACAAAAGAAAGGCTGCAACGTACAAGTATGTCACCCAGGCCTGCAGCTACCATCCACTTGCTGTACAACTGGTGGGTGGCAAGTGGTTAGTGGGGAACCCCATGCAAAAGTCAAGAAAAAAGCTTAAGCCCACCCCAAAATCCATACGGACACTTATCTGAGCATGCAACCATACCAGATCACATGGAAAGTACCTCCATGGCAAAACACCCTGCCCGTGTTGATGAGGAAAAGGGCCTCTTCCCTACAAACCTGGTTCCATGGTTGTAGGGGTCTATGGAAGAGGGCTTATTGGAATCTGGAAGCCCTTTTAACAAGAAGTGGGCACCAAGAAACTGCCACCTATGTGATTGAGTAAGGAGCAAATAGTACCCTACCCATTCACAAAAAAAAAGTAAAATTACAATAACATTTTCAAGTTTTATTTGGATTTTAGTGCTTGAGTTTACTATAGTTTTAACTGTATAATCACTTAAATAAATTACAGTTTCTCTGTAACAGCTTGCCAAACAGCCTCCGTTATTATACTGCGGCAGGTCAGCACAATCCCACGAGCCATCGTAACTATACGTCGGCACCTTTAAGTGGGATAGCAGGCATGTGTGCGCCGAGCTCGCACGCCCGCTACTCTGGGGGGGTGCCGATGCTCGTGGCCGACGGTCACGATGACCGCTGGCCCCGAGCGATTGTGGGCACGAGAGGCAGAACAGGGACGCAGATCGCTGCCATTACTAGCTAAAAATAAATAAAAATAATAATAATAATAAAAATGCTATAACTCTATCCCCATTTTGTAGACGCAATAACTTTTGCACAAACCAATCAATATACGCTTAATGCAATTTGTATTACCAAAAATATGTAGAAGAATACATATGGGCCTAAACTGAGAAAAGATTATTTATTTATTTTTTAAAAAGGGGATATTTATTATAGCAAAAAAAATATTGTGTTTTTTTCAAAATTGTCGCTTTTTTTGTTTATAGCACAAGACTGCGCAATTGTCAGTTAAAGTGACGGAGTGCCAAATCGCAAAAAAAGGCCTGGTCATTCAGCAGCCAAATCTTCTGAGGCTGAAGTGGTGTACTCTTTCCCTGAGACACGGCGCATCACTGCTATAGGTAAAGAGCAGGTAATGAAGCTCTTTACCCATGTGATCATGTAAACAAGGAAATGCCGGTTATTCCTTTCCTCACATTGACAGTGCATGAGGAGAGGGGAGCCAATCAGTGGCATTTCCTCACAGGGGAGATGTGCACAGATAATCAGGGCACTGATTATCAGTGCCCTGATTATCAGTGCAACCCCAACAGTGCCCATCAGTGATGCCAGTCAGTGCCCATCAGTGATGACAATCAGTGCCCATAAGTGATGACAAACAATGCTCTACAGTGATGCCAGTCAGTGCTGCCTTTCAGTGCCCATCAGTGCCTGCTCATCAGTGCCATCCACCTATCCATGCTGCCTATCAGAGGCCATCGGTGCTACCTACCAGTGTCCATCAGCGTCGCCTAACAGTGCCCATCAGTGCCACCTATCAGTGCTCATCAGTCCTTCATATCAGTGCCACCTATCAGTATCCCTATCAGTATCCATCAGTGCTGCATATTAGTGCCTCCTCATCAATGCCATCTCATCAGTGCCTTCTAATCAGTGCCCATCAGTGCTACCTCATCAGTGCAGCCTATCAGTGCCCATCAGTGCAGCCGCATCAGAGCACATCAGTGAAGGAGAAAAATTTATTATTTACAAAGTTTTATAAGAGAAACTAAAAAAAACTTTTTTTCTTTCTAAGTTTTCAGTCTTTTTAAAAAAATTTTTAACAAAAATGAAAAAAATCGCAGTGGTGATTAAATACCACCAAAAGAAAACTCTATCTGTCTCAAAAAAAAATTGTTTGGGTACAGAGTTGCATGACCGCGCAATTGTCATTCAAAGTGTAACAGCGCTGAAAACTGAAAATTGGTCTGAACAGGAAGGAGGGTAAAAGTGCCCAGTATGCAAGGGGTTAACCTTATTGCTTGCAGTAACCAGTATGACAGACTGTACATCTGGTACCTTGTAACAACAACAATGATATAGATACCTAGTCAAATCTACCCACATCGCTTTTATTTAAATCTGGGCGATGGTTCCCATTACCATTTGCATCATCCATTTATTTTAGCAATGATCACTCATGCAATGTTCATAAAAATTAGATATTACTGTCATTTTTTATAGACTGATTAGAAAAGTGACTGAAGAGAGATGGCTAATTATACTGTAGGAGAATGTATTTCTTCTTCTACAATACAATCTTGGATTTTAGTTGCCATAATTGTAGTGTTCATTTTGGCCGGAATATCACTACAATCATTTATTGTGGCTGTGAATGTCATTCATAGGCTGAAAGGAGGCTCAATGACAGAAGTAGACAAAATTATCACCGCTATTGGGATAACAAGACTCATCTCTTTTTTTTCTACCCCATTACATTTCCTTTCCAATAGTTGCTCCGCAGAGTTAGGTGCAAAATTGTTGTTACTGAATTATTTTATTGGGGTATCATCAGGTTTTTCCAGCATTTGGTTATCGGCCTTGCTCTCCACCTTCTTCTGTTTTATGATCCCCACTTTTAACAATGTCTTCTTCCTCCATCTGAAGACCATCATATCTCAGAGAGTCGTTTGTCTTATTATCAATTCTGTGCTGTTAGGATTTGGGTATGCTTTGACATTTTTTTTGTGGATTTCTTATGCAGCGAACAGGATCTCATCTTACTCTGAAATTATACGTGATCATTATAAATTCCAAATCATATTTACTTTTAATTGCTTGTGGAATATAATTCCAGTTCTGATGTTCTTTGTGACTTCTGTCCTTCTTATTATTTGCCTGGTTTTCCACATTAGACAAATGAAGAGCCACGGAAATGTTCTGAGCAGTACGGACACCTATCATAAGATGATCATGTTTACAGCTGCGTCTTTCCTGACCTGTGTTTTGTGTAGTATAGTAAATATAACTGAACGATATGCTATGGATTTTTTTGGCCTCATGTGGATGTATGTTTTTTGGAACATTTTTCCGGTGTTACATTCCATTTACTTAATTTATGCAACTACCAAATTAAGGAATGAATTTTTCAGGATTTTTCATTGGGGAACGGACTTATTGTTCTGGAGAAAAGCATCTAAACCTGACTCAAGAGAGAAGATGGAGGTGACCCGTTTGTGATAAAAAAAAAAAAAAAAAAAAAAAATTATATATATATATATATATATATATATATATATATATATATATATATAAACACTATAATTTGTCCTTAATTCATAAAGAAGAAGGACTTTTTGTACTTTATTTACAATTTTTACAAATATTTACAATTATTTAGAACATTTATTGGTTATTTAGTTGTTGTTTAATCATCTAAAGAGGAAGTAAACCCTGATGGGTTTTACTTCCTCTTTATTTCCCTGCAAAGGTAAAGCATACCGGCCTACTATGCACCGCATAGCCTGGGTTAACAAAAAAAAAAGACTAAGTGGTCCATCAAGCCTGCCCCCCCATTTTTTACATTTATACTTGTTTTTGTATTTTGTTTTTTGTTAACTTTGAGTATAGATCTATGTTTGTTCCAAGCATGTTTGAAGCTATTCTAAGCATCAACTACCCTTTCGATTAAGATTACTATTGACATTTCTGGCTGATAGTTTGTCTCCATGTTCTTGGTCTTGTTTGCATAATAAAAATATATATATGTATAGTGAGAACAAATACCACTCTAAGTTTAAGTTTAAATGTATTCAACTAAAAAAAAACAAGCTGCAACATACCTTGTGATATATAAACATAGCATAGAAAATACAATAAAAATGTTGTATTAGTATCACTAGGAGAAGTTGTTGAAAAATTAAAACTATAAAGAGAAAAAGTCCACAATAGTTCAAGTGATCCAATCTAAAAATGCAATCAGTGGTAAATCAAAAGTGCAGCACAACTTTTGTTGATATAGTGTGCTATATCAAGACCTCCAACCAGTGACCAAACACAAGGCTTACCAGAAAGAATTGACCATCAGATACAGATAAGTAAATTCTAGCATGTGGTTATGATTATCTTCTAACTAATTGGTAGCAAATCATCATAGGCAGTATATCAGAACACCCTAGTAAACAGGTCCTTCACAATCAATATGTTAGGGATAAAAAGAGAAACCCCTCATTGTGTATCTCTGTATAAAACGTAGTTTATTGGAATAAAAACATTGTACTCACATGTCTTCCAAAATAAAAGCGCTTTTCACAGTTTACATGCAGGACCAGATTAACATATGGGCTATTGGAGCTGCAGCTCCAGGCCCTCTACTTTAAGATAGGCCTAATAAACAAAATAAGATTGAGTTTCGACTGTCATATAGACCCCATATTTGGGGGGCAGGTAGCTGAAGGCCTACCCCACCACTATTCAATTTG
This sequence comes from Lithobates pipiens, assembly GCF_037356315.1. NCBI lineage: Eukaryota > Metazoa > Chordata > Amphibia > Anura > Ranidae > Lithobates > Lithobates pipiens. The sequence continues at coordinate 573,038,394 of NW_027507758.1, read as the reverse complement.
GGGCTCCTAGGACCTATGGTTTCGGAGATACGTGGCTCCTTGCACAGCCTGTCAGAAGCTACATACAGAGGGCCAGTTTAAATACAAGCTGGCCCACTCTGTTTGCAGCAGACTGAGAGGATGAGCTCACAGTGCCTCTCCTCACTTCTTATCAGAGGCACTGAGCTAAATGGACAGCTTGGAGTCTTGGACCAATGGTAAAGTACCATTGGTCCCAGCTGTCCAATAAAAGATACATGCCCCCTTCCAGCCCAGCCCTCTTAATTAGAAGGAACTACATGGGTTAATGGGTATAAGGTTTACCGATAATCCCATGTTTTTCTCACACAGTTAACAGGGAGAATGAGAATGTTCTGCTGCTGAAAAGGTACTGTTTTAACCACTTAAGCCCCGGACCATTTGGTTGGTCAAAGACCAGAGGACTTTTTACAATTTGGCACTGAGCTGCTTTAACTGGTAATTGCGTGGTCATGCAATGTTGTACCCAAATTTGCGTACTTTTTTCCCCACAAATAGAGCTTTCTTTTAAAGGTATTTGATTGCCTTTGCAATTTTTATTTTTTGCGATATAAATGGAAAAAGACCGAACATTTTGAAAAAAAATTATATTTTCTACTTTTTGTTATAAAAAAATCCAATAAACTCAATTTTAGTCAAACATTTAGGCCAAAATGTATTAAGCCACATGTCTGGTAAAAAAAAAGTCAATAAGCGTATATTTATTGGTTTGCGCAACAGTTATAGCGTCTACAAACTAGGGTACATTTTCTGGAATTTACGCAGCTTTTAGTTTATGACTATGAGATTTATTTATATTTATCTAAGATAAATAAATCCACGCTGCAGCTGAATGGCATACCTGAAAATAAATAATGGTTAACAATAAAACACAATAAAACATTGCAGAATAGAATACAGTAAAAAAGAGCAGAACAATAGAGAGAGAACATATACAAAGAGAACAATAAAATGACAACTATTTTATTTATTTTTTTGTATTTTTTTTTTTTTACTTTTTAAAAAAAAAAAAAATTTACACTTTTTTTTGTAACTGTAATGGTTCTAACGGTTGTAACGGTTCCAGCGGTTTGGGTCTCTCAAAATGCGATGGCATGGGGGGGGCGTGGCTTGCACGCTGAAGAAGATGGCTGCTTAAGCCTAGAGCTCTCCACAGCCGGCCGTTTAACAGCAAAAAACAGGCAGGTATTCTCCTCTAAAAACATACCTAAATACTCTGCAGTACTCCTGGGACAGTAGGGGCAAAAATGTCTGGCAAAAGAGGACAGGAAAGGGGACCAAAAAAGCTGTCATCATTTACATTTAAACAGAGCAGTGAGCTGACTAAAATCCAAGATGGCGCCGCTGGAGCGGTGAGGAAAAATAATAAAACTCACACAAACCTTTGTGATAGCCATCCACCTGAAATGGATGAGGAATTATTATCCTTATATTCTAATGGCTCCTCTCAAGTATCCCCGAAATCTCAGGGACCGCAAATCTAAATATAACAAATATTTCGTTTAAGCGTTATAGAAACTAGAGAATATTCTTTTAGGAATATATAGAATTATAGTAACATCTAATTTTGATATATATTAATATGTTTTTCAAAATATTGTCCCTAAATGCAAGGGGACTGAATCACCCAGCGAAACGAACCTCTATGTGGAGGTCTTCCTTATCCTTTAATTGTGACATATTATGTGTTCAAGAGACACATTTTGATAAAGATGCATCTCTCAAATGTCAACATAAACATTTTCCTCATATTTTTCAAACAAAATTCTCCAAAAAACAAAGAGGGGTGTTAATAGCTATTAGAGATACTATTACATTTCAATTAGATAATTGTATCACTGACTCTGAAGGTCACTATATTTTTTTGATTTGTACCATTAACAATATTCAATACACCCTTATATCTATTTATGCTCAGAATATGAGGCAAATGCATTTCATAAAAAAAACTATAGAGGAGGCGAAGAAAGTTCAAAAAGGACACCTCCTGATATGTGGAGATTTCAATTTGATTCCAAACAATGATATGGATTCTTCTGCTAAGTCCAAACGCTATGCTTCTCCCCTTGATAAGTTCATAACTTCGAACGACTTATTTGATGTGTGGAGATGTGGACATGCTAATGAAAGGGATTACACATATTAGTCACCACGGCACAATACCTACTCCAGAATTGACTTATTCTTGACAGATAAATGCTTGACAAGATTTCATCCTCCCATATACATACGGCCACGTGGTCGGATCACGCTCCCATTAGCATGTCTATAACAACCACATCATCCCAGCCAAATTCATATATATGGAGAGCTAATAACTATATTTTCCAGGGGGCGTGGCTTAGCGGCTGATGTAGGAAGACGTGCATGCCTTGAGCTCCACCGGCCATTCGTGCTTACATCCTTACAGTCTGCTCTGAAACGCTGTTTTTGGAGCCCTTACCTTCTGCCACGCTAGGAGAAGCATTCCGGACCACCGCGGTACATCTTGGGACCCCCGCTGTGATGTCCAGACGCCATACCGGAGGGAAGGGGCTGACGGACCCCCCAGGCCAAGATGGCGCCAGCGCGTGGCGTGCAGCCAGAGACCAATACAAGGAAGCAGCACAAAAGCTCCTCTATGGTGGTAAATCGTATAAGGATGCCCTGGCTGGCCAGCCCTCTTCTCAAGCTACCCCTGGCGGTTCTCCTGAGGCAGATGACACGGTCCCCTTGGAGGATGAGGATGGATTGTCTGCAGCATGGCACACAGTGAGTACACCTAGAGACAGTGCTAGGCCTGGGGCACAGGCCATCCCTTCTCCAGTGCTGGAGGGAGAGCCTACACTAAGGGACATATTTGCTGCTGTCACCTCCTGTAATCACTCTATTGCAGCCCTCTCTGAGGACATTAAAGGGGTTAAAGCTGAAATCACTTTTGTCCGACATGACATGCAAAAGCTCAGGGAGAGGACGGCTGCCCTGGAAGGCAGACTGAGTACAGTAGAAGATGATCTGGCCCCCATGCAACGGGACCTGAAATATAATTGCCATCTTACTGAACAGCACGCTATGCGACTTGATGAGATGGAAAATCGCATGAGACGCAATAATATTCGCGCTTTGGGGATCCCAGAACGTGTTGAGGGTAAAAACCCGGTTGACTTTATTGAAAATTGGTTGATTGCCACCTTTGGGAAAGAATCCTTATCACCGCTTTTTGCTGTGGAACGCGCCCATCGGGTGCCGTCTCGCCCCCTACCTCCGGGCAACCGCCCCAGGCCCTTCTTGTTTAAACTCCTCAACTATAGAGACAGGGACACCATTCTCTCTAAAGCGCGGGGGTTGTCAAACAAAATGGAGATTGAGAATTCCAGGATTTCGCTATTCCCGGACTTTTCAGCAGAGCTTCAGAAAAAGCGTGCAACATTTCTTGAGGTTAAGAGACGCCTTCTGGACCTTAACGTTCAATATGGTATGCTGTATCCGGCCAGGCTCAGGGTTACGGCTCTGGGCTCCACGCACTTTTTTGATCGCCCTGCGGCGGCGGCACAGTGGCTTGACCAGGAGCACAACGCACTTAAGGCCGCCAAGCTCCAAAGATCTCCTCTACGATAATGACACTTTCAGACAAGATGACTGGACTTACAATTCTTCAGGTCCGGCGGAAGGTAGAGGTTTTTGGCTCCATTGTAATCCCTTTAGAGCTACAGTATGCCTGCACATGTGAAACCCTGTTTGTCATCTAGAAGAGTCTTCTATGGGTGTTTCCTTGGCCTTCCCCCTGCCCCAGAGTTCCGGATGGGGGCTATTAGTTTGTTACTTTTCCCGTGTGGGAGCCCCGCGGGCTTCACTACAGAAGATACCACGGTTTTTTGCTGTTTAACTGTTTTTATTTTTTTTTTCCTTTTACTTAATTTTCTCTCTCTCAGGATCACAATGGACAATGACTATATCCAGGTCTGCCTGTGCCTGTCTGGGCACTTCATCCTAGATGCTGCTGCCCGTGCCGGACTTTTTTCCCCCCTATTTTGGGGCATCTCAGGTGATGCGACTTCCCAGTTGCTTGTTGCTGTACTATATGTGTTAACTGCATTTTTCCTCCCTGGTTGTTTACATATGTTAACATGGTCACTCCTATCTGCACTTATGTTTTGTATTTCTGATGGCTAAGGTTAGATTTCTTTCTTGGAATGTCAGGGGACTGGGCAGCCCGGTCAAGAGGATGGCGGTGTTGCGGCACCTTAAAGATATGAAGGCTGGTATTGTGTGTCTGCAGGAGACGCATTTTGCTCCTGCTGGTACACATAGCCTTGGGTCTAGGTTATATGCCCAGCAATTCCACTCTACATACTCTGCTTATGCAAGAGGAGTGAGTATCCTGATTAGACACCATACTCAATTCTCTTGCTCACAACAGGTTATTGACCCTGGGGGGCGGTACATCTTCTTGCTGTGTAAGATTGCTACTGTACACTGTATTATTGCCAACATTTATATCCCGCCTCCGTACTCAGCGGAGATTCTTAGGCGCCTAGCTGGGTTCATGGCACAGTTCCCTGGCATACCCCTGCTGGCAATGGGTGATTTTAATAACTATGTTAACGGCCTGTGGGATAAGATTCCAACTCCTCCTGTAGTCCCCTCCCGCCCTAATGGCGATACTCCCTTTGCAGCCCTATTAGCCGAACTTGGGCTGGTAGATGTCTGGCGGAGAGCCCACCCCCACACCCGTCTGTACTCCTGTTGCTCTCCAGCGTTTGGGAGCTTGTCTAGAATAGACTTGGGACTGGGGAACTCCGCCCTTCTTCCCCTAATTAGTGACTCTGACTATGGAGTTAGACATGTGTCTGACCACTTTTCTTTGTGGATTGAGATATCCCTGTCTGTTGACCTTGCACCTAGGAGTTGGAAGCTTAACCCCTTTTGGCTTGCACTTTTTCCGCAACCTGACCCCATAGCAAGTGCCCTTAAACTCTTCCTGCAGGACAATTTAGGCTCGGCCTCTATAGGCGTAGTCTGGGATGCAGCTAAGGCCTTCCTTAGAGGGCAATTTATCACTGCTATAAATGGTATAAAACGGAACACCAAAGCCTGGGAAATGGAGGTCAGTAGAGCACTCAGAGAGTCAGAGCAGGCATATGTTACCAACCCCTCAGAGGACACTAAGAGAACTTGGCTGGGGGCACAGTCTATGTCCAGACAGGTGGCTTTACAACTGGCAGAAAATAAGCGATTTTTCCTGCAACTATATTTTCCAAAATGAAAATTACTCCACAACACTCCAACAACACCTTACTAAATTATTTTCAATTAATTTGACGTCTATATCTGACCCAATAATATTATGGAATGCTCATAAAGCTGTTATGAGAGGGGTGTTTATGCAAAGTTCTAAAGCTAAAAGAAAGAGAACTCAGAGAATGGATGAACTTACTAAGGAGATAGCCAAAGCTGAGGAACACAATAAAAATGATCCTTCTCCTTTCATTAAAACACAAATTTTCCAGTTACGTAATAAATTAAGAACCCTACTTCTAGAGACACATGGGAAATCCTATAAAAAGTTCAGAGCTACCACTTATGCAACAGGGAACAAAGCAGGGAAAACAATGGCATTACGCATTAAAGGTTATCGATCTAATGCCCCGTACACACGACCAGACTTTTCAACATCAAAAGTCTGACGGAATGATTCTGGCAGACTATTCGAACGTGTGTGGGCTGCAGCGGACTTTTGATTTGCAAAAGTCTGACAGACTTTAGAAATGGAACATGTTTCAAATTTTTCTGACAGAACTCTGCCGGACCCAGAAATCCGCTCGTGTGTGTGCTAGTCTGACGGACTAAAACCGACGCTAGGGCAGCTATTGGCTACTGGCTATGAACTTCCTTATTCTAGTCCAGTCATCACGTTCAAATCCATCGGACTTTGGTGTGATTGTGTGTGGCCAAGTCCCTTCATTCGGAAAGTCCGTCAGAACTCTGTCAGAACTCTGTCAGAACTCCGTCGAAAGTCTGCCGGACTTAAGTCCTGTCGTGTGTACGTGGCATAAGACTAAAATTCCATTCCTCTACCATCCTCACACTAATGAAAAATTGCTTAAGCCTTCTTTAATAGCTGAAGCATTTAGTTCACATTATAATGATTTATATAACATTAAGAACGATGGCGATACCCATCAACCTTCTCAGGAGGAGATTGACACCTTTTTGGAGAGTGTCAAACTTCCATCTATTTCCCCACAACAATTAGAATTTCTCAATTCTCCCTTTACTATCCATGAAATTCTACAAACTATCCGTATTCTCCCTAACTTGAAATCACCTTGTCCAGATGGCTTTACAGGGGAATATTTAAAAACATTTCAAATTACTCTAGCACCTATACTATGTGACATTTATAATTTAGCAGCCAATTCTTCATCATTTCCCAATGAAATGCTGAATGCTCTTGTTGTAACTCTTCCAAAACCAGATAAGGAACCATCTTCACCTAAAAATTTTAGACCAATTTCCTTACTCAATTTAGATGTTAAAATGTATGCGAAACTTATAGCCAAAAGACTAGATAGTTTGTTACCCTCTCTTATCCATAGAGATCAATCGGGTTTCACCAAAGGAAGACAAGCATCAGATGCTACTAGAAGAATGATAAATATAATACACCATGTAGAACTCACCAAATCGCCATCCCTGTTGTTGCTTGACGCTGAAAAAGAATTTGATAGAGTTCATTGGGGATACCTGTCATCAGTTCTGACTAAATTTGGCTTAACAGGTCAAATCAACAAAGCAATATTAGCCATGTACTCTGTACCCTCGGCTCGAGTGTATACTACGGATTCTTTATCCCCTCCATTCCCAATAACAAATGGTACACGACAGGGATGCCCCTTATCCCCCCTAATTTTTAACCTTGTTATTGAACCCCTAGCTGAGAGTATTAGGTCCCACAAAAAAATTCTAGGAGTTACCATTGCTGAACAAGAACATAAAATCAACCTTTTTGCAGATGATGTTGTTCTTATGATTACTGATCCTGTGAAATCCTTACCGGAAATTCAGGAAACACTAAATATGTTCAGCAAAGTTTCTTAATACAGGCTTAACGCGAATAAATCTTGTATATTGAACTTGGGGATAGATGAAAATACTACTAAACATCTTAAATTAAAATTCCCTTATACATGGACTGAAAGTACAATTAAATATTTGGGTATTCAATTATCAAATTCATGTAAAACACTGTTCCAATATAATTATATTCCACTTCGTAATGCATTACAAGAAAATCTCACTAAACTAGCATCCCATGAATTTTATGGATGGGACGTTTGGCAGCATTTAAAATGCTTCACCTTCCACAAATTTTATACTTTTTTAGAACTCTCCCGATTCCAATTCCGTTAAAATTTTTCCAATCCTTTCAGACTCTGTTTTCTAGATTCATCTGGCAAGGTAAAAATCTAGATGTGCCCATTCAAACTTAGTGAAGAAACGTCAAGCTGGGGGAACAGGGTATGTGGATTTCCAAGATTATTATTTAGCCTTGGTTCTCACACAGCCTAAGGAATGTTTTCTATCTCCTCCATCTACAATTTGGGGGAAGATGGAAACTGCTAAGATCCCAGGAAATAATCTATCAATATGGATTCCTTCCATGGCACTTGGAGCCAAGATACCTTCTCGCATCTCCCCAACAATATTAGCGACACTTAAATCCTGGGTTCGATTTCTGCATCTAACTTCGTCACACCCTCTTCCTACCAAAGTCCAAATTCCGCTAAATACTCTACATAATTTCATGAAGACAACCTCATTTACACCATGGATGGAGAAGGGAATTAAATATCTCTCTGATCTACTTGATAATGGGATGATCAAACCATTTCCTACACTTCAAAAGAAATTTCAATTGCCAAATACAGATTTATTTCTCTACATCCGAACTAAGAATTGCATTTCCAACCTCCCATCATGGACCTATAATGTTCCCCAATCGGCTTGGTCCTTCCTTAAAATCCCCATACATCAACAAAAAGGATCTCTCTTTTCTATAATCTTCTTCAACAAAAAAGTGTGTTTACAAAGACTATCCCTTTAATTAGATGGGAAGAAGACTTAGGATACACCTATACAGTTGACCAATTGGAAAAAGCTTGTAACACCACATATAAAGCCACATGCTGCTCTACATTATTAGAAGTATCCATTAAATTGACTCAACGCTGGTATCTTACTCCTGAGAAAATATCTAAATTCAACGGCACATTTGACAACAAATGTTGGAGATTGTGCGGCAAAAAAGGTGAAATGTTGCATACATTTTGGACATGCCCTCTACTTGGGAAGTATTGGGAACAAATCTTTCAAGTTATGTCTGAAATTACCAAAACAGTCATTCCTCCAAATCCCTCACTGGCTCTATTATCCATTGATCTTGATCGTTATCCTATCCAGTTTAGAAATGTGTTTACACATATTTTGCTGTCAGCCAGGATCAGTATAACGAGGAACTGGAAAAATCCTGATCCTCCTTCCATAAAAGAAGTGATAGAATCGACTCAAACGCATTACATTTATGAATCAATTCTAGCTCTTCGGCCTCACAGAAAAGAACATACTCATAAAATATGGCAGCCATGGCTAAATGGGCTAGTCCCCAAAACATTGCATGAGTTCTTTGTTCCTAGATAACTTGAATTAAAAAATTACTTACCCCGCTCTAATATTTTAATCTTTGTTTTGTATCTATTAAATGACAGGTTACTATTACTGTCCCGAACACAGTTTAGCACCCATAGGGGTGTTCGGGGATATATTTAGGTTCATCATCTTTGAATTACTTAAATTGGCAGTATATAAATATATGAAGATAATATTGATATTACTTTTGTGTATTGTCTCCACAATGGATGTATTAATAACCTCCCGATCGTTATCTTTATTATCCCAATTATAATTGAGATAATTAATATGGTTTTCTTTATATTATATTTTTTATTATTTTTGGATACTATTATCTATGTATCTAACTACTGTAACTGATCTGTTATTTAGTCATAATTTCTGTCATTTGTCTTGATAAAAATGTAAACTTTAATAAAAACTATTGATTAAAAAATGTCATATTAATAGGAGTATACTAAAAATGATGGGACGGAAATGAGAAAGGGCGCTAAGCTGACCGTAGTGCAGTAAGTCAGTTTATTGTAGAGATACTGTAAAAAAGGTAAATGTTGCACTCACAAACATAAGTAGATAAAAGCGTGTCTCTGAAATCAGTGTGCAGTCCGGACATCTGTGCAGATGAAAGACCAGAGGGCAGATCCCTCCGTGGGTGCTATACCAGAGCCACTACAACCAGACACCATAGACAGGGGAAGAACTGCCGCTGTGGAACACAGAAGACATGCTGCCAGGACTATAGAAATAATGGAAATACAATGTGGAAATTAATATATTTTATATTTTGGCCATGGATATGCTTTAAGTTAGAATCTTCTTATGGACTGTCGTTAACCTGTGTTTTAGGCAGTCTAGAAGCAATATACATTTGTAAGTCTGGCTTTATAAGACCTGAAACTGCTCTTTCATACATCTCCAACTCTCAACTCTATCTATAATCCATTCTTCAAATTGCTTTTATAAAACATGATTACACGAATATACTAATATAAATATATTATGACGTGCAGAGGGCAGATGGGACGCATTACATCCCCTAAGAAGATAATGCTTAAAGGATATCTCCACTTCTGTGGGGAAGAAATATAGCAAATAAAGAAAAAATAATATAGCATATCCAATTGCGATACAAGTCATATTATAATTGAATTTTATTAAAAATTACCTTTTCTTTTCAATCTGCAGCTGCTATAATTTTCTATAAATGCAAAGCAATATGCAGGGGAGGGCTGGCAGCCTTAGGCTTGGGGGGCAAGTCCAGTCAAGTGGCCCATTAAACCACTTAATCAGCTAGGTGAGTCCACTGGTTGGGGGGGTGTTAGATAAGTCCACTGGTGGGGGGAGGGTGTTAGATAAGTCCGCTGGTTGGGGGGGTGTTAGATAAGTCCGCTGGTGGGTGGGGAGGGTGTTAGACAAGTCCGCTGGTGGGTGGGGGGGAGGGTGTTAAATAAGACCGCTGGTGGGTGGGGGGAGGGTGTTAGATAAGTCCGCTGGTGGGGGGAGGGTGTTAGATAAGTCTGCTGGTGGGGGGAGGGTGTTAGATAAGTCTGCTGGTGGGGGGAGGGTGTTAGATAAGTCTGCTGGTGGGGGGAGGGTGTAAGATAAGTCCGCTGGTGGGGGGAGGATGTTAGATAAGTCCACTGGTGGGGAGGAGGGTGTTAGATAAGTCCGCTGGTGAGGGGGTGTTAGATAAGTCCGCTGGTGGGGGGGAGGGTGTTAGATAAGTCAGCTGGTTGGGGGGGAGGGTGTTCGATAAGTCCGCTGGTTGGAGGGGAGGGTGTTAGATAAGTCCGCTGGATGGGGGGAGGGTGTTAGATAAGCCCGCTGGTTGGGGGGGTGTTAGATAAGTCTGCTGGTGGGGGGGAGGGTGTCAAGTCCTCTGGTGGGGGGGAGGGTGTTAAGTCTGCTGGTGGGGGGAGGGTGTTATGTCTGCTGGTGGGGGGAGGGTGTTATGTCCGCTGGTGGAGGGGAGGGTGTTAAGTCCGCTGGTGGGGGGGAGGTGCTAGAGAAAAAAAAACAACACACGCTGCCACTGCCAAAATTTTAAATTGTCATGATGACTATGCATTATTAATTAAATTTACAACTGAAGTGGATTTTCCCATTCTATTCCATTTTGTGAAGGTTATCACAGATGCCTTACTTCAGGCTGGGGAGCATTGATTCAGTGAGGACTGGAGACACTGAGCCAGGTCCTTGCCACTCTTAAGGGGGGGGGGGGGGTGATGATCCTGAAGCAGGTCTCATCTTCTCTGCAGACTGCAGCTAGCCACTGCTCCCCATAAGCCCAGCAGGTCACGTGCGACGTGACGTTCTTGACGCCGGGCGTCCCCTCCCCTGACGTGCCACACACCTGGCCTGCCTCTGAGACTCCTGGGAGGTAGGAGTTGTAGTCTGCTGTGCTCACACCAGGGGCGTACCACTACCTAGAGCATTTGGCACCCAGGGCGGATCCTATATCTGGCACCCCCCCACCATAAAATGTAAAAACACCCACTGTGTCCCCTGCATACCTCTGCATCCTTCAATATCTTTTTGTCACTACTGTGTACCCCCCCTCTCCACAACTGCACCACTGGACCCCTTTAAATTACACAGCACCCTGCATCTCTGGACCCCTTTACATTACACAGGACCTTGCGCCTAAGGACCCCTTTACATTACACAGCAGCCTGCGCCTCTGGACCCCTTTACATTACACAGCAGCCTGCACCTCTGGACCCCTTTACATTACACAGCTCTTGTACCTCTGGACCCCTTTACATTACACAGGACCTTGCGCCTAAGGACCCCTTTACATTACACAGCAGCCTGCGCCTCTGGACCCCTTTACATTACACAGCAGCCTGCACCTCTGGACCCCTTTACATTACACAGCTCTTGTACCTCTGGACCCCTTTACATTACACAGGACCTTGCACCTAAGGACCCCTTTACATTACACAGCAGCCTGCGCCTCTGGACCCCTTTACATTACACAGCAGCCTGCACCTCTGGACCCCTTTACATTACACAGCTCTTGTACCTCTGGACCCCTTTACATAACACAGCCCTTGTACCTCTGGACCCCTTTACATTACACAGCACCCTATACCCCTTTACATTACACAGCCCCTCACAGCTCTGGACCCCCTGCATGTTACACAGACCCCCTACAGTGCAGACCCCCCTCCCTACCATACAGACCCCCATCTACAGTGTAGACCCCCCTACAGTACAGAATCCTCCCCTACAGTGCAGACCCTCCTACAGTACAGATCCCTCCACCCTACAGCGCAGACCCCCCCCCCCCCTACAGTGCAGACCCACCTACAGTACAGAATCCTCCCCTACAGTGCACACCCTCCTACAGTACAGACCCCTCCACCCTACAGCGCAGACCCCCCTACAGTACAGACTCCCCTACAGTGCAGAATCCTCACCTACAGTGCCGAATCTTCCCCTACAGTACAGACCCCTCCCCCTACAGTGCAGGACCCCCCCCCTACAGTGTAGGACCCCCCCTACAGTGCAGGACCCCCCCTACAGTGCAGGACCCCCCCTACAGTGCAGGACCCCTTCTACAGTGCAGGACCCCTCTACAGTGCAGGACCCCCTCTACAGTGCAGGACCCCCTCTACAGTGCAGGACCCCCACACACTAAAGAACCCCCCCCCACAGTAAAGAACTCCCCTACAGTGCACAGACTCCCCTAAGGACCCATAATGTACCTCGAGCCCAAGGCAGTGGCATTGCAGGGGGGAGGTGCGAGCAGCACCCGAGTGGAGTGACATCTGTCGGCTCAGACAGTGATCCAGCGCAATAATCCCCATCTCTCTGTGGTCGCCTGACTCAGGTCGCGCCGTTCTGATCATTCCCGGCAGCGGCCTCCTTGTCTACACAGTGCTGTGAATGGAGGAGGGGGAGGCGGCTTCACTCTGCTCGGCTGTGAGTGACAGCCGCTGCCGGGACTGATCAGAACGGCTCAACGTGACCATAGAGAGAAGGGGATTATTGCGCCGGGTCCTGGCTGCCCATCACAGCGTGAAAAATAAATAAATAAATGAACAAACAACCAGCGCCCGTTTTAAACATAATGTAGGCGCCGGCCTGGGGGGAAATTTCCACCCTGCCCCCCGGCCCAGCCCGCCCCTGGCAATATGGCTACATGGAGTTGTTTTGTGCACAGAATGTGTACTGACCACTCCCCAGAAACATACTTTCCTGCTTGTTGATTGATCACTAAGTTTTCAAGATACAAGTCAGATTTCAGGCATCGCCTGCAACAAAAATTAAATTTTTGGTGAGATATTTCCAATAGAAACACGCCTAAAGGGATGCAGGCCCAGTAGATTTCCTCATTAGTGCCCTGCAGCCACCACAGCTGACTGATAATTATGAAACCAAAAGGTAGGAATTTTCAAGAAAGTTTGTTATAATCCTTGCAATGTACATAGATCACCTGGGGGGAATGTTTTTTTTCTCAACAAAAGTGGAGTTACGCTCAGCCCAGCTCAGTGGATTGCTTTAAGAAAGGCCTGGATTATTTCCTAAGTGTACGTAATATAACTGGGTACTAAAATTTATAGGTAAAGTTGATCCGGGGAAAATCCGATTGCCTCTCGGGGGATCAGGAAGGAATTTTTTCCCCTACTTTAGCAAATTGGATCATGCTCTGCTGGGGTTTTTTGCCTTCCTCTGGATCAACTGTGGGTATAGAATTGGGTATATGGGCTGGTATATTTATTATATATATATATATATATATATATATATATATATATATATATATATATATATATATTGTGACATTGGGGTGATTAGCTCAATTGGTAGATGCATTTTTTAGTCCACATCAGTCAGGCGTGTATGGTTAAGGGCCTGGTAGCCCACGTTTATTAGAAGAAAACAAAATATTAGTCCATCCAGTAATCCCACGCAGGGGTCCAAGCTTAAATTAAATACAGCAAAATCAGAACGAAAATGCTAGCCCAACTGGCTACTCTTCAGCAGTACTGCTGCTATAGGTACTTGCCCCGTCCAACAAACTGCTTGGACGCACACAGTTTCCAACCCTTCGACACACAGCACACGGCTCCTTGGATGCACACAGCTTCAAGTCCAGCACACAGCTTTGGACATGCACAGCTTCAAGCAGCAAGCTGCTCACACACCACCATCCTACACAAATCCCCTCGTTATATGGGCTGTGTGCAGCTGGGCACACACCCTGCTCGCTAGCCTCAAGACCCGGACACAGGGTTGGAGATCCCGTCCCACCCATAACTCTCAGGGATCTCCAAACTACAGAATCCCATCTGGAGCTAGCAAAACCTGGAGAAAACTGACAGAGCAGTTTTCTCCATTTAAACTCTACACTCTGTAGTCCTGCAGTCCGCAGATATGCAAACTCTGTGTCTCCTTTACCTCTAATTTCATAGGGACAGAGCCTCGCTCTGTCACATATCCCCCCCCTTTGTTTCGATCCGGAGGGAGGAACACCAGCACCCATCATGATGGTTGGGACACCTCTGTGCTGGCTGTCAGCCACGTAGGCCCAACCCTTTTTCCGGGTGCGCTTCCAGGAACATTCCCCCCTGGATCTTAACAGGTTCCTATATTGTCCTATACTCAGCCTTCCTCTTCTTTTGGGGTCCCTGGGCTTATTCACTTTTCTTGGGGGAACTCTGCCTTCCTTGAGCCCTCCTTTCAACTTACAAATACCCATTTTACCCTTCACCATCTGTATTTCAGGTTCAAAACTGTTTTTCTTGGTACCCACTGCAACCAAATCATTGTTTACAGAACGAACTCTTAACAGATCACAGCTTTCCATATCATCAGTGCTTTCCAATTCAGTGTTTGTTAGAAGAAGACCTGAGGAGGGACTACGTCCGACGAAACCATAGCACAGCTCCACCTCACCCGTTGTCAAACACTCCATGGGTACCTGTTCTAACAAACTACCCTGACCCAAGCATAAACCATTTTTTCCAGGTGTACACATTACATTGTTAAGGCAACCAACATTAACACTTTCTCCCATAGTGTCTCCGGGCACCTTAACTTGTACCCCTGGGCCAGTGACAGAAAGCATCTCTGCTACTGCTGAGTCCATTCTGGGCCGTTCCTTCTCATGAGGCCTAGCGGGTAAGGCAGTGTCTGCGCCCTCTACTGACAACTGCTCCGCCGCACCTCGGACCACACCAGCAGAGATTTTTCTAGTCACCGACCCAGGCGGAGAGACCTCTGATATCTCAAGCAGTTCTCTCGCGTGCCTTCCATACCAATCAATAACTAGAAGTACGCTCACAGAGAATCTGGAGATCCTGTGCCAAATGGGTAACCATTGGTCCCACCAATTCCACTGTTGGTCATGGTTTCCCAGCACTGCCTGTACCACCTGGCTCCACCCATTGGTGCTACGCAGCACCACCTGGTCCAACTGCGGTGGAGATACCCAAGTATACAGCAAGTTCATTTTTACCAACTCTAGCATTTCCAGTAAGGTTTCGGTCATCTCTAAACATCCCATGTCTAAACACCAGAACTTTCTAGGGTCTTTTACCCTGTCCAAGACATGGAGGGGCTCAGCAACTGCAGGTTGAGAGGGTGAGACATTTGAAGAGACCTCATCCTCCTTGGAGGTACTCATCATCACAGACTGTTTCTCCCCTGGAGAGCTGTCAGACACATGTCTCACACTTATCCCTTCTGCACGAGTGTTGGTGAGCCTCTGCAGGTCATTACAAGTCACACTATCACTTTGATACTCAATATCATTTAGCTGTGGAGCTGTGGACAACACATCTGCGATGCCAGTGCCCTGAACTGTTTCTTCAGAGGGGAGGGCAGCAACCTTTGCAGGGACCAGGACGCCCTCAACCACCAGCGGCTCTGCGATCCCCCTGTCTGGCATACAGTGGTGTGAAAAAGTGTTTGCCCCCTTCCTCATTTCCTGTTCCTTTGCATGTTTGTCACACTTAAGTGTTTCGGAACATCAAACCAATTTAAACAATAGTCAAGGACAACACAAGTAAACACAAAATGCAATTTGTAAATGAAGGTGTTTATTATTAAAGGTGAAAAAAAATCCAAACCATCATGGCCCTGTGTGAAAAAGTGATTGCCCCCTTGTTAAAACATACTAGAACTGTGGTTGTCCACACCTGAGTTCAATTTCTATAGCCACACCCAGGCCTGATTATTGGCACACCTGTTCACAATCAAGGCATCACTTAAATAGGAGCTGCTTGACACAGTAAGGTCCACCAGAAGATTCTTAAAAGCTACACATCATGCCGAGGACCCAAAGAAATTCAGGAACAATTGAGAAAGAAAGTAATGAGATCTATCAGTCTGGAAAGGGTTATAAAGCCATTTCCAAAGCTTTGGGAATCCAGCGAACCACAGTGAGAGCCATTATCCACAAATGGCGAAGACATGGAACAGTGGTGAACCTTCCCAGGAGTGGCCGGCCGCCCAAAATTACCCCAAGAGCGCAGCGACGACTCATCCAAGAGGTCACAAAAGACCCCACAACAACGTCCAAGGAACTGCAGGCCTCACTTGCCTCAGTTAAGGTCAGCGTTCATGCCTCCACCATCAGGAAAAGACTGGGCAAAAATGGCCTGCATGGCAGAGTTCCAAGGAGAAAACCACTGCTGAGCAAAAAGAACATCAAAGCTCGTCTCAATTTCTCCACAACACATCTTGATGATCCCCAAGACTTTTGGGACAACATTCTGTGGACCGATGAGACAAAAGTGGAACTCTTTGGAAGGTGTGTGTCCAAGTATATCTGGCGTAGAAGGAACACTGCATTTCATAAAAAGAACATTATACCAACAGTAAAATATGGTGGTGGTAGTGTGATGGTCTGGGGCTGTTTTGCTGCTTCAGGACCTGGAAGACTTGCCGTGATAAAAGGAACTATGAATTCTGCTGTCTACCAAGAGATCCTGAAGGAGAATGTCCGACCATCTGTTCGTGTACTCAAGCTGAAACGAACTTGGGTTCTGCAGCAGGACAATGATCCTAAACACACCAGCAAGTCCACCACCGAATGGCTGAAGAAAAACAAAATGAAGACTTTGGAGTGGCCTAGCCAAAGTCCTGACCTGAATCCTATTGAGATGTTGTGGTATGACCTTAAAAAGGCCGTTCATGTTCGAAAACCCTCTAATGTAACTGAATTAGGACAATTCTGCAAAGATGAGTGGGCCAAAATTCCTCCAGGACGCTGTAAAAGCCTCATTGCACGTTATCGCAAACGCTTGGTTGCAGTTGTTGCTGCTAAGGGTGGCCCAACCAGTTATTAGGTTTAGGGGGCAATCACTTTTTCACACAGGGCCATGATGGTTTGGATTTTTTTTCACCTTTAATAATAAACACCTTCATTTACAAATTGCATTTTGTGTTTACTTGTGTTGTCCTTGACTATTGTTTAAATTGGTTTGATGTTCCGAAAAACTTAAGTGTGACAAACATGCAAAGGAACAGGAAATGAGGAAGGGGGCAAACACTTTTTCACACCACTGTAGCAGTTGTGTCCACACCCTTGTTATTTAAGCTAGCCTTACCCAGCATGGCTAGCAATTGTTTGGCCCAGCTGTCCCAGTCCATTGTGGTTCCACCATGGGCGTTCCACAGCGTTGCATCACCTGCTGTAGAAAGCCGCACAGAAACCTGGGATTCATTAGCTTTAACTGCACATTCCTCACTTCTATATACATCATTTTGTGACACCACACTTTTATCAACGTTGCATTGGGGTGATGCTTCACCTAAAGCTTGGTGCAGCACACCATTTTGAACACCTTTTTCTGGTGGCACTACAGACACATTCAGCTTTGTACCCTCAACTTTTGCAGGCTGAATTAACCCCTTGCCCACTGGGCTACACGTAGGGTTGTGGGGCTGTGCCCACACGCTCTCACTGTGTGAATTAGTCCCCCCTTGTTCCACCAGCATAGCACCAGAGCCATCCTGGACAGCCTCTGACTCCAACACATGGAGACCCCATGAGACTTCCATGGACAATCCTGTGCCTCTGCCTGTCATGGGAGATCTCCTACTCTCATCACTGGTAGTGAACACATTACCAACCTCACTCTCAGATATGACATTACAAGAAATACATGTTTCAATGTCATTACACTCATCACGTTTAGCAATAGTATCACTTTTGTTAGTACGATCATTAGCATTCTCATTACATGTAGACACAACTGCCGTTTTTGTGGTTTGTTTATGAGCCACCATAACCTCTGAGCGACTCTTCACAGCACCCGCTCTTTGTAAAGGGGCACTTTTGCCTATTTGGGCAGCTCCATAGCTGACCTGGGAAACTCTCTGCTCCAACACTGCAAGCTCCTTGGAAGTTTCCCTGGGCAACCCTGCAGCAGCTGTCACTAGGGAACATGGTACCAGCACTGTTTTGGTCACCCCTAGCTTGTTTTTCCCAGCCATCTGCTGGATCATAGCAGGCATATGCAGAGTCCCCATGTCCTTTTCAGTCTTTAGCCCTGCGTCTAGTTGGGCTTTACGCTGCGCCTCCCCACTGCTCTGGGTAGCACACTGCAGAAAGTCTATGTCCATTTGCACTGCGGATCTCCCCACTGGACATACTCCCACTTCACTGGGTTCAGCATCATAAACTGAAACAGTCTTACCAGTTCCTGCAGCTGATGTCATAGCCTTCACTTGAGTGCGTTGTCTCACTGGTGTGGTGTCTCCATAGGCTGACTCCCCCATGTGGCCATGGAGCAAAACTGCAGCCTTTCTGGACCCACTGACGCCCCCTGTAGGTAACACAAGATCCTTGTTGATAGGGGTAACTGCAGACTTGCGCTCCAAAGCTGGTTGGCTATACCTCATGCAGGATTCAAGCTGATGTACTCTCCTTTCTGGACTGACCCCTTTGCCTAAGCGGCCATGACAGAAAACTTTAAGTTTCTCTGGATTTCCAAATCCTAGGTCTTCCGGCGACACTTCTCCCATCCTGGAGCATTGCTGGCGGCCCGTGATACGATGGGACTCTCCTCTAAGAAGGATTTCCTCTTTAAACTTGCTGTAGTCATCCTGGTCCCCATCCATCAAATGGTAAACTGACCGGAACTCTATCCGCAATAAGGTTTGCAGCAGTTTTGGCCACCGGTTCCTAGGCCATTTTCTCTTTACAGCAACTTTTTCAAATCTTACAAGGAAGTCTCCCACCTCCTCTGTAGGCAGCATGGGTTGCACATAGTCAGAGGCCAAGATCTCAGCCCCTTGCAGTGCACCCCACTCTTTGCGATTCCGCTTGAACCATTCATTTGCTGTCTCACACGTCACTGGCCCCTTTTGACTGGCCCTACAAGGTGGAGACATCTTCTCAGGCCATGCTGAGCTCACGTCCTCTTTAACTTGATTAAACATGAACTTCTTGCTTTTTGACTGCCTCATCCTTGCAATCACATGCACACAGCAGCTTGTAACAGTTCTCAGCAGAGAAAGAAAAAAAAAATTTGATGTTTGATTCTTCCTTCACAGGTACACAACCCGCATGCAACACAGTCCATCAAATAAACGTATACGCAATGCTGTTCGCCTGGCTGCCACACACAGCTAGCAGTAGTTCCTGATGCGACTCACCATGGAGCAAGGACCCGGACTCCACCGTCTACATGCCCGCATTCGAGCACCACTTGTGACATTGGGGTGATTAGCTCAATTGGTAGATGCATTTTTTAGTCCACATCAGTCAGGCGTGTATGGTTAAGGGCCTGGTAGCCCACGTTTATTAGAAGAAAACAAAATATTAGTCCATCCAGTAATCCCACGCAGGGGTCCAAGCTTAAATTAAATACAGCAAAATCAGAACGAAAATGCTAGCCCAACTGGCTACTCTTCAGCAGTACTGCTGCTATAGGTACTTGCCCCGTCCAACAAACTGCTTGGACGCACACAGTTTCCAACCCTTCGACACACAGCATACGGCTCTATGGACGCACACAGCTTCAAGTCCAGCACACAGCTTTGGACATGCACAGCTTCAAGCAGCAAGCTGCTCACACACCACCATCCTACACAAATCCCCTCGTTATATGGGCTGTGTGCAGCTGGGCACACACCCTGCTCGCTAGCCTCAAGACCCGGACACAGGGTTGGAGATCCCGTCCCACCCATAACTCTCAGGGATCTCCAAACTACAGAATCCCATCTGGAGCTAGCAAAACCTGGAGAAAACTGACAGAGCAGTTTTCTCCATTTAAACTCTACACTCTGTAGTCCTGCAGTCCGCAGATATGCAAACTCTGTGTCTCCTTTACCTCTAATTTCATAGGGACAGAGCCTCGCTCTGTCACAATATATATATATATATATATATATATATATATATATATATATATATATATATATATATATATATATATTTTTTTTTTTTGGTGGAACTGGATGGACTTGTGTCTTTTTTCAACCTGACTAACTATGTAACTATGTAGCTTTAAGATTTATCTCTCCAATCACAATTGCATTCTATCCAATAATAAGTGGGTTGTTGAATTGTAAAACCTTGCCTTCTTGAAGTACATATATAATTAGCATAACTGGTTTTAGGTGTCTGCTGAAGTCTGCTAAAACACATGAACATTCCTACATCACACTCCTCAGCTAATTTGATTGGATATAGATTGGCTTAATGCACACTCCAGAGTGGGGGGTGGGCAACCCATTGATCATGATCTACTTATTAATTGTGGACAGGTGATGGGTAGATTCCATCCCCACCTTGCCAACCCTCTGTCTGAAGTGTTCCTCAGATCCTCATCTGAAGTGTTCCTCGGTAGTGATGGACGAACTTCCAATGGGACGTTTCGTGAACGCGGACCCCATTGACTTTAATGGCAGGTGAACCTTAAAAGCCTCCAGGTAATTTTTTCAACCACAAAATACTTACTAGCTGTGCACACATAGTCCCACAACATGGACACTGACATAACAAAAGTATTAAGTGAATCTGGGATCGACAACGACAAGCATTCTTTTTTTATCTGTGAAATTTTGACAATTCAGGAGCGCATGAAGGCCATGGAGGAGAGGCAAGGTCAGGCCAGGCTATGAAGGGGGTGCAGGAGATGATCAGTGCCACAGTCAGGGCAGCGCAGTCCTGTGCCAGTGCCCCAGTGTGCCAACCTGTGCTTGAGCCCCTCCCTCTGCCCGGCCCTTACCCACACCTATGCAGGGCTCCACTGCGGTGGTCCGGAGGTGCCAGTCCAGTGCTGATCCTTAGCCATTTCCTGGCACTGCCTGCTGATTGGCTTCTCCGCTGCTATCTCCCTCACTGTCTGAAACCAGCACCGTGATAGAGACTGAGCACTGACACCAGCACCGAGATAGAGAGCACTGACACCAGCACCGTGATAGAGAGCACTGACACCAGCACCGAGATAGAGAGCACTGACACCAGCACCGAGATAGAGAGCACTGACACCAGCACCGAGATAGAGAGCACTGACACCAGCACTGTGAGAGTACTGAAACCAGCACCGTGATAGATAGCACACCAAATAGTACACCTATATCAGTCCTTAAAAGGACCTTTGTGGACCTAATAGTAGCTAGCTAGTAGCTAGTGAATTGCAGACTGTCCCTGCTCCAAACACCAAACTGTCCCTCCCTACACTGAGAAATGACAACTGCAGAATCAGTCAGCAGCACAGCAGTGCAGTGCACTATAATATGCTTTCTATATTTGAAAGAAAGTATATTATACGTGTACAACTCTATATAATATACACCTATACCAGTCCTTAAAAGGACCTTTGTGGCCATAATAGTAGCTAGCTAGTAGCTAGTGAATTGCAGACTCTCCCTGCTCCAAACACCAAACTGTCCCTCCCTACACTGAGAAACGACAGCTGCAGAATCGGTCAGCAGCACAGCAGTGCTGTGCACTATAATATGCTTTCTATATTTGAAAGAAAGTATATTATAAGTGTACAACCCTATATAATGTACACCTATAACAGTCCTTAAAAGGACCTTTGTGGACCTAGTAGCTAGTGATTTGCAGACTGTCCCTGCTCCAAAACACCAAACTGTCCCTCAGTCCCTACACTGATAAAAGACAGCTGCAGAATCGGTCAGCACTCAGCAGCACAGCAGTCAGCAGTGCACCATAATATACTTTCTATATTTGAAAGAAAGTATATTATACGTGTACAGCCCTATATGCTGTACACCTATACCAGTCTTTAAAAGGACCTTTGTGGACCTAATAGTAATAGTTAGTGATTAAACTGACTGTCCCTGCTCCACACAGCGTCCTTTCCCTACACTGACAAAAGACAGCTGCAGAATTGGTCAGCAGTACACTCAGCAGCACAGCAGTGCACCAGAATATACTTTGTATATTTGAAAGTAATGCCCCGTACACACGAGCGGACTTTTCGACATCCAAACTCCGACGGACTGAGTCCGGCGGACTATCCGATCGTGTGTGGGCTGCAACGGACTTTAGCAAAGCTAAAGTCTGACGGACTTTAGAAATGAAGCATGCTTTAAATTTTCCCGACGGAACTCCGCCGGACCCGGTCCCCTTCGAAAAATCCGCTCGTGTGTGTGCTACTCCGACGGACTAAAACCGACGCTAGGGCAGCTATTGGCTACTGTCTAGGAACTTCCTACGTCGAATCCAGTCGTACGTCATCACGTTCGACTCCGTCGGAGTTTGGTGTGATGGTGTGTGGTCAAGTCCGTTCGGTCGAAAAGTCCGCCAGAACTCCGGCGGAACTCCGGCGGAACTCCGGCGGAACTCCTTTGGAGGTCTGTCAGACTTAATCCCTCTCGTGTGTACGGGGCATTAGTGTATTACAACCCTATATACTGTAAACCTATGCCAGCCCTTAAAAGGACCTTTGTGGACCTAATAGTAATAGCTAGTGATTAAACTGACTGTCCCTGCTCCACACAGCGTCCTGTCCCTACGCTGACAAAAGACAAAATGTAAAATGGCCGCCAGATCAGGTCTATTTATAAGTTAGGGGGAATGTCCAATTGTCCATGTGCTGAAATGTGTCAATTGGCTGTCCTATACCCCATGATGGATGTGTCATCATGGGTCAAAGTTCTTTCACAATGTAAACGCATATGTCCGCTGCGCGAACAGCGCCAGAAGTCCGCTGGTTTGGCGAATCGTGTACGAGCAAAATTTGCCGCAAACCGACCGCCGGGCGAACCGCAAAGGCCATCTCTACCCCTCAGACCCTCTGTCTGAAATGCTCCTCAGACCCTCTGAAGTGCTCCTCAGATCCTCTGTCTGAAGTTGCTTCCCTGTGTTGCAGAGAAACACAGGGAAGAAACATGCACATGTGTATCATGCTGATTCCCACTGGCCCTCTTCTCCTGTTTATCCCAGGCCTTTGTATGTGATATCACATGGAATGGATAAGACAGTTGGGCCTGCAGAGATCAGCATGCCTGAAGAAGGAGCAGCAAGCCGTGCCACTCCCATGCTTTGCATATAGGAGAAATCTCTGCCCTGATGACCCCCCTTCCCTCTGCTATACTGACCCCTGCACACTGATAGAAATCACGGGGTCCCGTACAGCCTGCCCAATGGGGTCCCGTTCAGCCCCACCCTCTATCTCACCCCTGGCCCCTTCCCGACCCTGGCTTGAAAAAATGGAAGGCTGTGGCTGGATAGTGTCAGTAGAGCAGTGGACAGTGTCAGTAGTTTTTTATTTATAATTTTTTTTTACAAATGTGTTTATTTTTTGTCCAATTAAATGTCTTATTTAAAAAAAAATTCACAATTCTTTGGGGGGGAGAGGTTGTCAGTGGATGGTGTCAGTAGGGCAGTGGATGGTGTCAGTAGAGAAGTGGACGGTGTCAGTAGTTTCTTTTTATTTTTAATTTTTTTAACAATTTTATTTTTTTACAATTTTGTTTTATTATTTTAGCAATTTATATATATTTTTTGTTCTTATTTTTTTACAATGATTTCTTTTTTTTGGGGGGGGGGAGGAGGGGGTGGACAGTGTTTTTTTTATTTTATTGTTTATTATTTTTACACTTTAATTTTTTTAATATTTATTATTACAATTCTTTCTTTCTTTTTTTTATCAGCCCTGTTGGTGTGGGGGGTCTCTGACATCTACCCTCTGAGACAGGAAAAGGGACTGAGGACACAGATTTCCCAGTCCCTTTCTCAGCAACCTCAGCTGCACTGATGAATGGACAGGAAATAGAGGCTCCTATTCATTAATAAACTGAAGCATTATAAACACAGTTCAGATATGAATGGACAGTTAGTGGTCACTCAGAAAAGAAAGGGGCCGGTAAATGACCGTAAATGACATACAGTTTTTACCGGCTCCTTCCTCCGCTCCCCATCCTGGGACAAGGGGGGACCAGAGGAGGACCCGGGGAGCTGAAGGAACACATGGAGGACACGAGAAGCCATAGGAGGACACCGGAAGCCAGAGGAGGACCCGGGGAGCCAGACGCTCACACAGAGGACACGGGTAGCTGTAGGAGGGCACTGGGAGCCGGAGGAGGACCTGGGAGCCAGAGGAGCACACAGAGGCCACGGGGAGCCAGAGAAGGACACCAGGAGACAGAGGAGGGCATGGGGCTCAGAGATTAAGGGACATTTGATGGGCAGTCGGGGATGATCGGTGCCGCCGTGGGGGGAGTTACAAACACTGATCTCCCTTTGTGACTTTCAATGAAGCAGCTGACAGCCTCCCATAGCTGTCAGCTGCTTCATTGAAAGCCACACAGGGTGATCGGCGCTTATAACTGCAATACTATAACGATCATCTGTGAGGCTGCCTGGGCCCCTCCTCCTGCCAAGCTGAGGACGCAGAGCCCGGTACTAGGGATGGCCGAACTGTTCGCCCGGCGGTCGGTTCGCGGCGAATTTCGGCTGTTCGCGATTTGCCCGATTGGTAGACTATTGCCGCTGTTTGCCCGGTGGACCCACATGTTTACTGTGTAAAAGAACTTTGACCTATGATGACACATCCATCATGTGGTACAGGACAGCCAATTGAGACATTACAGCACATGGACATTTGGACATTCCCCCTAACTTATAAATAGACCCGATCCGGCGGCCATTTTACATTCATTCTACTGTCACTATAGGTAGAGGTTGCTGTGTGGAGCAGGGAGAGACTGCAGTGACACAAATCGCTAGCTATTAGGTCCACAAAAGTTCTTTTAAGGACTGGAATGGTATAGGTGTAGTTCAGGATATAGGTTTGAGGCACTGCTATTCAAGTCATTGTTGCAGCAGATTGTCTTTTCTCAGTGCAGATAGGGACAGGACGCTGTGTGCAGCAGGGACAGTCAGTTTAATCATTAGCTGTTACTATTAGGTCCACAAAGGTCCTTTTCAGGACTGGTATGGTAATAGGGTTGTACACGTATAATATTCTTTCTTCCAAATATAGAAAGAATATTATACTTGACTGCTGCCCTTCTGCTGCAGTAGTCCTTTATCAGTATAGGGACTGAGGTACAGTCTGCTAATCACAACCTACTAGTTCCACAAAGGTCCTTATAAGGACTGGTAAGGTATAGTGTACTACAGTATATAGGGCTGAGTGAGGTACTGTCTGCTAATCACAACCTACTAGTTCCACAAAGGTCTTTCTAAGGACTGGTAAGGTATAGCGTACTACAGTATATAGGGTTGAGTGAGGTACAGTCTGCTAATCACAACCTACTAGTTCCACAAAGGTCATTAAGGACTGGTATAGGTGTACTATTTGGTGTGCAGTATATAGTTGTGTAATACACTTATAAAATACTTGCACATATAGAAAGCATAGTATAGTGCGTTTCCACTGTCCAGCATTGTGACTGCTGAGCGGTTCTGCAGTGATACTACAAAAAGTGACAAACGCAATCCAAAAAAAAAGTATTGTAACTGGTGTGATAGACCAGTGGCCCCCAAAAACAATAGATTGAAGCGGGGTGTTATATACCTTCTTCCACATACATACTGCACTTCTGTAGAGAGTTTTGTCACAGGGTCATTTAAAAAATGACAGGCAGAGGAAGAGGCAGGGCTGGTGTCAGATCACTCTATCACGGTGCAGGTGTCAGTGCTGTATATCACGGTGCTGGTGTCAGTGCTTTATGTCATGCTGCTGATGTCAGTGCTCTCTATCACGGTGCTGGTGTCAGATCACTCTATCATGGTGCAGGTGTCAGTGCTCTATATCACGGTGCTGATGTCAGTGTTTTATGTCACGGTGCTGATGTCAGTGCTCTCTCTCTATCACGGTGCTGGTGTCAGATGACTCTATCACGGTGCAGGTGTCAGTGCTCTATATCATGGTGCAGGTGATCATCTCCTGCACCCTCTTCTTTGCCTACCCTGACCTTCCCTCGCCTCCATTGCCTCATGAGTCCTGAATTGTCAGAATTTCACATATAAAAAAAAATGCTTGTAGTTGTCGATCCCAGATTCACCTCATACATGTGTTATGTCATTGGCCATATGGTGGGACTATGTGTGCACAGCTAGTAATTATTTTGTGGCTGCAAATTTGACTTGTAGGTTTGTAAAGTTCGCCTCCCATTGAAGTCAAAGGGGTCCACCGCGAACATTACAGTTCGCAAACTATCGGCCGCGTTCATGGTTTGCGTTCGTGAAACGTCCCGTCGGAAGTTCGTCCATCACTACCCGGTACAACAGGAACAACTTTACTGACTTATCAGTGGTCCTGGTGATGCCTGAACATTGCCATACTGACCCGGATATACTGCCTTGTTGACCCCTTGACACTGTCCTACTGATCCCTGTACACTGCCCTACTGACCTCTGTACACTGCCCTACTGACCTCTGTATACTACCTTACTTACCCAGTACACTGCCCTGCTGACCTCTGTATACTGCCCTACTGACCCCTGTACACTGCCCTACTGACCTCTGTACACTGCCCCACTGACCCAGTACACTGCCCTGCTGACCCCAAAGCACTGGCCTACTTACCACTGCACACTGCGCTGCTAACCCCTGTACACTACCCTACTGACCCCCAGGGGCGTTGCTAGGTGGCAAAAGGACCAGGGGCTTCAGCCCAGAGTCCAAGGCCGGAAACGGGGGGGGGGGGGTTGTTGTACGCAACACAGGTTTTTTTTGGCTGGGCCGTGACACTGACGGTAGTGACTTACATACACTAACCTACCTACACTCTGACGGTAGTGACCTACCTACCTGACCTATCTACACTGACGATAGTGACCCCCCTACACTCACCTGTCTGACCTACTTACACTGGACATATACATACCTGACCTACATACACTAACGGTAGTGACCTACCTACAGTGACTTGCCTGACCTACCTACACTGACTGAACTACACATACACTGACCTACCTACACTGACATTACCATACACTGACCTACCTACACTGACATTAACACACACTGACCTACCTACACTGACATTAACATACACTGACCTACCTACACTGACATTTACATACACTGACATTTACATACACTGACCTACCTACACTGACATTAACACACACTGACCTACCTACACTGACATTAACACACACTGACCTACCTGCACTGACATTAACACACACTGACCTACCTACACTGACATTAACACACACTGACCTACCTACACTGACCTACCTACGCTGACATGAACACACACTGACCTACCTACACTGACATTAACACACACTGACCTGTCTCAGCCGTGGTGTGCGGTGTCACAGCAGCCAGTCCTCCAGAGGAGGAGCCGAGGAGGAGAGGAGAGGAGATCGGCTCGCCTGAGCACCAAGTGCAGCCGCTTTGTAATGAACGCCTTCTGGAGCCAACAGCGTCTGTGATGGACGTCACACGTCTCGTGGTCCTGGCATTGGACCAATGGGACGTCCATCATAGACGTGCAGGCTCCAGAAGGCGGGTCCTGCTCTGGCACTCGGCCACACTCAGCGGCGCTCGGGATCAGATTGGTTTTGGCGCTCGGGGCTAGCAATGGAGACCCTGCAGAGTTAACACTTGGGGCTTTAGGGGGTCGCATTCGGGGCTTCAGCCCCCCCCAGCCACCCCCTCCCGACGCACCTGCTGACCCCTGTACACTATCCTGCTGACCACTGGATACTGCTCTACATGCTAAAGACCCTTGTATACTGCTGTACATACTAATGACCCCTGTATTCTGCCCTAAATTTTACTGACCTATGTACACTGCCCTACCTAATACTGACCTCTGTACACTGCCCTACCTACTACTGACCTCTGAACACTGCCCTTCCTACTACTGACCTCTGAACACTGCCCTACCTACTACTGACCTCTATACAATGCCCTACCAACTACTGACCTCTGTACACTGCTCTACATACTACAGACCACTGCACACTGCTTTACATACTACTGAGCTCTGTACACTGCAATACATCTTCTGATCTCTGTACACTGCCCTACATACAGCTGACCTCTGTACACTGCTCTACATACTACAGACCTCTGTACACTGCCCTACATACTACTGACCTCTGTACACTGCTCTACATATTACAGACCTCTGTATGCTGATCTACATACTACTGACCTCTGTACACTGAAGTACATCTTCTGATCTCTGTACGCTGCCCTACATATTACAGACCTCTGTACACTGCTCTACATACTATAGACCTCTGTACACTGCCCTACATGCTACATCTATTAACTTTTGTACACAGTGCTACATACTACCTACTTTTGTACACTGTAATAGATCTTCTGACCCGTGTACACAGTCCTACATCCTACTGACCTCTGTACACAGCCCTTCATGCAACGGACCTCTATACACTGCAATACATCTATTAACCTCTGTACACTGTCCAACATACTACTAACCTTTGTTCACTGAAATTCATCTACTGACCTCAGTACACTGCAATACATATATTGACCTCTGTACACTGCCCTATACACAGTACTACTGATCTCTGTACATTGAAACACATCTACTAACCCCTGGACACTACCTTAAATACTACTGTACACTGGGCACAACTCAGAGCACACAGTCAGGGCAGAATTCAGGCCAGTCAGGCCTGAAACTAGTCGAGGAAGTCCGTCTGTAGTACAAATTGTTCTGCCTCATTGATTAACTCCTGCATCAGACTTGTGGGGGTGACCAATTACATAGTGCCCAACTGTCCCTGATTTCGAAGGACTGTCCCTGATTTGGCACAATGTCCCTCTGTCCCTTTTTCCTCCTCATTTGTCCCTCATTTTGGTCTGATCTATAGAGTTGTATATACAATGCAAACCTTTCATCCAAATTCTAAATTGCTGCATTTCTACATTTTACAAGCCAATATAACTGAATAGTAGTGGTAAAAAAAAAGCACTTGTGGAATTTATTAACCTTTTTTTGGTTAATTCTCCTTTAAGGGGGTGTGGAAGGGGACATGCCCTATGCCTACATAAGTTTGTTAATAGGTGTCCCTCATTCCTATCTCAAAATGTTGGGAGATATGCAATTACTCTCCAGACATGAGAACAATTGGGAATGAAAGTGCATGCCATATTTTTACAGAAGCTAACCTTTAAGGTGAGCTAAATTTATATTTTTACAGAGACATTTGTTTTATTATATGTTTCTGTGTTTTCATACCTTCTTCGATCTCTTCCATGTTTTTCAGGTAGATCTCCTTCTCTATAGGGTCAACAGAAAGATGATGCTATTGGCATCTGGAGCCCCATTAAAAAGTATTGAGCTAAATTGCTAAATTATCTGAATCAGAAATGAAAGAATCTTGGCTGCCATATCTCTGATCATTTCCTGTCTATGTTGGGCAGGGAGTGACACAGACAACACTTTAGGGCCGGTTCACACAGCAGGCGAGGCGAGGCGTCCCCGACTTGCCTCGCCGCGACCTGCGGCGACCTCAGAGGCGACTTGCAGATGACTTCTGTATAGAAGTCAATGCAAGTCGCCCCGAGGTCGCCCAAAAGTAGTACAGGAACCTTTTTTCTGAGTCGGAGCGACTCGAGTCGCTCCTCTCAGAACGGTTCCATTGTACAGAACGGGGGCGACTTGCGGGAGCGAGGCGAGGCGAGTCGTGTCGCCTCACATCGCCCGCTGTGTGAACCGGCCCTAAAGGTCAGAATTGCTACAGCTGTAAATGATGCATGTTTCTGTTAACCACTTGCCTACTGGGCACTTAAACACCCCTCCTGCCCAGACCAATTTTCAGCTTTCGGTGCTCTCACAATTTGAATGACAATTACTCAGTCATGCAACACTGTACCAAAATGAATTTTTTTTCATTTTTTTTTCCCACAAATAGAGCTTTCTTTTGGTGGTATTTTATCACCTCTGGGGTTTTTATTTTTTGCGCTATAAATGAAAAAAGACCGAAAATTTTGAAAAAAAAAACGCATATTTCTTTGTTTCTGTGACAAAATTATGAAAATTATTAATTTTTCTTCATAAATCTTGGCCACAATTTATACAGCTACATGTCTTTGGTAAAAATAACCCAAATTAGTGGATATTATTTGGTCTTTGTGAAAGTTAGAGAGTCTACAAGCTGTGGTGCGAATCATACAAAATTGATCACATCTGATGTACTGGTGGCCTATCTCATTTCTTGCGACCCAAACAAGTCAAGAAAGTAGAAATACCCCCCAAATGACCCCTTTTTGTAAAGTAGACATTCCAAGGTATTTAGTAAGAGGCATAGGGAGCTTTTTGATGTTGTCATTTTTCCCACAATTCTTTGCAAAATTAAGATTTTTTATTTTTTTTCCACAAAATTGTCATTGTAATAGGTTATTTCTCTCACATGGCATGTGTATACCACAAATGACACCCCCAAAAAAATTCTGCTACTCCTCCTGAGTATTACAATACCACATGTGTGGGACTTTTCCACAGCCTGGCCACATAGAGAGGCCCAACATGCAGGGAGCGCCATCACGTGTTCTAGGTGCATAAATTACACATAACTTGTTGACTACCTATTATGCCCCGTACACACGAGAGGGATTAAGTCTGACAGACCTCCAAAGGAGTTCCGCCGGAGTTCCGACGGAGTTCTGGCGGACTTTTCGACCGAACGGACTTGACCACACACCATCACACCAAACTCCGACGGAGTCGAACGTGATGACGTACGACTGGATTCGACGTAGGAAGTTCATAGACAGTAGCCAATAGCTGCCCTAGCGTCGGTTTTAGTCCGACGGAGTAGCACACACACGAGCGGATTTTTCGACGGGGACCGGGTCCGGCGGAGTTCCGTCGGGAAAATTTGAAGCATGCTTCATTTCTAAAGTCCGTCAGACTTTGGCGAATCAAAAGTCCGTTGCAGCCCACACACGATCGGATAGTCTGACGGACTCAGTCCGTCGGAGTTTGGATGTCGAAAAGTCCGCTCGTGTGTACGGGGCTTTACACTTTTGAAGGCCCTGGAGCACCAGGACAATGACACGTGACACTGATGACACTTATACGTGGCACTGATGACAGATAGCACTAATATGTGGCACTGATGACAGATGGCACTTATACGTGGCACTGATGACATGTGGCACTGATGAGAGATGGCACTAATACGTGGCACTGATGGCAGATGGCACTAATACGTGGCACTAATATGTGGCACCGATGACAGACGGCACTAATACATGGCACCGATGACACGTGACACTGATGACAGATGGCACTGATAAGTGGCATTGATGACACGTGACACTGACAACAGATGGCACGTGACACTGACAGGTGACACTGATGACAAATGGCACTGATACGTGGCACTGATGACAGATGGCACTAATATGTGGCACTGATGACAGATGGCACTATGTGGCACTGATGACACGTGGAACTGATGACAGATGGCACTTATACGTGGCACTGATGACAGATGTCACTGGGGACAAATGGCACTGACTACAGGTAGCACTGGGGACAGATAGCACTAACAGGTGGCACTGGGGAGGATGGCACTGGGGAGGATGGCACTGGGTGAGGATGGCACTGTGGCAGATGGCACTGGGAGAGGATGGCACTGGGGCGGATGGCACTGGGGGAGGATGGCACTGGATGGATGATGGCACTGGGGCAGATGGCACTTTTTTTTACTTTTTTTTTTTTTTTAACTTACGGCCGCTGCGGCCGTTCATCTCTCCCTACTCACACGCTGTATGTGTGAGGAGGGAGAGCGGCACTGAGAGATGATCTCATATGTTTACATATGAGATCATCTCTCATTGGACACGCCAATCGTGCTGTAAACGGCCTCTGTGATTGGCCGTTTACAGCAATCTGTGACTGGCTGTGTCCGGGGGACATGGCCAGCACAGAACGTCCCCGATGTGCGCCTGCAGCGGTCTGCAGAGGGGAAGTAAACAGGAGGACGTCCAGGGACAGCCTCCCAGCAGTTAGCATCCGCTCTGTAGCCGTCTTTCGGCTATAGGGCGGGCACGAATCGGTTAACACACATGGTGCCATCTATTTTGGGTAAGTATAAAGGATTAACTGCAGAGTCAACTGACCTGAGTGGCCATCATTTTCAGTCTGCTAAAGCCAAGATTTTTGTCCTGCAAGCTGAAAATCTCTGTTCAAACTGAGGTTGTAAGTGCAATTATCACATGGCAATGCTCCTGTCCTATGTTTGTACAGCAGAGCACAACACAACATTAGGGGGGGGGGGGCTGAGTCCCACTGTCTGTGTCAATGGACGCAACAGCGGGGCTCGGGAGCGAGCACACACGAGGGCCGCCATGGGAAATGGCTTCCATGGGGGCACTGAACAGAGAGGAGGGGCAAGGAGCGCCAGTGGGGGACCCGAGAAAAGAAAGTTAAGGGCATCTCTGTGTGGTTCCGTTGCACAAAGCACGCAATTATAGACATGTTTGTTGTCTTTTTATCTTTTTAAATTAACTTTACAATCG
This sequence comes from Lithobates pipiens, assembly GCF_037356315.1. NCBI lineage: Eukaryota > Metazoa > Chordata > Amphibia > Anura > Ranidae > Lithobates > Lithobates pipiens. The sequence goes on along the minus strand of NW_027507758.1, from coordinate 573,005,797 downwards.
CTTAAAGGTGCTACCTCAACTACTTACCAGTACCGGATTTTACCCTCTTCCTGACCATGGCATTTTTTGCTATTTAGCATTGCGCTATTTTAATGGATAATTGCGTGGTCATGCAATGCTGTACCCATCAAACTTAATATCTTTTCTTTTCACACAAATAGAGCATTATTTTGGTGATATTTGATCACCACTGAAAATAAAAATAGGACTTTTATATACAGCTTACCTGTAAAATCCTTTTCTTGAGTACATCACGGGACACAGAGCTTCATTACATAGTGGGTTATATAGGCACCTCTGGTGATTGGACACTGGTTAACCCACAATTAAGGAGAATTCCTCCCCTATATAACCCCTCCCATATGGGAGGCACCTCAGTTTTGTAACAAAGCAATAAGAAACCACGCAAAACCCAAGAGGGGCGGGAGCCCTGTGTCCCGTGATGTACTTCTCAAGAAAAGGATTTTAAAGGTAAGCTGTATATAAAAATCCTATTTTCTTGATCATACATCACGGGACACAGGAGCTTCATTACATAGCGGGATGTCCCAAAGCAATGCTCAGTTTGAGGGGAGGGAGACACAGATCAGAAATATAGACAGCCTTGGCCTGGAGGATCTAAACTGCAGCCTGCAGTACACTGCGCCCGAAGGCGGTATCCTCTTGCCCTCTGACATCCACCTGATAGAATATGGTGAATGTGTGGACGGATGACCAAGTTGCAGCCTTACAGATCTGAACCAGGGAGGCCTGGTGATGCACTGCCCAAGAAGCACCTACAGCCCTGGTTGAGTGCGCTTTCACTTGAAAAGGTGGAATCTTCCCCTTTACACTATAGGCCTGAGAAATAACCTGTCTAATCCACCTTGAGAGAGTGGATTTTGATGCTGCTTGGCCCTTCCTAGGGCCTTCCGGCAAAATAAATAAGCAATCAGTTTTTCTTATCTGAGCAGTTGCCTGAAGATAGATACTGATTGCCCTTACCACATCTAAAGTGTGCAAAGATTCTTCTTCTGCGGACTGTGGATCTGGAAAATAGGATGATAGGATTACATCTTGATTCAAATGGAATCCCGAAACCACCTTAGGCAGAAAGGACCTGTTGAGATGCATTACGACCCGGTCCTTATGAATAATTAGATATGGTTCCTTGCTGGAGAGAGCTGCTAGCTCTGGCACTCCTAGCTGAGGAAATTGCTACCAAGAAAATCAATTTTTTAGTCAAAAGAACTAATGAAGCCAGATGCAAAGGTTCAAATGGTTGCCCCTGCAAAGGTGAGAGAACCAAATTCAGATCCCATGGGCATACCGGAGGTTTGACTGTCGGTCTTATCCGCATGGCCCCCTGGATGAAATCCCGCACCAGGGAATGTGATGCAAGTGGCTTCTGAAAAAAAAACACTGACAAGGCCGAAATCTGCACCTTGATATTGCTTACGGCCAAATTCATTTCTAGGCCTGACTGGAGAAAGGCCAAGATCCTGCTAATGACATACTTTCTAGGATGCCATTCCCTGAGTTCACACCAGGAAACATATGCCTTCCAGATTTTGTAGTAAATAAGCCTGGAGGCTGGCTTTCTGGCATTGACCAGAGTAGAAAGGACTGGCCCCAAAAGCCCACGATCCATCAGAATGTGGGTCTCAGCAGCCAAACCGTCAAATTCAGACTGTGTAAAGCAGGATGGTAAATTGGACCCTGTGAGAGCAGATCTGGCAGGAGAGGAAGGATCCATGGCCTGCCTACTGCCAACTTCATGATCTCTGCATACCAAGGTCGCCTGGGCCAAGCCGGGGCTACCAAAAGCACCGAATTTGTTTCCCTCTTGATTCTTCCCTGGAACCATGACAGAAGCGGGCACAGGGGGAAGGCATAAATTAGATTGTACTGATCCCAGGGAACTGTCAGAGCATCCGACCCCTGAGCAAGAACATTTCTTCTCCTTGACATGAATTTGTCCAGCTTTCTGTTGAATCTGGACGCAAACAGATCTACGTCTGGAGTACCCCACCTGCGACATATGTTCTGAAACACGTCGGGGTGCAGAACCCATTCTCCTGGGCACAACTGCTGGCAACTCAGAAAATCCGCCTGCCAATTTTCCACTCCTGGAATGAAGACTGCAGAAAGGGATGGAACATGCCTTTCTGCCCAGGCAAGTATGCGATTCACCTCTTTTTGTGCAACCAGACTCCTGGTACCACCCTGGTGATTGATATAGGCCACTGCTGTGGCATTATCGGACTGAACCCGAACAGGGAGACCCCGTAGTCTGTAAGACCACTTTATGAGAGCCATATAAACTGCCTGGATCTCCAAGACATTTATGGGCAATAGCTTCTTGATCGCAGACCATTTCCCCTGTGAGCACGTCTCCTCCAACACTGCTCCCCAGCCTGACAGGCTGGCATCTGTCGTAATAATCTTCCATGGAAGAGGAAGAAAAGTTTTGCCTTTCAGCAAATTCTCGGTTTGTAACCACCAAACGAGACTCTTGCGTGTCCCTGGGGACAGACACATAGGAAGATCCAAGGCCTGGAGCTTCCTGTTCCACGCCGCAAGGATGCATCTTTGCAGAGGCCTTGAGTGGAACTGGGCGAATGAAACGGCCTCGAAGGAGGTGACCATTTTCCCTAACAGTCTCATGCACAACCGAATGGGGGAAGATCTTCTGCCCAGAATTAGCCGCACCAGTCCCCCAATGGCCAAGGCTTTTGGCCTTGGTAGAAACACCCCGCCTTGATCGGTGTCGATGACCATACCCAGGTACTCCAACCTGGTAGCAGGCTGTAGCGACGATTTTTCTAGGTTTATAATCCAACCTAGGCGTTCCAGGTGGTCTAATGTTCTGGTAACACTGTGGTTCAGGAGCTCTACTGTTTTCTCTATGAGAAGCAAATCGTCTAGATAAGCCATGACGGCTATACCCTGAGCTCTTAGGTTTGCCAAGAGAGGGTCTAGAATCTTTGTGAAGACTCGAGGAGCCGTAGCGAGCCCGAACGGCAAAGCCACAAATTGAAAATGGCGCCGCTCTACCGCAAACCTTAGATACTTTTGGTGTGCGGAAAATATTGGCACATGAAGATATGCATCCTTGATATCTATTGATGCCATAAACTCTCCCCCTTGCAGGGAGGAGACCACAGCGCGTACTGACTGCATTCGGAAGAACCGGATGCGTAAAAACCGGTTCAGATCCTTCAGATCCAGGATAGGTCTGACACCTCCATTTGGCTTTGGAACGGTGAAGAGATTTGAGTAAAAGCCTGAACCCTGTTCTTTTGGGTCCACTTCCACTATCACCCCCTGGGATAGTAAGTGATCTAAGGCCAGGAATAGCGTTCTTTGCTTTACTGGATCCCTGGGGATCCTTGACCTTAGAAAGCGAGAAGGTGGAATCTCCTGAAACTCTAGCTTGTAGCCCAGAGATACCGAGGAGACTACCCACTTGTCCCGGATCTCTTCCCGCCAGGCTTCTGCAAACTGCAGGAGCCTTCCCCCCACTCGGCCGAGCGGGGGCGCCCCTTCACAAGGAAGCTTTTGAGCTCTGCTTGGCAGGCTTTCGCCCCCAAGTCTTTTTCTGTCCCTGGGCCTGGCCTTGAGCCTTTCCTGTAGAGGAAGGTTGGGAAGGCCTTCGCCGCTGCTTAGAGCTTGATGCTCCAGGAGAGAGAGAACGCCTAAATGATGGACGCTTGCTCCTTTTGATTGGAAGGAGAGTAGTTTTACCCCTTGAAATTCTTTGGACGAACTTGTCTAATTCTTCTCCAAATAAACGTTCCCCCTTAAACGGGAACCCAATCAAATCCTTCTTGCATGATAGCTCAGCTGCCCAATTTTTTAGCCATAGGGCCCTTCGCATGTGTACCAAAAGGAGAGACAAACGAGATGCTTGTTGGACAGAATCCAAAATCGCATCAATCATAAAGCACAGAATTTGAGGTATTTCTGCATAGTTCTCCACTTCCTCACTGGGAAGGAGGCCAAGCATCTGCTTAACTTGTTACTTGAGGAACTGACACAACCCCACGGCTGCGACTGTAGGTTGCACTACTGCGCCAGTCATGGAAAAGGAGACTTTCAATAAGGTTTCCAGCTTCTTATCAGTTGGATCCTTAAATACCTGAGCATTATCCAAAGGACAGGTCAGGTTTCTATTCACGCAAGAAACAGCCGCATCGACAGATGGGACCCCCCCATTTCTTGGCGAAACTTTCCTCCAGAGGATAAAGCATAGAAAACCTTTTAGGAGGAGCAAACAGTTTATCGTGGGATTTTCCTGACCCCCAGGGAAGAAACAGAGGATGTTGCAACCTCAGCAGCCGGCATTCTGAATGTGGTACGCACCAACTCAGTATAATATTGCACCTGTTTTCTGAGCGCCTGTCAGGAGGGGACTCTCTCCTCTTCCTCTGATTCATCCGACTGCTCATGATCCCTGTCCCAAGATAGGGATCTCTCCTCATTGTCAGAGGTGTCATCTGAAAGAGGAATCTCAGCAGAGGGAGGGGATCTACCCCTTTTCCTGCTATCTTTTAGGGAAGCTGAAATAAAATTCATGATTCTCCCTTCAAAACCCTCCAATGTAGCCCTAAGGGAGTCCTCAGTGACATATACCGGGGCTGAAATATTAGGAGAGGCTGCAAAATCTGACAGGGGCACTGACTCATCCTGTGAGGCTGGCTCCAGTCTTGCAGGGGGGGATGGTAACCTACAGGCATTTTCAGAACTCCTAGACCTAGGCGGTGATTTACCAGTGCTTTTGTTACCTCCCCCTGAGACCCTTTTACGAGTAGACATAGTCCTAAGCTACAAGCAGAGGTACTAGTACAAAGTGCAATCACTGTTGTGCTCAAAGTCTCATAATAAATATATATGCTTAAACTGCACAACCTGATGCTGAGTAGGTGTCTTAGGTTTGCCTGGATCCAATCTCTTAGGATGCTTACTGCCCACAGCTCCTGTGTCTCCACTTACAGCCCCCTGGCGCTCTGGGCTTTTTTAAAATTGCCGCCTGGTGCCTGCGCAGTACAGCGCCGTGCACGCCAATGTGCACGGCTCGCAACCACACTCCCCCCCCTCCATTAGCACGGGAGCACACTTGGCACGCATGCACGAGGACCACCGGACGTCCAGGGGGTAAGGGGACCACCATCGGTGCTGTGCGGGACCCCCAAACTACATGGGACCCCTGTATTACCTTTATTTTGGCAGAGAGTGCAGTGGAAACGTGAGTCATCTGGAGGAACCAGGCTTCACTGAGCGTGTGTATCTAAAAGGCATGTAAGTATGCATCAGGCTGCTTTTACTCCCTCTAGTGGTGGAAACCAGGTAAGACATACAACTACTCAATGAAGAAATCCATAATATACATTTATATAGGATTAACTTCCCTTACCTGTCTTCGCCGCAGAAATGGCTGAAAACAGACAGATTCCAGCCTTCACCCATCATGGCGGGCAGAGTTGTGCCAACCTTCAGGATTTTTTGGGGTTCCTTCTCAGAGGAACCTCCTTCCTGGACCTTGTAAAAGACTCTGCCAGAAACTTTCATGCCACTATGTAAATAGTACACCAAGTCTGGTTTTCCCAGAGCCCAGTCTTCCAATAGGAGAGGACTTACAGGCAAAACCTTGTTTCTTCGGATGACAAGCGCCGGGTACCATACCATCTTGGGAGTCAAAATATCGGCCCGAGATATGGATCCGGTTTGTTGTAGCCCTTAGGCACCCGCAGGGACCTGCACAGAGCTTTCTTCATAGCACATGTTTTACGTGACCAACCACCATAGACACTGGCGAAAAAACTGAGGTGCCTCTCATATGGGAGGGGTTATATAGGGGAGGAATTCTCCTTAATTGAAGGTTAACCAGTGTCCAATCACCAGAAGTGCCTATATAACCCACTATGTAATGAAGCTCCTGTGTCCCGTGATGTATGATCAAGAAACAATATTTTTTTACTTTCTGCTATAGAACATATCCAACAAGAAAAATGTAATTTCTTCATAAATGTAAGCTAAAATGTATTCTGCTACATGTCTTTGGTAAAAAAAAAAAAAATATCCCAATGAGTGTATATTGATTTGCTTGTGTGAAAGTTAAAGTGTCTACAAACTATATTATATATAATGGATTTTTTTTCTTTAAAATACTAGTAATGGCAGTGTCCAGAGATCTAAAATAGGACTGTGATGGTGGGCAGTCTGACACTGGGTGGGTACTGGCTAACTGATATCACCAATGACACTAATATAGTAATCAATGATAATACTATTCACTGTCACTACTAATGACTCTGGCTGGTAGGGATGAGCTTGATGTTCGAGTCGAACGTATGTTTGACCCGGACATCGGCTGTTCACACGTTCGGCGAATACTGAACGTTATGGGCCGTTCACTCCAAATTTGTGTGCCACGAACGGCCCACAATGCACTGTGCCATTGCAGTGCATTGCTGGCTCATGATTCGCCAAGCATGCACTGTGACCCCGAATGCTTGGCCAATCACAACGCCGGCAGCGAGGAGAGTCATAATTGGCCACAGGCAAGATGCCTGTGACCAATTATAGCTCAGGCTGTTTAGTACATGGAAAACAGAGGAACGCCGCGCTTGACAAAAGAAATTAAACAAAAAAACTAAAAAGAGAAGCAGCAACCCAAATGTTATACTACATTTGGCATAAGAGAAAAAAAGAGTGGGTTGCGCTACAGAAAATAACTGAACTAAGAGAATATACCCATGTGAAACAACTCACAAAAAAGTTTGAACTTAGTGGTGTATTTGTCGCATACTAAAGAGGGATTAGAATGCGACAAAAAATAGACTATCTAATAAAGATAGAAAATGCTAAGTCAGTAAAAATAGCAGATACTTCTTAGTGTGGTTATACAAAGAATACCCTTAATAGGAGTGAATAATCAAATGAATGTGGAATAATGCAAGCAAAACTCTGCTAACAAAACCCAAACGCATAAAAATAAGTGGAAAAAATATATTACACCAATGATACCTAAAGATTGAAATCGTATTGGGTATCAGAAAATATATGTAGTGAAAATAAAAAATAAAAAACACCTTAAGTAATGTTCATATAAAGTGAACCTGCAAAAAAAAACAATATAACATCCAAAGGTCTATTGTCTTAGAACAATAGTGAAACAATGTAACATCCAATGGTCCGTTATCTTATAACATTAGTGAAACATGAATATGGAAATTGTTTGAGAACATGATGAGAATGGAGCAATGTTCAAAAAGTCCATATACAGTCTCTATTTGCAAGGTTTCCCACAGTGAAGTAGTGACAGTAGAAATATCCAACACGAACGTGACTTGTGCTCAGCCTCCACCAATGATATTATTGCCGCTTACCAGAAACGAATGGTTCCTTATTACAGAGAACCATGTAGAGCAGTTGACTGATTCCCCCAGTCCAGGGTCTACACGAATGAAATGTAAGGGACTTCAGAGCCCGCTCGTCTCTCGATACACTCCCGTTCGTGGGTTTACATAAAAGGCAATGAGACTCACAATAGTGTAAAACCCAAATATAACTTTAATCGAACGTAAAAGACAAATGCGCACTTACAGAAATGAAGATTAAAACGATCGTTACAGCAAAACCGAGCCGGCCGGTCTCGGTTAGCGCCTGTTACACCGAAAACATACAACACGAGATGGTGGCGTCAGGACGTCGCTCCTCCTCCCTAAGCGTTTCGTCACTATGGGACGTTTAGTACACGCCCCACACGATATAAGGCCGCCAGCGAGGCGGCCTTGTGTAGTTTTCCGGCGTCTGCAGGAGTTAGTGGGTGTTGTGTGCCTCCAGCGCAGTATACACCTGTATCTACCCTTTATTGCTGTTCTCTAATTGAGCCATCTGCAGGAGTTAGTGGTTGTTGTGTGCTTCCAGCGCAGTATACACCTGTATCTACGTTTATTGCTGTTCTCTAATAGAGCCATCTGCAGGAGTTAGTGGGTGTTGTGTGCTTCCAGCGCAGTATGCACCTGTATCTACCTTTATTGCTGTTCTCTAATAGAGCCCTCTGCAGGAGTTAGTGGGTGTTGTGTGCTTCCAGAACAGTATACACCTGTATCTACCTTTATTGCTGTTCTCTAAGCCCTTGTACACACGGTCGGACAGTCCAAGAACAAAATCCGTTGGATTTTGTCCGACGGATTTTGCCCGAAACTTGTGTTGCATACACACGGTTGGACACAATTGTCAGAAAATCCGATCATTCTGAATGTGATGACGTAATTAAGTTATGACGGGACTACGTTCAGGCTAGTAGCCAATAGCTTTGGTCTAGGAATTTGATCTGAGCATGCGTGGCACTTTGTCCGATCAGAATTCTCTACAAACGATCAGACTTTATCCGATCAGATCATGTGGTCGGAAAATTTTATAGCCCAGCTCTAAAACTTTGTCAGTCGGATATTCAGACGGAAACCGTCCGATGCAGCCCACACATGGTCGAAATATCCGACAACATGGTCCGATCGGACATTTTCTGTCGGAATGTCCGTCCGTGTGCACAAGGGCTTATAGATCAATATATCAATTCTTGATATAGTATTTCACAGCAGGGCCCGTTCCTGTGCCCACCGTGAGTAACTGTGAGGACTTATAGTGTTGTGGCACCAGCACCACAACCACAACCACCAAAGGCCCCATTTTTCTACCACTGTTCAACAATGGCATGTAATTACAATTTGATATAATCGTTCAAAGCAGGGTGCTCCAGCAAGAGTCACTTTGAGGGCTTACAGTGTTGTGGCAACACCAACACCTTAGGCCCCCATTTCTGCAGCGCATATAGGGTAGGCCCCTACTTTCAAACATCCAACTTACAAACGTCTCCTACTTGCAAACGGAAGGAGACAACAGGAAGTGAGAGGAAAAAAAACAGACAGCAAAACAAATTATACAGGGGTGATAACCCTTCCCTATGTTTTCCTAAAAGCTTAAAAATAGATTTTTTGACTGGAGCTACACTTTAAAAATGTACCAGTTCAAAATTACAAACAGATTCTACTTAACACATTAAGCCTACACAGTCCTTGTCTTCTTTGCACCGCCTATATACTCCTGTTCTGAGTATATAGGGCCTGGGGGCCCCACACCTTTCCTTTTTTTAATATGGGTACGGGGTTCCCCTTAATATCTGTACAAGACCCAAAGGGGCTGGTAATGGGCAGGGGGGCTACCTATGCTATTTTTCTCAATGATTTTCATCCGTATTGCCGGAACCAGATATTACATTAAAACCGCAAGCAGTTTTAAATTACTTTTTTTCCGTTAAATGTCATTTTGTGCAAGGACTCTTCTAAACACGGGAAACACGTGGCACTTCACAGGCATACTATAGACACCCCACAGGCACGATATTTAAAGGAATATTTCACTTTTTTCACTTTAATCATCATTAAAATCAGTGCTCCTGAAAAAACTGATGTTTTTAAAAACATTTGAGGCATTGATCAATGTCCCCTGGGGCAGGAGCCAGGTCCCCAAACCCTTTTTAGGACAATATCTTGCATATTAGCCATTAAAATGAGCACTTTTTATTTCGAACGTTCGAGTCCCATAGACTTCAACGGGGTTCTAAAGTTCGCACAAATTTTTGGTCCGTTCAAAAGTTCTGGTGCGAACCGAACCGGTGGGTGATCGGCTCATCCCTACTGGCTGGGAAGGAGTTAATATCTTGGGGAATTCAAGAGGTTAAGTGTGCGCCTAACAAGTGTTAATGTGTGTATTATGTGCTGCTTTTTATAAAAAATCTCTTTGTTTCTTCTCCCTGCACAGCAAAGAGCTCATTCGCTCTGTATAGAGCCTTGTGTTGTTTATCGACACAGGACTGTGGGCTGTGATCGGACACAGATGATCAGCAGGTCCTGGCCATGAATCATTGGCTGGGACCTGCTGACAAAATCTTGCTGTGTCTAATCACAGCAGGAGTTGTTGGGGAAGAGGGGGTGCACGTGCCCTATACCCGGAAGAGGCCAGCAATGTACAGATATTTTGCTGTGTCTATAGGAGACGCCCATCTGCAGTACAATGCAGGTTGGCAGTCAAAAAGTGGTTGGCACAACACACATGAATGCATGCCATAACGCAAAGTAATGCATGTGCATTAACACATCACAATGAATTGCTATTATGAATGGAGCATTTTTTTTTTCATACACTTTAAACCCCATAAATAGGTATAGTGTGTGGAGCTGAACTCTAACATCCAGCAAGTGAATGTAACAAATTACAGCAAATCCCCCATGGAAACAAATTGTCCATAGAACAAATCTATACACAAATACACAATAATTTTTACCTCCCCCAGTGTTCTTATATCTAATAACAACATCTAACAGTGCTTTGCAAGTATCAGATTTACTCTCATCTTCTTCATTTGTATACAGATTGGCACAACAAATGTGTTTGCATTTCCAATTGCATTGAAGCCTTAAAGACATACTTTTCTGTAAAAAAATAAAAATAAAGAGCACTTCTATCATTTTTATAAAGACAAACTCAATTACGAAGATGCCACATACAGCAAAGAGTATTTTGATATTATTTAATACATTATTTATGTCACAGATCTGACACCCCTAGTCAGTACGCTCTGCTCTCAAGCAGACTGGCATACAGGCTTCACAGACCACACATAATCTTACTAGCAGTTACATCTAGCTAAACCATTCAATATTACTTTTAGGGTTAGTACAAACACACACCCATAATTGCTTACCACCAGCTACCAAAATCACAGCAACCAAGAACACTGTGTGGACCAGCTACCTGCATCCTAACAACCAAATACATTTTGGTTGCTATCAGAATGACAACCATGCAGCCATTGGTTGTTCTGGTGTACCCTTTGAAAAAAAAAAAAGATTTGAACCCCCCCTAACAAAACATGCCAGACCCTTATCCTTGATGATGGTCTAGTATAGATTCTAATGGGGACCCCACGCAAAAAAAAAAAGACAGGAGTGGGGTCCCTCCCCAAATCCAACAGATAAGAATTTTAAAGGGGTGCCCAATGCCAAAACCAAGAAAAAAATGCAGTCTGGCTGATTAGGAAAGGGGGGCAGTGAATGTGCACCTTCCTCTTAAACTGTGCCAAGTTACATGCCCTCAATATGGAGAGAGTACCTTGCCAGTGGGGTCCCCCTAGAAAAGCATCTTGTCTCCATGTTGATGAAGAAAAGGAACTTTAATGAAGACTAGGCCAGAGATGTCAGAGTCTGTGGGAAGGGGGCTTTTGAATCTGGAAGCCTCCTCTAAAATATGGAAGTAGTCAGATATTGGCCCGTATATGAATGAGTAACTGGTACACAATATCCCTCTATTCTCATACACAAAAAAATAATTACTTTGTTAATAGACACACCAAATGTTTGACAAAGTCCTTTCTTTAATTGTCCAGCGATCTGCATTATTCAATGACATTGCCAGCTACCTGCCCAAAAAACATGCAAATCGCCAGAAACGTTCTACACATGATGGGATTATCAGTGCAAATTATATTTTCCGGTATTTCACTGAATGTAAACAATGGAATGGTGGATCCCTGGTGACATTCTTAAACAAATATGACCTTGTCCTACAGGCCTGATGTGAACCAACACCATTTTTTTAAAATGAAGGTAACCCCTTAAAAGCCATTCCAGACCTCATCAAGAATAAATGCCTGGTATATATTTCTACACTGTTATTTTTTTTTCCTTACAATCCATACCAGAACCTTAACTAGGATAATGATTTAGTATAGATGAACAGGACACTCTCACCTTATAAAACAGTCCTTTCAGTTTAAAATAGAAATGAAGGGCAAAACATTTGAGTATAGATATATACACATTGTTCCCCTTTCTTATAAGTGATTCCCTTCCTTCTGTTCTCAGCTGCATAAGAGCTAGGAAGCTGTTGGTGGCCCTTGAGGGTAGCCCCCTAGTCTAGGGGGTGCCCTCAGGTGCTGGAGGGATCCTCTTAAGACACACAGAGGTGTCCTGTCTAGAAGCACAGAAGCAAGAGTAACGACAACAGGTGCCAGTGAGCACACCCAGGAGGTCTCCAGGAGAAGTTAGCCAGGTGGGCTGGTGAGTGTGCAGTCTGGGAGACCTGTGAGATGAAGCCCAGAGGGCTAGTGAAAGGGGCTGCTGCAGCCAGACAGGCTGGTAGTCAGGGCTGCTGTTAGAAATCACGGGGCCCCGTACAGCTTACCTAACAGGGCCCCCCTAAAAACGATCAAATCAATATTTTCGCTAAAAATACACAAAAATTATCATTAGTGGACACAAACACATCATAACTTACAAACGTATGTGGGGGAACAGAAGGGTACATTCGGGGGGGGGGGGAAGAATGGCATGGTACAGTAGTTAGGACAGTACAGTACAGTACAGGGAGTCACAGAAGAAGGGGGACAGGAAGGTACGGTACGGGGGGGCAGGAGGGAACAGTATGGGTGGGGAGGAGGGCACAGTAAGTCAGTAAGTGGTTAGGAGGGTACAGTACAGGGGGAGGGTAAGTGGACCCAGTACAGGGGGCAGGAGGGTACAGTACAGGGAACAGTGTAGGAACAGTAACGTATTATACGGACTCCTGAAGAACAGCTGTGCAGGGAAGCTGACATTGCAGATTCTGACAGGCTGCCACTGGGCTAAATCTACAAATGGAAGAGCAACTCCCCCTCTACCTTCCCCTCCAGAGTTTCTGGCTTTCTTCTGGTGCTTTGCAGGGGTTAAGGAAGAACCCCAAGGCGGGGCATCTTATTAATGCTGCTGCTTGTGTGGGTGGGATGTGTACTGTGCCAATCACATAGGATGAATAGAAGCGGAGAGTCAGCAGGGATTGGCGCAGTACACATTCCACCCACACAAGCAGCAGCAGTAATAGGTTGCTCCACTTCAGGGTTCTTCCTTAACCCTGAATAAAATGGGGGGGGTGGGTGGAGATGGGAATCGTGGGGTGAGGAAGGAGGAGGGGGGGTGGAGGTGGGTAGGAGATGGGGCATGGGCAGAGAAGAACTAGAGTGAGACTGGGGGAATTCTGGTTTGTATAGGGATAGAAAAAAGGAGGAGGATTTGTAATAGAATGAGGGAAGGAGGGGAGGTATATGGATGGGGGTGGAGGGGACTGGAGAGGGATGGCAGGGATGAGCATGGGGAATACTGTTGGCTGGTGAGGAATAGCCACAGTATAATAAAAGCAAATAGGCTGTCTATTTGGGAGGGGTAGAGGGTGAGATTCCATTAACTAGTAATGATTCAGTGTTGGGGGTGTGCAGGGTGGGGGATTCCAGCCAGTTATAGTGTTTGTGTATGAGGGGGGCACACACCTGTGTGAATGTGGGGGGCACACACCTGTGGACGGCGGTCTGGGTGGACGTGTGTTGTATTGCACGGGATGCTAGGCCAGAGATGGGGTCTATCCTGGACACATCTGGCTGCTAGGCTATCTGAGGGCCTAGACAGAAGCAAGAGAACAGCGCAGGGTTGGGATTGAGGCTTGCAGTCCAACCACAAGTGACGGTTTTGCTGGCTGGAGAACCTGTCATGGTAGGAGATAGAGAGGAAGCTGTCATTAGTAAGAGACTATCCACCATATTACCAGGGACCGCAATGAGTAGCTGAAGCAAGTACCGGAGCAGTATTCCACCAGACCCCGACAGTGAAGAGTCAAGAAACTTCAGTGGAAATCAAGCCAGGGACCCAGCCAGCGGACGTGATGCTAGCAGAGCAGCCTTGTGTGTCAAACTAGGGACCAAACAGACCAGCATGGGTGAAGCTTGAGAGGTATCCTGAATGCCAAGCTAGGGCCCAGTAGAGAAGAAGGGGTGACGATTGAGGAAGATACTACAGTGAAGATTGGAGGAGCTCAAGGGATTCAGTGACAGTGAATCAGTGGGTCTAGTGAAAGACCAGGAGCTCAGTGGGCTGAAAAACTACAAGGTGAAATTGTAGTGAAAGAGATAGGAACTGTTATGTTTGTGTTAGCAACTGTTAAAGACTGTTGCCATAAGAGACAGCATTCCTGCACATGTAGATGTGACGTCTTGTTGGATGCCTTTCCCTGTATGGCTGTCATCCTATTGAAATCTCAGAGTCTGCCAATTAGTCTTGCAACTACCTAAGGGTGTTGTGGCCCTAACCCTTTTCCCCCAAAAAAGATTGTTAAGAGAAATAAACTTTCTGTTGCATTCAAGAAGTGTCTGGCGCCCAATAACCTTAACTACTCTGCACCCACCATGCCTCACATGCAGAAGGATGTCAGCTATCTCTGGCCCTGGAGGTTCTCAGTAGACCGAAGGAGGCCTGGGACCTTGCTACACATAAAAACAAAGTTGCTGGATTATTTCCTGTCTCAAGTGAGTCTGTGAAAAGTGGGTTTGCTTTGCTGTGCCAGGTGGGGGATCCCTATTCACCAGCGGCTTCTATGGGGGATGCGCTACAAAAGTTTCTGCATTGGTACATGTCCCCTCTGAGTGAATTATTTTTTTTGAAAATAAACCCACGCTATAGCGATGAATAAGTAATGCTATAAATATATAATTTTGGCTGCTGCTGTAGTGTAAGGTAAAAAACCCCAAATGATGAAAAATAGATGTTATACTCAGCGCTGCTCCTACAAACAATAATCACTAATAATAATACAGTGCCTAAATCAATGATATTGTTTAACAATGTAATATATGTGCTTAGTGCAATTATAGTGCAAACAAAATAAAGTGCAATCATATAAAGTCCATCCAGTGCAGTGTGCTGGGCTTGTGCAAATATGGAAATGGTGTGGTTGTCAGGTGACACTCCTTGCTCCTCTCCTGGGTCCCCACTCACCAGCACAAATCTTTAAGTATGCCTGTTATTATATAAGGGTAATAACGCCTATCAATGGTTAGGGCTGTTGGGTATGGTCATTATATGGCAGTGGTCATGAACCCTGTCCTCAGGGCCCACTAACAGGCCAGGTTTAAAGAGAGCCCGGAGCACAAGAAAAAAAATTACTCAGCGCGGGGTAGGCATGACTGTGTTAATAGTGGGGGCTAATGGGTTTAGGTGTTATGAGAGAGAGAAGGGGATTGGAGGAGCCTGACTGAGAGGGTGGAGCAGAGGGCAGCTATAGTTGGGAGTGGTTCCTCCCCAGCTCATTCATGGCCACGAGGAGCAAGCAGGCAGGATGGCTGGGGTTGAGGAGCTGTTTGCTAGGCTCAAGGCGGAAGCAGTGTCCAGGGGACCTGGATGGCTGGAGGAGAGGCTCTCTGCAGCGCTGGGAAGAGGTACTACGGCGACCGGGGGGGTGGGAGATGGAGCGGTGTGAGCACGGTGGTCTAGGCTGCCGGCTCGCTTTTCCCCAGACCCCCCCTTCTTTCCTCTGCATGAGAACAGTATGGCAGGGCAGGCAGGACCAGCTCAGGGCTGCCCGCGAAGCGCGCTGCGGTGCCTGCGGGGGGGGGCACAGCACACAGCATCAGAAGAAAAGGGGGCCTGTGTGGGACAGCGCTGCCAGGTACACAGCGGCGGCTGGGCCCAACAGAGGGGCTGGCAAAGCAAGGAAGGCCCTGGTTTCTGGCCTGGAGTCAGCGGGGGCGGGGCTTGGATGGTTGAGACCCAGGATAATGGGCTTTCAGAGGCAGCGGCAGGCAGGCTCCATGTCGGGGATGGACAGAAGGCGGCAGCAGGCAGTGGCAGTGCATGGCCCCGTGAGATGGAGAACACGGGTCTGGGAAAAGCAAGAAAGAAGTCAGTGGGCAGGTCCAGCGCACTGAGGAAGAGCTTGGCGAACCGCGGATCCCCGGCAGCCAGTGACATGCCAGCTGGTGGGCCACCGGCGAGTGAGGATGAGATGGTGGCCAAGCGTTCGGAAGGAGAGCTGTCACAGTCGGACGACGATTGGTTGCATGGAAACACAGCGGCAGTGCAGACAGGACCTTTGCCTGGTGGGACCCCATCCAGGCATCACGATAAGGCTGCATTGATTGTTTCACGGGGTTCGAAGTCTGGGGTGGGGGTTGGGTAGGTGTCAGCGGGACGGTCAGCTGTGACCATGCCTCCCCCTCTGGCCGCACTGATTACTGACCGCGCCATGGTGGATGCGGGGTTCCAGGGCTTTTTGGCTAGCTTAAAGGACTTGGTGCGTAGGTTTGAACCGGGCCAGGGCGGGATTCAGGCGCCGGAATCGGCAAAGGTAGCTCCCGGGGTGGGGGGACTGGGGGGGGGCGGCGCCAGAGGCCCGGAGCACACAGGGACCGTTGGCGGTGCCCGAGAAGGAGGTCGCTGGGGTGGCAGAGAAGGAAGCGGTGCCAAAGACTTCGGGGGAGACCACTGGTGAGGTGGCAAAGAAGCAGGACCTGGTTAGGTTGGCGGATGCGGCAAAGTGTGTTTTGAGGGGCCCCCTGGGGCACACTTAAAACTGGAAGTAAAGGAAAAAATATGAAAGGGTGAATTCATTGAAATTGAAGTTCAATTTGGATAGGGTCAGGCCGGAGGACGAGGAGAAGAGGCATTTTAGGCTCATTCCCACAAATTGGTTGTAGATGTTTGCGA
This sequence comes from Lithobates pipiens, assembly GCF_037356315.1. NCBI lineage: Eukaryota > Metazoa > Chordata > Amphibia > Anura > Ranidae > Lithobates > Lithobates pipiens. The sequence goes on along the minus strand of NW_027507758.1, from coordinate 572,989,247 downwards.
TCATGGCAAGTGTGATTGGGGAGAAAAACCTGGAACACTGCTCGGCCCTGTTTTGCTATCTGGATGCCGTGGGAGAGGCATATAGAGTATACGGGCGAACGACGTGGCGATGAACAATTCCGGCAGCGTAGAGCGACCCGCCCGTCCTTATGGTGGGACCACAAGGATATCAGTTTATGGATGAGCCTGATGACCTCAGCGAGACCGGCAAGTCAGTTTTTTCCGGGGGGGGGGGGGCAGTGGGTCAAGTAACCCTGGACAATCAGCCACAAGAAAGAAAGGGGTGTGCTGGCAATTTAATGAGGGCTCCTGCAAGTTTGGGGTGCCGTGCAAGTACAAGCACGAATGTTCTGGCTGTGGCGGCGGACACCTCATGCCCCGTTGTTTTAAGCAGGGAAAAGACCGGACAGGACGCTATTGGAAAGGGGGACAACGCTGGTGAGAGTGCGTCCTTTCCTCGATAGGTACCCCGATAGGGAGGCAGCTCAGTTGCTGGCACTGGGGTTTTCAGATTCCATCTAGGATCGCAATCTGCGATCAGCCCTGCAGCATTCGGACGTGGTTTCAGAAAAACTGCAAAAAGAGGTGGTGTTGGGCCGTATGGGGGGCCCCTTCTCGGCGGTGCCGATTCCGGACTTGGTAGTATCACCTTTGGGGGTAGTGCCAAAAAGGGAGCCTAACAAGTTTCGGTTAATACATCATTTGTCGTTTTCAAAAGGGGGTTCGGTGAATGATGCGATTGACATGGAAATTTGTGCAGTATCGTATACATCGTTTGATGCTGCGGTGTTTTGGGTGCGGAAGTATGGGCGTGGAGCGAAGATGGCAAAGGCTGATGTGGAGTCAGCTTTCCGTTTGCTCCCAGTCCATCCGGATAGCTTTTGTTTGTTAGGTTGTCACTGGCGGGAGGAGTATTGCGTGGATCGCTGCCTGCCCATGGGGTGCTACATATCCTGTGCATTGTTTGAACAGTTTAGTTCATTCATTGAATGGGTGGTGTGGGACGTCGCGGGAGTGAATTCGATTATACACTATTTGGACAACTTTCTCTGCGTGGGCCCACCTGCCTCTGGAGTTTGCGCGATCCTGTTGGCTACATTGGAGCATATTACTGATAAGTTTGGCACCCCTTTGGCACCGCATAAGACGGAGGGTCCGACGACAGTTTTAGGTTTTTTGGGCATTGTGTTGGACTCGGAAAGGATGGAATGTAGGCTGCCGGAGGAAAAGTTGATGGCACTGAAGGCTGAGATTCGTGGGATCATGGGATTAAGCAAGGTTCAACTTAGACCATTACAATCATTGTTGGGAAAGTTGAACTTTGCTTGTCGCATATTGCCGATGGGGAGGGTATTTTGCCAGTGACTGACGGCAAGTACCGCGGGGGTTACGTCTCCCAAGCACTATGTGCGCTTAGGGAGGGTACACAGGGAGGACCTGGCGAACCTGGCACACGTTCCTGGCTAACTTCAACGGCAGAGCACTGTGGATGTCAGGGCCAGTTAGTAATTTTGACCTGGAGTTGTACACGGATGCGGCGGGAGCGGCAGGCTTCGGAGCGTTTTTCCAGGGTAAGTGGAGCGCAGGGCCTTGTCCGGAATCTTGGAAAGAGGGGGGTTTGTGAAGAATTTGGTACTGTCAGAGCTGTTTCCTGTGGTGCTAGCGGTGGAGTTATGGGGGGAATCATTTAGTAATTTGAAGGTTCGGTTCCATGGCGACAACTTTGGGTTGGTACAAGTGATCAAGAAGGTGACGGCAACAGTGCCACCGGTGGTCAGGTTGCTCAGGCACCTCGTATTGCGGTGCCTGCAGTTGAACGTTTTCATATATGCTGTTCACCTCCCGGGAGTGGAAAATGTCATTGCTGACGCGTTGTCTCGCTTTCAGTGGGACAGATTCCGTGAGTTGGCGCCGGGGGCAGAGCGGTACGGGGTCCTTTGTCCCGATTGGCTTTGGAGGATTGCCTTGGATGAGTAACGGGATAGATCAGAAGGTCGGTGAGCGAAGCTACGTGGTCAGCATACAACAGGGTGTGGGTGGAATGGTTAGCCCTTGTTCAGCAGGTTTCAGACGGGCAAGAAGAACAGGATCTGCGGCTGCTGGTTCTGTATTTTGTTTCAAAACAGATGGAGGAAGGGGTGCCAGTGTCGGGTCTGGACAAGAAATTGGCTGGTTTGGCATTTTGGTTTAAGTTTCAAGGTTTGCCGGACATGACCAAGGAATTTTGGGGAAGACAGGCGTTGAGGGGTTACCGGCGTGCTAACCCGGGGAGGGACGCGAGGCACCCGGTTTCGTTTGAGCTGCTGGGTAGGTTGTTGGTTCGCCCCTGTGCCCAGTAGAGTTGGTGAGGGGGTTCCTTGCACTGTGCCCGGTAGTGGGGGGTCCTTATTAGTGCACCAAGATGGGTGGTCGCTTTCTAGATTTCAATTTATTGCTGTGTTTAAGAAATGTTTGGAGGCATTGGGTTTGGGAGATCAGCAATTTTCATCCCATTCGTTTTGCATAGGGGCGGCAACGGAGGCAGTGAGGTGGGGTGTAGATGAGGCTCCTGTTAAGCAGATTGGGAGGTGGGAATCCAGGAGGTTTAAATCATATGTTCGCCCCCATCCAATGACTGTTTAATGAGGTTTGTTGGGAGGGTACACGGGGGTGCGTTAAGTGGTTATACGTTAAGAGGCTATTCACTGTTATGAGGTTGTTTTGTTTACTTTTCTTGCAGGAAGAACACAGGGCCTGGTCTGGATAGTAGGCCACTCATACGTGTGCTGGGGGGCTAGGAGAGGAGATGCTTGACTGGAGAGGAGGCAGCTGGGTTTTTCCAGACAGAATGCATGTATCAGGTGGTTGGGGTTGCCGGGCATGCTTTGGGGGAGGACAATGTCAGAGGTGCATAAATCTGCACGTCTGGATAGGCCTCCCAATGTGTTTGTTTTACATGTGGGGGGCAATAATTTAGGCCTCAGGTCAATGTTGGATCTGGTGCGGGATATTAAATTTGATTGTTGGCAGCTTCGCCTGGCCTACCCGCATATGATTATAGTGTGGTCGGACATAGTGTCTAGGACCACATGGACAAGATTAATAGAGCAAGGAAGAACGTGAATAATGGCGACTGTAGTGTTTGAGAGGGAATAGGATCCAGGGGGCAGGTGGTTAGGTGGGCGTTAGAAAGGAGTTTAGCAACTTTGTCTGTAGTAGCAGTTTTGGTTAAGAGTACCTGTTGTAGTGGAGTCTTAACTGGGGGAGATACCTGTAGAGTGGAGATTTCATCACGGATTGTATCAATCTTGTTTTTGAAGTGATTAGCAATCTCCTGGGCAGTGAGTGAGTCAGTGAGTGGAGGTGGTGGAGGACGAAGTAGAGAGTTGAATGTAGAGAAAAATTTACAGGGACTAGACGAGAAGGTGTTAATAAGAGTTGTAAAATAGGTCTGCTTGGCAGTGTGGAGAAAAGAGTAGTATTTTTGGAGGGCAGATTTATATTGGTTCAAGTCTTTGAGAGACTTGGTCTTGTGCCACAGACGCTCAAAAGTGCGACTACGTTTTTTGACAATTCTAGGGTCAACTGTTTGCCAGGGTTGTAGGGGATCGAGGCCTGATTCTGCATGTAGTGAGGGGAGCGAGCTCGTCCAGGATGGAGGACAAGGATTTATTGTAGATGGAAGTGGCTTGGTTGGGGCAGGACAGGGGAGAGATTTTGTCATAGAGGTGGTCAACAGCAGAATAGAGGAGAGTAGTGTTGAAGTTGCGAAAGTTTCTACGGGTGATGGTTAGGCGACTGGAGGGAAAGGTGTTGGAAGACAGGGGGAGAGAGAAACTAATTAGGTGATGGTGGAAAGAGGAAAAGGATTATGTGAGAAGTTACATGGAGTGCAAAGGTAGGAGAATACAAGGCCAAGGGTGTTGCCATCAGAATGAGTAGAAGCCTGTACCCATTGCTTCAGGTCAAATGAAGAGGTTAGACTAAGAAGTTTAGAAGTAGCAAGAGTGTTTTTATTAGCAGGGATGTTGAAATCACCGAGAAGGATTGTGGGAATTTCTGAAGACAGAAAGTAGGGTAGCCAGGCAGAGAACTCATCAAGGAAAGTTGATAATGGTCCAGGGGGCCGGTAGATCATAGCAATTCTTAGGGAAGTAGGAGAGAATATACGTATACAGTGTGCTTCAAATGATTAGAGGGAAAGAGAGGGAGGGGAGTGAATAACCTGGAAGGTGCATTGGGGGGATAGGAGGAGTCCCACTCCACCTCCCTTGTGTCCAGTAGGTCTAGGGGAGTGAGTCCAGTGAAGGCCACCCTGGGAGAGGAAAGCAGGAGAAGGGGTATCAGATTAGTGGAGCCAGGTTTCGATGAGAGCAAGTAGATTAAAGGAATTCGTGAAAAAGAGGTCATGAACAGCGGTGAGTTTGTTGCAGACAGAGCGAGCGTTCCAGAGGGCGCAGGAGAGGCGGAAGCTGGTGTTGGAAAGAAGAGGAACGGAGACTAAATTACTACTAAGTTAAATAAGGGAGGCCCAGGGTTAGGGGAAATATCTCCAGCGGTTAGGAGAAGTAGAAAAGTAAGGGAGGTAATATGAGAGTACGATTTGTATGAGGGAACATGCTTCAGTACCCTGGGGGGTTTGTTAGCAAGTGGGCATAGAGTTAGAAAGAGGTGATGAGTGCAGTAGTAAGGAGAGGGGAGAAGTGATGGCGATATGTACAGATTGTAGGGGGGTGAAAAAAAGGAAGTTGGAGGAGTGAGGCTGCAATTGTGAAAAGGAGGAGAGGTAAAGAGTGCATGTTTCAGAGAGGAAGGTGAGATCATTTGGAAATGAGGTCACCTGCAGTCTGCTGTGGATTGCTTTGTGCAAATCACTGAAGTGCAAGAGCAGAAGTACCACTTATTTAAAGAACCCCACTTCTTTGGAAGAACTCCTGTATGTGCAGCCCCCTGTATGTGTTCCCCCGTAAAGAAGGCCTTGTTTTTATACTATGTTGGGTGTGGGTTGAATCTGGCAATTATTCAATCAGGAGGTAATATTGGGCACACAGCTAGCAGAGCAAATCTTTTCACATCACATTCAAATTGAAAGAGGAGCAAAAGGCCAAAATTGTAAAGATAAGGAAACCCATAATTTAGGTAAGACTTAAAGCGGAGGGCCGGTTATAAAAAAAAAAAAAAAAAAAGTCAGCAGCTGCAAACACTGCAGCTGCTGACTTAATAAACACACTCACCTGTCCAAGGCGCCCGCGATGTCGGCCGCCCGAGGCCGACCCGTCCCTCGGCTCTCGGGTCCCGGCGCCGCCATCCCTTGTAAGGGAAACAGGCAGCGGAGCCTTATGGCTTCACTGCCCGTTTCCTACTGCGCATGCGCGAGTCCCGCTGCTACTGCGCATGCGCGAGTCCCGCTGCTACTGCGCATGCGCGAGTCCCGCAGCGCTTTCTGAATGGGACGCGCTGTGTTCTGGAACACACAGTTCCCAGAACACAGCGCGACTCATTACCCAGAAGACGCCGCGACGAAGAGAGAAGACAGAAGATCTCCGCGGAGGAGGAAGAGGAAGATTAGGATAAAGTGCCTAGCAACAGGCATTTCTGGTAAGTAAAAAAAGAAAAAATTTTTCATTTTTTTTTTTTTAGATTTTTTGTAATTTTTAACATTTTTTTGTTTTTCAGGGTGGCCCTCCCCTTTAATAGTTAAATAAACATTGAAATAATGTGAGCATGGCTACAGATTGAGTTGAAACAGCAGTGACAAACAGATTTACCAAACAAGCATGTGAGCAGTCAGTCAGTGTTCAGTTTGAAGTAGATGGGGGGTATAAACGCAGATTTACCAAATAAGCATGTGAGCAGTCACTACACTACATCTTAGTATTCACTCTCAGACACTACACCCGCTGTTATTACATCCCTATATGTGTCCGCTTCCTGTATGTAGTTTTATTTAACCACCTCAATACATTGCACTTACACCCCCTTCCTGTCCAGACCAATTTTCAGCTTTCAGCGCTCTCACAGTTTGAATGACAATTACTCAGTCATACAACACTTTACCCATATGAAACATGCGTCCTTTTTTTTCCACACAAATAGAGCTTTCTTTTAGCGGTATTTAATCACTAGTGGTTTTTTTTTTCTGCTATAAATAAAAAAAAAAACTTACATTTTGTGAAAAAAAAATGCCTTTTTCTTTGTTTGTAGTCTGAGTCTTCAGTTGTAATAACACCGTAACCCTAACAACCAAGACCTGTGGTGTGCCTCGGTCTCGCTGAACAGTACGCCTAAAAGAGGGCATACCCCGACTAAGAGTAAAAGATAAGTGTCGTGAAATGAAATGATAAGGAAAAAAGAGGGGGGGGGAACGGGAGGGGGGGGAACCAGAGCCGAGCCGACGAGGGACCTGTTGGAAGGAGGAGGGATATATACCCCTCAAACTCCTCCTACAAATCCAGGCCGGCCTCGGCCAGCCTTCAGACTTGTAGTCTGAGTCTTCAGTTGTAATAACACCGTAACCCTAACAACCAAGACCTGTGGTGTGCCTCGGTCTCGCTGAACAGTACGCCTAAAAGAGGGCAAAAAAGACACAAGATAGGTAAAGTATGAAGCTTTAATGATACAAATAATAATCAATCCAACAACGTAACAAACGCCCTACTAACCTCCGTGTGAGGTTCGGGAATGTACCTGCTATAACAGGATGATCTCCAATGACCCATATGCTTAATGATGTAAGATGGGACCCCTTGTTTAGAAGCCGCTGACGCTGCCCCGATCCTAAAAGAATGCCCAGAAAAACGCCTTGGGTCTACGTCCAACCTGGCAAGTAAAATCCTTACATAGGCAATGAACTGTTTGGAAGTAATGGGATGCGTGGGAAACGGGAGTAGAGGCCCATGAACCGGAGAAGCTATAAATAGATTGCAAAGTGCGTCGAGAACTTCCACCGGGCACCAAGCGCTATTTGTGCGGTAATATTTAACCACAAACCCCTGGCCAGTTTGCCTATTCTTATTGTTGGGCAGCTGTAACTCATAGTGCTCCGGGAATCTAGTGAGACTACTTCTGAGCAGTACCAGAGTATGACAGCTGGCCTGTGACACCTCCCCGGGACGGAGGAACCCGAAAAAACTGAGATAAATGGCCGACTTAAGCACTAAACTAGGACCTACCCCGAACGGAGAAGAAGACAGTAGGTCAGACAAACCCCGGAAAATAAGCCCAGTGACAGGTTGTCGGGACAACTGAACCCTCCCCTGGGTCTTCAGAATACCCCTGAGCATGGCTTTCAGAGGGTGAGCAGCAAAAATAGACACACTGTCAGGCGCCTGCAGGGATCTGAAATGTTGAATTCCTGACAAATAAATCCTAATAGTACTGGCAGCCAACGCCAGCTCTCTGTGACAATATGCGGTGAAAGACATGACATGGAAGATATCCTTAGGGCCATCAGAAGGGTATAACTCCGAAAACCTGAGGAACGTCTTCCAACCTGTCGTGTACGCCCTCAATGTGTTCCTGGACAAAGACTTATTAGCCAGCTCGATCGCCTGAACTCGGAATGTGTTTAGTCCATGACCAACAGCGAGTATGGTGGGACAGGACGGCCTGTCCGATCTGCCTCTGGATGCTGCAAGAAAAAAAGAGGCATGTCAAAACGGGATAACTTATCAGCCGCACCATTGAGACTCCCACAGATGAATTCACCCCGAAAATGAAATCTGAACATCAAACCCAGCCAAGTCGACCTACGCATGAATGACATGATCAGAAGGGAGCCCGATCTGCCTTTATTGATAATACTGGCTGCAGCCAAATTATCCGTAAAGAAGATGACAGACTGCCCTGACCAAACCGGACCCCAAGTGACTGCTGCTGCCAGAATAGGATAAATTTCAAACAAGGCTGAGGTCAGAGTAAACTTTGGTAGGAGGAAAACCTCAGGGGGACAGCGACTGGCCAACCACTGATGACAAAAAATGGCCGAAAAACCAACTGACACGGCGGCGGCTGAAAAAATCCTGCGGGAATTACCTGAAGGCTGGGGAATGAACATACAGATGCCATTCCAGTCACACAGGAACTGATCCCACATGACGAGATCCGCTAAGGCATCAGCTGGAAACTTAACCACCGCGTCAGAATCATGATAAAGCGGAAGAAGAGCCAGCAATCTGGACACAAACGCCCTACCCTGCGGGATGATTCTCATAGCAAAGTTCAACACCCCCAATAAGGACTGTAATTCCTTCTTCGAGCATACAGGAGACCGGACCAACCTATGAATGGTCTGCCTAACTCTAACCAGCTTCTCCAACGGCAGGCTAGCCACCATGAGATTGGCATCAAGTGTAATCCCCAAAAAGGTAATGACTTTAGAATGACCCTCCACCTTGTGAGCAGCTAAAGGAACATTCAAATCTGAAAACAGTCCTGTAAGCGTATGCAGATCCCTGGGTGGCACCTCTGGTTTCTCCAAAAGTAAAAAATCATCCAGATAATGGATTACCTTCTGACAACCTTTACAATTCTCCAATATCCAGTGAAGGGCCTGGGCAAAGGTATCGAACAGCTGAGGGCTGCTCTTGGACCCAAATGTTAACCTGGTAGCAAAACAATACTGACCGCGCCACTTGACACCATGCCATTGCCAGAGAGCAGGACTGATGGGAAGTAACTTGAACGCATCAGTAATATCCGCTTTGGACAACCAAACACCCCTACCTAACTGCACCATATGCTGAATGGCCAAATCCACAGAAGAATACTTCAATGAAAACTCTCCAGATGGTATGAGCGAATTAAGACTAGGGACATGAGATGAATGATGCGCAGACAAGTCATAAATTAAGCGAAATTTATTATAAAATTTCCCACAGACCACCCCAATGGGACTGACCCTCCACATAGCAAATGGTGAGGAAGGGAAAGGCCCAATCAGGAACCCCTTGGAGACCTCGACCTGAAGCAACTGGTCTACAATGACAGGATGATTCTCAGCTGACCTTAAATTATTGCACTCAACAGACTCGGTAGGCAGCGTAATGAGTCCAGTGTGGAAACCTGAAACAAAACCCTCCAGCAAAAATTGCCCAACACCAGGGGATGGGTGGCCCTCTAAGTAAATCCCTAGCAAGGAGATGTTGACCTGGCTTAGTCATGACGTGCAGAAAGGTTTAACATGGCAGGCGGACTTGGGGTGGGCTCTGAAACAATTAGCACAAACGTGCAACAACCTGCATTGATTATAATTGCACCCTGTGTAATTGTAGTTATTGCACAACTGAGCTTTACCTAGAAAACGGATAGGTCTACCCATCTTGTCCACCTGACCAGAACTACCGAAAGAACCACCCGCCACCTGTTTGGAGGGCCCTGGAAGACTGGAGGCCTCACAGTTTGGACACCAAGCTGTGGTGTGGGCAGAAGACTGGCAGTTGGCACATACCGGGGACTTCTGATTAGCGAAATGCCTACAAAACAGCTCCATGTCGACGTTGCCCCAACATGTCACCACCTGGAACTGGGCCCAAGTAGCCGCCACCTTTGCTGCAAAGGAACGATGGTAGTCATAAAACGTGAAACCCCCGTACTTGTGAGCCAAATCCACCACTTTATGAAGATACAAGTCCAACTCCTCCCTCCTCCCTGGACTGACCGAGCAGATAATGTCTCTGAAGATGCCAAAAGCAAGAACAAATTCCGCCACACTGAGTTTGCGACTAAGCCTGGGATCTTTGGATTTGAGCACCACTGACACCTCCCCGCAAGCAAAAGACTTATTCTCCGAAAAATCCTGAGCTGCTATGAGAAGTGAGGCTAAATTGACATCTTTCCCCTCCAAAATATCTTTCTTGATATTGGCAGGGATGAAGTGGGCAGGAGACACTGAAGGCAACACCGCCAATGGAGAAGGGATTGCTGAAGGTAAAGACAGTGCATTACCTGTGACAGGGCTAGGCAGGACCGGAGCTGGGGGAGCAGCAGACACCCCAGCACTGGCCGTCACAGCCGCACTGACTGACCGGGCTTCCATCACCTCCATCCTGTCCTGCAACTGCAGCATGGAGGCAGAGAGAGTGTTTAACACCGCATGTATCTGCGTCAAAGAGTTATGGACTGACGCATGTTCCGCGCTGGTGGATGCCAGCGCCTGCGATGGAGATGGAAACAGCAACCTGAAGAGTTCTGCCTTCCTAGCCGCGGCCGGGAAAGGAATACCCTTCCGACGAAGTTCAGCCATAAGCCTAGGTACCGTCCAACTCCTCAATGATGGAGAACTGCCATGTTCTGAACCCCTGCGAGGGGTAGGTGGGATGAACTCGAATTTGACACTCTCTGACATGTGAGACATGCTGATATCTATGAAGAAATTAACTGAGAGAAATAAGAACGAACAGTACCCCCAAGCACCCCCCCCTGCACCTTAGAGCCTAACGAAACCCAACGAGTGTGAACAGGTGACAGACCATCAGCGCGTGAACCTGAATGAGTGACCCATCATTCTGAGATAAATGAAAAGAATAAGCCCGAGCAAACCTGCAGCGCAATACAGGCAATTAATAACGAACACTCAGGGCTTTGCAACCCACAGACCGTGGTGGGTAGACATGAAATGAAGTGAAAGTGCGACGTATGACATATGTTGTACAGGCGAGACGATTGTGGTCCAACAATCACTTAAAAACGAAACCTCAGCCTGTACGGTCTGTAGACGTGACAGACTTAGAAATGTACCTAAACTACCCAGCACCTGTGAAAAAACAAAACAACACGCACCTTCTTTGTAATAAGCAGCAATTCAGACCTGAAATGATGACAATACCTGCAATGAACCCACCGGACGAAACCAAACTATGACACAAGCGTAACAAAGAAATGAAACAGTCGTAACCCCAGTGATGAAAACGCCAGAAACTCAAATGAGCATGGCCGTACCACCCATGACAGCCAGCGAGGCTCTGGTCCAGTTGGTAAGAGACCCCCCCCCCCCCCCACCCCAGAAAACCTCCTCTGACCACAGAGAAAACAATAGACAACATGACCACGCATGCACAAAAAACTGACATACAAAACCATAAACCCGATCGACTGCATGATCATACTACCATCACACCTACAACTGCGACTAACACCGGCAGTAATGCCAGCCGCTGTACTTTCCTACCCATAGAAATGTTAACACCCAGCTGAAAAAAAAACCCCAAGCGACAGGCTCCCCGCACCTTACGCCCTCATGAGCCCACATTGAAACAAGCAGCTGTTACCTTCAGGTGAACAGAACCCCAGGTCCCTTGTGTAAATATATATCTCTCAGCTCAGACTGTTATGTGGACCTTGTACCATGCTCTGTGAGTGTCAGGCAGTGCCTTCTCCCAGCAGTAGATGTGATCAGCACAAGGATAACTACAAGGCACTGACTATAGAGGGAAGTAGTGCTGCTACCATCTACAGCTGTACAGAATACTATGCACAGTGTAGATTATGACATATGTGTTGAATGATTTGCAGATATAGAAACCCGTGTACAGTGTATATTTGTATGGGCTCTGAGATCTGCAGATGTATGGAATTCTATGTGCAGTGCATGAATGTATTGCGTTTATCTCAGCAATCAGCAGACCAAATCTTACAAAATACTGAAATTGCTCACATTTAAATAGTATGTACCAAACACCCTTATGACTCAGAACTGTAAGGCAGTTCCAGATCAGAAATTTGCCATCCCCACTGACCCTGGCAGTTGCTCCCAGACAGACCTGCCCCATAAGAACAACAACACTGACACTCCTGAGTATTATGTTAAAATAGCACCACCGACACCTCCCCAATGCTCCCTAGCAACACTTTAACTAAAACCCGGTTAGCAGACTACATGCCAATACACTACAAGCATGACTGCATATACAATGTTAGCAGAACATCTACCAGTCCGCATCCATCAACCCCCCAACCGAGGCAACCACGGGATCCCCCGCAGTAGCCTGCGCTGCAACAATGAGCCCCCCTCACCCACCGCTGGGATACCTTGAAGGACGTAGGTAAACCACGAGGTGGCCGAGAGAAGGAGCCTTCCTCCGGCGATCTCCACAAGTCGAATAGCGCTCGCAAATGACGTCAACGCGACCTGGAAGTGACGAGCGTCAGCTGTCTGAAAACACCACAGGAACCAGAGCCAAGCCGACGAGGGACCTGTAGGAAGGAGGATATATACCCCTCAAACTCCTCCTACAAATCCAGGCCGGCCTCCGGCCATCCTTCAGACTTGTCATAAAATCTTGCTAATTAGTAATTTTTCTTCATAAATTTTTTTTTTTTTTTGAAAATGTTTTTTATTGAGTTTTAGACAGACAAACGAACATTCAACAAAAAAACAAAAACAGTGACATGCCACATTGTTATGGTTAGACCCACGCAGGGGTCGTCAAGTGATTCTAACAGAATAATCGACACCTGTAGCACATCCACAACAACAATCACTAACTTAGTGCTAGGTTGGCTCCCGCTCCATATAACAACTTAGGACCAATTTCTGTAGTCGGGCCGCAAGGGGCACCAGAATAATTGAACTAGGCATATAGGATTGGTAACACTAAAAAACCAAGACATTGAAGTGGAGCAATGCCAGGGGGCCCTCCCCATCCACACTCCCATCTTCCCTCAGGATGACATCCCGGACATGTTAATCTGTAGTCACTGTGGAGGCATCAGCCAACCACTTAGACCACACTTTCATGTATTTTTTGGGGCAACCCCTGTTATGATACGTTTCTTTGTAGTGTGGTAAGACTTTATTGACATGGGATTTCCACAGTTGTAATGACGGCGGGGCCTGCTTTTTCCAGCATAAGGTGATCATTTTCCTGGCATAAAAGAGTAGAAGTCCTATCAGGGTTCTGTCTGCTATCCTGGGGGCCACCCCTTCCACCAATCCCAGAAGGCATATCCGCGGGGTCTGGGCTACATCTATTCCCACCACTTCATGAATTATGGATAGTACCTGTGACCAGTAACGCTGAATTACCGGGCAGGACCAGAAGATGTGTATAAAGTCACCCGGATCCCCAGTGCATCTCCAGCATTCCGAGGACAGGGAGGTTCTCATTTTATGTAATCTATACGGGGTAATATATGCCCGGTGTAGAATTTTGTATTGTATGAGGCGGTCACGAAGGGATACCAGGATGGTGAAGGGAAAGTCCCACATGTCCTCCCAGTCCTCGGAAACCAGATCCGATATGTCTTGAGTCCATCTCTGCCGGAGCTTTGACAGATCTGGAAAAGAGACCCTAATAAGGTGCGCATACAGGACCGAAGTCGGTTTCCTAGTACATTCAGATCTTGTAATCTTTTCCAGGGCGGATTGCACAATTTGCGTGGTATTGGGTACCACTTGAGCCTTGAAAGCATGGGATAGCTGCATATAGCGGAATAGATGCGAGGGGGGTACATTATTGCGAGATACCAGGTGATTAAAGGGGTGTATAGTCGTACCGGTCGTGAGGTCAGATAAGAGTTTTATGCCACATCTGGCCCAAATTTTGGGGTCTGGTAGTGAATAGAGGTGGGGTAAGGTAGGATTATTCCATAGGGGGGTGTGCGGGGAGATTGCAGTCCCCGGAAACCCCTCCAGTCCCGCCCGCCAGGCCCTTAGAGTTGTGTGCATAGAGGGTGTCAGGTAATAGGGGGCCCTGGGACCCCGCAGGGGTAAGTGTGTCAGGGCCTCCACGGATCGGACCACCGCAGCCTCCAGAACCACCGCAGTGTTGGACAGGTCTGGTGTCATCCACCAGACTACCGTGACCAACTGTGCTGCCAGAAAATATTTCTGGCAGTCAGGAAACGCCAACCCCCCCCGCAGCACCGGACGCATCAGCGTGGATAGTTTAAACCTATGGGGGCCGGAGCCCCAGAGGAAGGAAGAGAACAAACGATTCAATTTCGTAAAAAATGAGGAAGGAATCCATTGTGGGGAGTTACGGAATAGATAGGTAAATTTAGGGATTATCTTCATTTTGATGAGGTTAACACGGCCTAAGAGGGATAGGGGAAGGTTTTCCCAGGCTTTCAACCTAACCTTGACATTTTGAACCACCGGATCTAGATTGAGGGGGATAAAGCTGGATACGTCTCTCGAAACCCTCACTCCCAGATACACCATGTCATCTACCCATTGCAGTTGGATATTTGGCGGGGCTAGTCGTTTTGCCTCAGGGTCAATAGCCAGTAACTGGGACTTCGTCCAGTTCACCCGCAGTCCAGTTATCCTAGAAAAGTCAGTCAGTACTCGCAGCGCTCCCCTAAGAGAAGGGCCTGCGTCATTCAGAAAAAGCAGGAGGTTTTCTTCATAAATTTTGGTCAAAAATTATACTGCTACATATCTTTTGTAAAAATAAACCACATTAGTGTATACTATTTGGTCTTTGTGAAAGTTATAGAGTCTACAAACTATGGTGCCAATCACTGAAAATTGATCACATCTGATCAGGCCTTTAGTGCATCAGGTGCATCTCATTTCTTGAGACACTAACAAGTCAGAAAAGTACAAATACCCCCCAAATGACCCCTTTTTAGAAAGTAGACATTCCAAGGTATTAAGTAAGTAGCATGGTGAGTTTTTTTAAGTTGTAATTTGTTCCCACAATTCTAAATTAAGATTGTTTTTTTTACAAAATTATCATATTATCAGGTTATTTCTCACACATAGCATATGCATACAACAAATTACACCCCAAAATACATTCTGCTACTCTTCCCAAGTATGGTGATACCACATGTGTGAGACTTTTGCACAGCCTGGCCACATACAGAGCACCAACATTGAAGTAGCACCTTCAGGCATTCTACGAGCAAAAATCGTCACAACCACCTATTACACTTTTGAAGGCCCTGGAGTACCAGCACAATGGAATTGCCCACAAAATGACCCCATGTTGGAAAGCAAACACCCCAACGTATAAACTATGAGGCATAATGAGTCTTTTGAACGGTTCATTTTTTTCCAGAAGTTTTTGGAAAATGTGGGAAAAAAATGAAAACGCATTCTTTTTTTTACACAAAGTTGTCCATTTATAAGATATTTCTAACACATAGCAGGTATATAGCAAATATTACACCCCAAAACATTCTGCTACTCTTTCTGAGTATGGCAATACCACATGTGTGATACTTTTACACAGTCTGGCCACATAGAGAGGACCAACATTGAAGTAGTATCTTCAGGCGTTCTACGAGCATAAATTACACGTCTCATTTCATTCCTATCTATCACACTATTGAAGGTCCAGGGGCACCAGGACAGTGAAACTACCCACAAAATTACCCCATTTTGGAAAGCAAACACCCCAACATATATTCTATGAGGCATGGGCTGCAAATAGGTACTCGGGTACTCTGTTGGGCTACAGATAGGTACTCATGTACTCTGATGGGCTGGTGACAGGTACTCGGGTACTCTGATGGGCTGGTGACAGGTACTCGGGTACTCTGATGGACTGTGACAGGTACTCAGGTACTCTGATGGCTTGGTGACAGGTACTCTGATGGCCTGGTGACAGGTACTCGGGTATTCTGATGGCCTGGTGACAGGTACTCTGATGACCTAGTGACTGGTATTCGGGTACTCTGAAGGGCGGTGATAGGTACTCAGGTACTCATATGGACTGTGACAGGTACTCAGGTACTCAGATGAACTGTGACAGGTACTCAGGTACTCATATGAATTGTGGCAGGTACTCAGATGGACTGGGACAGGTGCTCAGGTACTCATATGGACTGTGACAGGTACTCCTATGGACTGTGACATATACTCAGATGGACTGTGACAGGTACTCGGGTACTCTGATGGACTGTGACATACTCTGATGGACTGTGACAGGTACTCGGGTACTCATATGGACTGTGACATATACTCAGATGGACTGTGACAGGTACTCGGGTACTCTGATGGACTGTGACAGGTACTCAGGTATTCTGATGGACTCTGACAGGTACTCGGGTACTCTGATGGACTATGACGGGTACTTGGGTACTCTGATGGGCTGTGACAGGTACTCGGTACGCTGATGGGCTGTGACAGGTACTCGGGTACTCTGATGGACTGTGACGGGTACTCTGATGGACTGTGACAGCTACTCGGGTACTCAAATGGACTGTGACAGGTACTCAGATGGACTGACAGGTACTTAGGTACTCTGATGGACTGTGAGTGACAGGTCCTCTTTATTGGGGGGGCAATCAGTATGATTGGTGTGTACAGTGAGCGGTAACGAGATGTTACCGCAATCTCCTCCTCACACATGATCGGTGTGTGAGGAGGGAAACCCGGTAACATCTCGTTATCGCGGTTTGTTTACATTTAGTGAACGGATGTGAAAGGATCACAGCCGATCACGTGGGTAAACGGCCAGCCAATGGCTATTTACCAGTGGTGGTGACGAGCAGTGCTCGCGGGAACACACCGCCATGACGTGCACGCACAGCGCGCTCGCAATCGTGCGCATGCGCCGTGCACAGTGGGGGTGGAACTATCTGTGATCGGCCGTAACTTCATCACAGGTGATCACATGGTAAACAGCTATACCCAATGGTTGTTCACCCCCCTTGGTGGCGAGCGGTGTCTCCATGACACGCCGCCACCGAAGGAACAGGGATGCGCACGCACAATCGCGTGCATTTCCTGTTTAAATGGGAGGACCTCATATGACGCCCTCCTGCCACAAGAGCCACACCGCCTGGCCGTCATTTCATTGCCTGCGGTCGGCAAGCAGTTAAATAACCTTCTCAGTGTATCGTTCGACTGTTTACAGATGTTATCTAATTTACTATGTTTTAAAAAACATATGAAATCAACATTCTAAGTTAATAATAATAATAATAATAATTCAGAATAATAAGATATAAAAATAAAAACAACATTAAAAAATTTAATAAGGTCCCTGCTATCTTCCATAAACGAAGGAATTGTTGGGCAATAAGTTGCAAATAATGGTCCAAATATTCTCCAACTTTGGAGAATAAGGAGCCCACCCCATTAATAATGGGGGTCCTGGGAGTTTATGGATATCCTTATGTATTTTAGGGACTTGGTATATGATAGGGGTCTTAAATGCCATTTGGGACAGGATATTTGGCTTTCTTTTTGTCGAATATGCCTTTCTCTTGGGCTTTTTTTACTTAAGTGTGGCTTTTAATTTTTTAACGGGGTCTCCTTTTAATTTATTGTAGCACTAACCCCCAAAGGAGCTGCTGGTTATTTTTGGGCATTCCATTACCTTCCGCTTCTCCTTGTTGCACATCTATGGGATGTCCGGTGGTAGGTGACCCAGTACTGACAATAGATCCAATTGAATGGATTCTATTTGCAAACTTCAACCATTGAACAGTCTTTTAACTTGGGATCAGAGGGATGGAAAGGAATTCAGGTACTCTCAATGTCAAAGTCTATACACATTAAGGAACTTGCTTACTTTGACTGCATCCAGAGAATAGTCATTCGCAGCTGGATGAACACTCAGGTTGGACAGTCCCTTTCTTACAAGGCCTAGCAGCCAACAAGGTGCTTACTCAGGAACAAAGTCTTTGTGTCAGAAACCATGAATCAGACTGAGACAGAAGTACAATTAAATCACACTTGTTTATTAATAAAAATAAAAAAGGTAAATAGAAAAAGAGTAGTCAAGCATAGCCAGAGTCCAGTAACCAGATCAGGTAGTCAGCCAGTCCAAAGTTCAATAATCAGATCGGGTAATCAGCCAGGCCTGAAGTCAGGGATCCGAGTCGAGCAACTGCAAGCAGGATAAGGAGCCAGGAGCAGGCCCGGACTGGGACATAAAATAGGCCCGGGCATTCTAAGCTGAGCAGCCCATTTAAAAAAAAAAAATAATTACAAATAATGGCAACCGGTTTCTCTATGTATTTTAGTTATATTAAGCCTGCTTCAGTCACTGTATCTTGTCAATCATTTGGAATTATGTAAATATATGATAATAAATGATAGACTGAATGCAATATATAAGGTGAAACATCTTTAATGAACGATTCAATACAATAACAAATAGCAAAATATATTAAATTTTTTGGCATATATTTTTTTATATTCAAAATGACAGAACAAAATAACTGCACTAAGGATTCAGCAAGTTTCGTAGAAGTTCACTGGTTTCTGCTACTCTGTCAATGACATCATCAGAATCAAGGTTCATTAGTATATCCTTTTCAATTGCCATCAGCATCAAAGAGCTCAAATGCTCTTGAAATACAGAACTTCTGAGACGGGTTTTAATAAACTTCAATGTGGAGAAACTTCTTTCACAGGCAACTTGAGTAAACGATAATGTAAGCAAAAATTTGTAGGCTAAACCAATGACATTATAGGCGTCAGTTAACAAATTATAGCGCTGCAGAATCTTATAGCAGCAAATGGCACAGTTCTTACATGCCATGCAAGATTTGTTGATCAGTTCTGATTCTGTTAATTTGCTTTCCTGGTTTTCCATAGATACATCTTCTACAATGCTAAATTCTTCAAGAGGTGATGATTTCAGCCTGTCCCACTGCATTGCAAAATTTGCCAGTTGGCAAATTTTCTGATGTTGCTCCCTCATCAAATCTAAATAATTGTTTGCTGAGTTCTTCCATTGCTGGTGCCTGAAGTCCAGATTTTTTTATATCAGAAAAGCTGTTTGGCTCCAAGCAAGCTAAGTCGGCATAGAGGGTCCCATAGGAAAGAAAGCGGCGATTCATGCTCTCTGTAACCGTATCCAAAATTACATTGTGCACACGTATTTTTATAAGCTGAAACAGCATCAGAAACTGCTACATCATCAACAGTCTCATCAGCCATTCGCTTTCTTTTTCTTATTCTTTTTTTAGGCAAAGCGGTCTGTACTTCTAGGTGGTAACTTTCTTCTTCTTGAATCTTGTCATTTGCCCACTTAACAAACTTATCAGCAGTCATTTGTATGGAATCAAAATCTCGTGTGATTGTTTTAAGTTTTTCATAAGTTCCCTGTACCATTTGAATAGCTTTTGAGATATCCATCTGAGTTGTTTGCAGATATTTGGACAATGGTGTTGTCCATTCAAATATTCTCAGAAAAATTTGCGCTGTAAGAATGGTTTCATACTTGAGTAAGGATTCTGCATAAGATTTTGCTCTAACACGCACCTCAGGTTTCGATGAGACGCTGTCTTCGATTCTGTTCAAAGTGTACAGTAGACTAACAAACAACGCAGAATCAGGATTTGAAAATTCCCCAAACACTTTTCTTAGAGCAGCATCTTTTGACCACCAACGTGTTTCCCCAATTACTGAAATTCTTCGATGATGGGGGTCCTGGCTAACTTGTTCCCAGGTATTCATGCGCTGATAAGAATCGCGGATAAAGACAGCAATGTCATTCAACAAACTGAACAGTGATGCACTTTCAACTATCACCTTTGTTGTATCTGCAAGTACTAAATTCAGAATGTGTGCATAGCACAGATGTGAATTTGCCCTGGTGATTCAGTTGACAGCCAGGAAGAGAAACCATTGTATTGGCCTTGCATATTTGCTGCTCCATCCGTTGAATTGCCAATGCAATTTGTAATATTAAGTTTGCATGATTTTAACACTTCCATTAGCAACTTAAAAATGTTTTGCCCTGTTGAAGATTCACATTCAACAACTGCAAGAAGCTTTTCATTGATACAATCAGTCACATAGCGAACAATTATGGAGCATTGATCTTTTGAAATAGTGTCTTGAGTTGTATCAATCTGAATTGAAAACATCCCGGCTTCCCTTACTTCTTTTGAGATATTTTCCTGGATAAGCATCTGAACAGCTTGTATTACTTTGTTCACAGTCGTTTTTGAGAGCAAGGTTATCAAAGATCCTCTTCCTTTTCCTCCAGAAGACTGCAGTTTCTTGCTGTTTTCAATACATTTGTTTACATGATCTTTCAGACAAATGTCATACTTGCTGACGAGAAGAATGAGCTCTAAAAAATTGCCATGGTCTTTCGTTATGTCCTCTAAATTATAGGCAGCCTCATCTTTATCTCCCCTATAACTCAAACCTTGCTTTCCTATAACTTTTATTACATCTAAAACCCGCTGTATTACTTGCCGCCTGGTTCTCACTTGTTCTCGCCTTACAGACATTTGCTTATACAAAAGTAGATCATCAACTCCAGCATTGCTGGATTTCACAAAAATGGCTTCGGCACACAAGTTGTGCATTACACTCTTCTCATGCTCTTCGATTCTTTGATGAACATGACGTTTATCTGTCATTCCTTCAATAAAAGAATTTGTTTCCTGTGACTTTGAAAAAAACAGACAAACAGAGCAAAACATAGATTTTTTTTCATTGCAGTAGGTGAGCCATTTGCGACTTGTTCCATCTTTACGTTTTGTAGCCTTTTTTAACACTGGATCTGGAATATCCTGTCGTGGATGATATTTGAAAAAGACAGCAAGCTCATTTTTATTTGGACGAGCAAAATAATTAAATGATATATCTATGTCTTCAGTTTGACACTCTGAAACATCCATAATAACTTGTTTACTTGTTAATTCAGTGTGCCCCAATTCTCTATGTTCTTCAGTGGATAATTCATCAACAGATTCCACTAAATCACCTTCTATTGTTTTTTGTTCTATGTTTGTTACCTCTCTACTGGGCCCTGCCATGGGATCACTGGAACTCTGTGCATGAAGACTGAACATATCCGAAATTTTAGCACATTTCTGAGCATCAAGTTCCAAAAGACTGCTCCTCCTTTTTGTTTTTTTGTAGACATCTAAGTAAAATATAAAATCATAATGAAAAAAAAAAGTGTCACTAACTCTGGTCAGTCGGCAGGAAAGATAATTCTCACAAACTTACTGTGAGAGGAGGACCAAGCCCCCTGCCAGCTTATTGGAGGGCAGCAGACCAGAACAGCACCAGAGAAGAAGAATAAAGACAGTATCTGGCAGCACCCATAGTGTATTCTAAGCACATTATGTATCCTACCTGATACATCTTTCTTCCTCCTCCAAAGGGTTGCCTGTGCTAGCAGCCTACTGGAATGCTGGCATCTCTATTGAGTGCCACGAGAGGTGACCTACTGCAGCAGAGCATTACTCAAGCAGAGTAAGTTCCTGCTCATGCCATAGTCCCTCCCTGGATGCCCACACCAAACTCACTATAGAAGTATAAAACAGAACCTGGCTATGCACATCGCGTAACAGATTCTGTTTTCTGTCTTCCACCATCGGCTTTTTATAGGCAGCTACCACTATGCAGTGTTATCATGTTCTGTGGTGAGGTCGAAGGGAGAACCCATGCAACTTTGCTTTCCATCTGATCTTATATATTTTTTTCAGAAACCCTAGATAATAAAATAGTGGGTGTTGCGATATTTGTGCAGCAGTTTTTCAAAACTTTTTGGAAAAAATACACTTTAAATGTATTTAATGCACAAAGACACAATATAATTCCCAACTGTTTGGTGAATTATAAAAGATGATGTTACGCTGAGTAAATCGATACCAAACATGTCACACTTTAACCACTTAATAACCGGCCTATAGCCAAATGACAGCTACAGGTCGGTTTGTTATCTCTGGGAGGCTGTCATATGACGTCCTCCCGGAGAATCGTTCCTGCGCACCCCCTAGGGCGCGCACACCGGAACATCCGTGCTCGCCGGGTTCACGGGACCCGGCGCAACACGGATCGCGGTAAAGGGCCAATAGCAGCGGTCCTTTACCACGTGATCGCTCCGTCCAATGATGGAGCGATCACAAATGTAAACAAAAACGTCATAGGGGTCATGAAAAGTTCATCTCTCTCCTCTCCTCACACCGATGCAGCGTGAGAGGAGAGCTATCGAGTGACACAGTGAGTGCTAAAACATTGCCTAATAGTGCCCAATAGTGCCACAACAGTGCCCAGCAGTGCCACAACAGTGCTCAGCAGTGCCACAACAGTGCCATCTGTCACCTCTGTGCCATCTGTCACCTCTGTGCCACCTGTGCCACCCCTGTGCCACCAGATCCACACCAGTGCCACTACAGTGCACACCAGTGCCACACCAGTGCCACACCAGTGCCACCTGTGCCCATCAGTGCCACCTGTGCCCATCAGTGTCACATCAGTGCCGCCTGTGCCCCACCAGTGCTGCATGTGCCCCACCAGTGCCCCACCAGTGCCGCCTGTGCCCCACCAGTGCCGCCTGTGCCCACCAGTGCCGCCTGTGCCCACCAGTGCTGCCTGTGCCCACCAGTGCCATCTGTATGCTAGTCAGTGCCACCAGAGCCACACCAGTGCAACCAAAGCCACTATAGTGACATCAGTGCCGCCTGTGCCCACCAGTGCCGCCTGTGCCCACCAGTGCCATCTGTGTGCCCACCAGTGCCATCTGTGTGCTAATCAGTGCCACCAGAGCCACACCAGTGCAACCAAAGCCACTATAGTGCCCAGTGCCGCCTGTGTCCACCAGTGCCACCTGTGCTCACCAGTGCCCCCTGTGCCCACCAGTGCCACCTGTGCCCACCAGTGCTCTGCAGTGCAGCCTCACCAGCCACCAGTATGGCAAAAAAATATTTTACTAGCGAGGAGGCCTACCAGCTTCTAAGTATAAACGATGAGAGCAGCGGGGAGCTCTCTGATTCTCAGTCCGATTCGGATTCTGCCTATGAACCCGTTACAAGCAGCGGGTCTGATACTGAATCAGAAGAGGAATATGTGCCCGTGAAAAGAATGCGTTCTGGCGTGGAGCAGCAGCCTACTACCAGCAGCGCAGAGCCGTCCACCTCTAGAGCACAGCCATCCACCTCGAGAGCAGTGCCGTCCACCTCGAGAGCAGTGCCGTCCACCTCGAGAGCAGTGCAGTCCACCTCCAGAGCAGTGCCGTCCACCCCGAGAGCAGTGCCATCCACCCCGAGAGCAGTCCCGAGAGCAGTGCCGTCCACCTCGAATAGGGGCCATGCCAGCCTTCCCTATGCCCTTCAACACCCCCTGTGGCTTCCCTCTAATTCTGGAGAAGCAAATATCCCCCCCTTCACCGCCCAGCCAGGTGTCCAGGTGAACACCGATGATTTTTCAATGCTAGATTTTTTTCATTTGGCTTTCACCGAAGACTTACTATCGTCCATTGTGGCCCAGTGCAACCTCTACGCACAGCAGCACATAGTAAGCAACCCTGGCTCTAGTTATGCCCGTCCCTTTCAGTGGAGAGAACTAACTGTAGAGGAATTCAAAATGTTCTTAGGCCTAGCTTTTTCTATGGGACTTTCAAAAAAAAAACAATTGTACTCCTATTGGTCTACCAAACCTGTCCACCACATGCCACTCTTCTCATCCCTTATGCCAAGATCACGATACCTAATGATTATGCGGTTCCTCCACTCAAACGACAACACCCAGTGCCTTCCCCGAAATGACCCAGCTTTTGACAAACTATTTAAAATTAGGCCACTCCTAAATTATTTCTCTGAAAAATTTCCCCAATTATATACCCCCGAACAGAATATTTCTGTGGATGAGTCCCTTGTAAAATTCTCAGGCAGGCTTGGCATCAAACAGTTTATCCCCAGCAAAAGGGCCCGATATGGGGTTAAAATGTACAAACTTTGTGACCGAGCCATGGGATACATCTACTCCTTCCTGGTGTACGAAGGGAAGGACTCCCAACTGCACCCCCCTGAATGCCCAGAGTACATTGGAGCCAGCGGAAGAGTAGTCTGGCAGCTTGTCTATCCACTCCTTGGAAAGGGATACCATCTTTATGTGGATAATTTTTATACGAGCTTGCCCCTCTTCCGCAATCTTCACCGGAGAGACACCCCAGCATGTGGTACAGTGAGAGCCAATCGAAAGGGCTTCCCGCAAAAACTTGTCAATGAAAGGCTACAACGAGGGGAGACGGCATCTTTGCAGAACCAGGAGCTATTGGCTGTCAAGTGGAGGGACAAACGAAACGTCCACATGCTGACGACAATCCATAATGACACCTACATAGAAGTCTCCAGAAGAAACGGCCCAATCCAGAAACCAGCCTGCATCTATGATTACAATTTGTTTATGGGAGGAGTGGACTTTAATGATCAGATGATTGAATCCTACCTTCCCACAAGAAAATCCCGCCTGGTCAGTGGCGGCTGGTGAAGTTTTTGGATGGGGGGGCGCCAGACCCCGCCCATCATGACCCCGCCCATCATTTTGGCCCCTCCCACTTTTCATAAAACACGCCCCTTATGTAATCTGAAAAAAAAATTGGCGTGGGTTCCCCCCTCCGAGGGCATACCAGGCCCTTAGGTCTGGTATGGATTCCAAGGGGAACCCCCTACGCCGAAAAAACGGCGTGGGGGTCCCCCCAGATCCACACCAGACCCTTATCCGAGCACGCTACCCGGCCGGCCAGGAAAGGGGGTGGGGACGAGCGGGCGCCCCCCCTCCTGAGCCGTACCAGGCCGCGTGCCCTCAACATGGGGGGGTGCCTTGGGGGAGGGGGGGCGTGCGGCCCCCCCCACCCCAAAGCACCTTGTCCCCATGTTGATGAGGACAAGGGCCTCTTCCCGACAACCTTGGCCGTTGGTTGTCGGGGTCTGCGGGCGGGGGGCTTATCGGAATCCGGAAGCCCCCTTTAATAAGGGGGCCCCGGATACCGGCCCCCCACCCTATGTCAATGAGTATGGGGTACAATGTACCCCTACCCATTCACCTGTGAAAAAAAAGTCCAAAAAAAACACAACACAGGGTTAAATTATTTTATTGCACAGCTCCGGGGGTCTTCCGTCTTCGGGGGTCTTCTCGCCGGACTCCTCCGCTATCTTCTTGTAGCTCTTTTGCTAGCGGAGGAGCCCGGCTTTCTTCCTCGCTGCCGGCCTCTTCTCCCGACTTCGGGGGTCTTGTCCCCCTCTTCGGTTCTTCTGCCGGGCCACCGCGCCTTCTTATAGCTCTTTTACAGGCGGTGGCCCGGTCTTCTGTCACCGCCGCCGCCGCCGCCCGTTCTTCTTCTTCTTCTTCTTCTCCTTCTTCTCCAGGAGATGTTGCCTCAACGATCTCCCTGGCCGGAATGCCAGGGACGTGCTGCGCTGCCACTTATATAGGGACAATGGGGCGGTGTCACATGGGTTGATGTCACATGGGTTGGTCACATGGGTTGATGTCACATGGCGACTGTGAAATCAACCCATGTGACCAACCCATGTGACATCAACCCATGTGACACCGCCCCATTGTCCCTATATAAGTGGCAGCGCAGCACGTCCCTGGCATTCCGGC